>NW_006921589.1:27969967-28003502 GCF_000298275.1 Orycteropus afer afer
AGTGGTTGACAGTGGTAGCCAGGCACCATCTAGATCTTCTGGTCTCATAGTCATATAGGCTGAAGGTCGCATGGTGTACCAGTCCCTTGTACTAATGTTTCCATGTGTCTTTGGATTTCTTCATTCTTCTTTGCTCTGGATGAGGACAGACCCATCGTTGCATCTAGATGTCCACTTGCAAGCTTTTAAGATCTCAGTCACTACTTGCCAAAGTAGGATGTAGAACAATGTTTTTGTATAGTATGTTATGCCAATTGAGCTTGATGTCCCCTGCGACTATGGTCCTGAACCCAAAGCTCCAACTATTCACTCCCTCTGGGTAGCTGGCTGTGGCCAGAAGTTACTACAACCTTATCCCTTGTCAGCTCTACTACATACCTGGGAATTCTTTTGTGTGTGTGTGTGTGTGTGTGTGTGTGTGTGTGTGTGAGATTTGGGTGAAGATTTACAGAGCAGATTCACTTTCCATAAAGCAGTTCACATACACTTTGTCTCATGACATTGACCACAGTTTACCACAATGCAACAGCTCCCTTCCCACTTCCTCCTCATAGTTACCTCTTCCCAGTGTTTATCCCTCCATGCACTCCTGCCCCCTGAGCTGTCTCCCTGTGCATAAGAGCCCTTTTTTCTCCCATGATTGTTCTCTCCAAGGAGTGTATCTACCTGACATAAATGTTCAACTCATATGCCTGCCTTTTGTTTGGCTGGAAACCATGGGTGTGGGTTCAATTCCAGACCTGAAGGGCAGATAGGGACCATAGTCTCAGTGGTTCCACCAGGCTCTATCAGACCAGCAAACCTGGTCCCCTCCCCCCTTTTTTTTCTCCAAATGATTTTGAGTTTTGTTCCACATTGTTCTCCCTCTCTATCAAGGATCTCCTACATAGATCCCATACCTGGGAATTCTTATAGAACATATGAATATACTTGTATAGACACTGTCTGCCTACCCTATACATAGTCATGGGCACACTCCCCACAACATAGATATAGCTAATAGTTCAGCCTGTCCACTTATCTAGCCACCTGTATATCAATGTTTGCCTTCACTGACAATGCAATACTGTATGTACAAAAGTGTCCATGTTTGTTGTCTGTACCTCCCATGTACCTCTGTCTTCCTCTTCCTCAATGCCACTGTGTTCATCACTCAAATTTCATATACTGCCCTTCTCTTCACCCAAATCAATACTTATCTCGACCTATATAACACTGTTCCCTCCACTCCCCTCCCTCCCCTGCTAACCAACAAAGAAAATTTCCTTCAACATATAAACCTTTCCTTGACTTTTTACAATACCGGACTAATACGATATTTGTCCTTCTGTGATTGACTTACTTCACTCAGCATAATGTCCTCCAAATTCATCCACATTATGCAGTGTTTTGCAGACACTACATTATTCTTTAGGGTTGCATAGTATTCCATTGTGTGTATGTATCATAGTTTGGGTATCCATTCTTCTGTGGATGGACACCTAGGTTGTTTCTATCTTTTGGCTATTATAAATAGTGCTGCAATGAACGTAAGTGTGCATATATCTGTTCTTGTCCTGGCTCTCACTGCTTTAGGATATATACCTAGTAATGGAATGGCTGGGTCAAACAATATTTCTAATTCCAACTTTTTAAGGAATTGCCATACTAATTTCCACAGTGCTTGCATCATTTGACAGTCCCACCAGCAGTGTATGAGAGTCCCAATCTCTCCACATTCTTGCCAGCATTTGTTATTTTTTTGTCTTGTTGAACTTTGCTACTAGTGCCAGGGTAAGATGGAATTTCATTGTTGCTTTGATTTGCATCTCTCTAATGGCTAACGATTGTGAGCATTTCTTCATGTTTGTTGGCTGCCTGAATGTCCTCTTTGGTGAAGTGTCTATTTATGATGTCTTCCACCAGTTTTTAATTGGATTATTTGTCTTTTTGTTTTTGAGGTGTTGGAGTTTTCTATAAATTCTAGAGATAAGTCACTGTCAGATGTGTCATTGGCAAATATTTTTTCTCAATCTGTAGGGGTTTTTTTTTGACTCTTTTGGAGAAGTCTTTGGAAGCACATACAAATTTAATTTTTAGAAGGTCCCATTCATCTAGTTGATCTGCTGTTTGTGCATTTTGGGTTATCCTTGATAGTCTATGCCATATATTCTACTCACTGCCATCAAGTTGACTGCAACTCATAGCAACTCCTCCTTGGGTTTCCAAGGTAGTATCTCTACAGAAGTAGATTGCCCAGTCTTCCTCTGAGGAGTGGCTGGTGGTTTTGAACCACCAGCCTTCTGATTAGCAGTCAAATGTCTTAGGCACTACCCTACCATATGCCATATATTAGGGCCCCTAAATTTGCACCTAGTTTTTCCTTGAGGAACTTTATAGTTTTAGGTTTCACATTTAAGTCGTTGATCCATCTGGAGTCAGTTTTTGTATATGGTGTGAGGTACAGATCTTGTTTCATTTTTATGCAAATCGATATACAGTTTTGCCAGCACCATTTGTTAAACCATCTCATCCCCATTTGATGGATTCTGGCCCTTTGTCAAAGATCAGCTGACCATAGGTCGATGGATCTATTTCTGGGTTTTCAATTCTATTCCATTGGTCTATACATCTGTCATTGTACAAACAGTGCCAGGCTGTTTTGACTACTGTGGCTGTATAGTAGGTTTGTTTTAAGATCTGGGACTGTGAGACCTCCTACTTTGTTCTTCTTCCATAGTGCTTTGCTTATCCAAGGTCTCTTTCCTTTTCACAGAAAGTTGGTGATTGGTTTTTCATACCCTTAAAGAATGTTGATAGGATCTGGATTGGGATTGCATTGAATGCATAGGTCACTTTGGATAGAATTGACATTTCCACAATGTTCAATCTTCCTATCCACGAGCATGGTATGTTCTTCCATTTATGTAGATCTCTTATGGTTTTTTTAAAGTAGTCTTTTATAGTTTTCTTTGTACAGGTCTTTTGTGTTCCTGGTAAGATTTAGTCCCAAGTATTTTATTTTTTTGGTAGCTATTGTAAATGGTATTAACTTCCTTATTCTTTTTCAGTAATTCCTTTGCTGATATAGAGGAATCCAACTGATTTTTAGATGTTGATCTTGTATCTTGCCACTATGCTAAACTCTCAATCAGTTCGAGTAGATTTTTGACCGAGTCTCTTGGGTTTTCTAGGTATAGGATCATATCATCAGCAAACAGGCATAGTTTGACTTCTTCCTTATCAATTTGGATGCCTTTCGTTTCCCTTTCTTGACTTACTGCCCTGGCTAGGACTTCCAATACAATGTTGAATAGAAGTGGTGATAAAGGGCATCCTTGTCTGGTCCCTGTTTGCAAGGGGAATGGTTTCAGTCCCTCTTTATTGAGAATAATGTTGGTTGTTGGTTTGCATATATGCCCTTTATTATGTTAAGGAATGTCCCTTCTATTCCTATTTTGCTGAGAGTTTTGATCAGGAATGGGTGTTGGATTTTATCAAATGCCTTTTCTGCATCAATTGATATGATCATGTGGTTTTTTTGTTTTATTTATGTGGTGAATGATGTTGATTGCTTTTCTAATATCGAGCCATCCTTGCATAGCCGGTATGAACCTCATTTGGTCATAATGAATTATTTCTTTGATATTTTGTTGGAGTCTATTGGCTAGGATTTTGTTGAAGATTTTTGTATCCATATTCATGAGGGATGTTTGTCTGCAGTTTCCCTTTTGAGTGATGTCTTTGCCTGGTTTTGGTATCAAGGTTAGGCTTGCTTCATAAAATGAATTTGGGAGGAATTCATCCTTTTCTATGTTTTGGAATAGTTTCAGTAGGATTGGTGTCAGTTCTTCTCTGAATGTTTGATAGAATTCTCCGGTGAAACCATGTGGGCCAGAACTTTTTATTGGTAATTTTGTATGACTTGTTCAATTTCTTCTTTTGTTCTAGTTCCATTCAACTTTTCCACATCAATCTGTGTTAGTTTAGGTAAGCAGTGTGTTTCTAGAAATCTACCTATTTCTTCTAGATTTTCAAATTTGCTGGAGTACAGTTCTTTATAGTATCTTGATATTATCCTTTCTTATTTCAGTTGGTTCTGCTGTGATGTCACCATTTTGTTTCTTACTCATGTTATTTATATTCCCTCCATCTTTTCTTTTGTTAAATCTGCCAGTGGTCTATCAATTTTATTAATCTTTCCAAAAAATCAACTTTTAGTCTTGTTGATTTTTTCTATTGTCTATTCTGTTTCATTGATTCCTGCTGAAATCTTTATCATTTCCTTTCTTCTAGTGAAAGAACAGCTTTTCTTGCTGTTCTTTTTCTAACTGTTGGAGATGTTGGTTTAAAGTGTTGATTTTGGCTCTTTCTTCTTTTGTAATGTGTTCATTAATTGCTATTGCTATAAATTGGCCTCTGATCACTGCTTTTGCTGTGTCCCAAAGATTCTGGTATGTCATGTTTTCATTTTCAATTGATTCAAGGAATTTTTGAATCTCATTTTTTATTTCTTCTATTACTCTGTTGTTCTTACAGAAGTTGTTGTTCAGTTTCCATGTGTTTGCTCTTTTTCCATTGATCTTCCTCTTGTTGATTTCTAATTTGACAGCATTGTGATCTGAGAAGATGCTTTGCAGTATTTCAAAGTTTTGAAATTTATGAAGGCTTGCTTTATGGCCTAACATATGGTCTATCATGGAGAATGTTCCATGTACACTGGAGAAAAGAATGTATATTGTGCTGTTGTTGGGTGAAGTGCTCTGTAGATGTCCATAAAGTCAAGTTGGTGGATTGTATTGTTTAGCTCTTCTGTACCTTTGTTGAGTTTCTTTTCAGCTCTGTCTTTCATTGAAATGGTGTATTAAAGGCTCCTACTATGACTGAGGAATCATTTATTTGCCTTTTCAACTCTTTTAAAATCTGATCTATGTATTTGGGGGATCTTTCATTGGGTCCATAGATATTTATTATGGTTATATCTTCTTGTTCAATTGATCCTTTAATCATTATATCATGTCCTTCCTTGTCTCTTACAGTGGTTTTTGTCTTAAAGTCAATTTGATCAGAAATTAGTACTGCCATTCATGCTCTTTTATGGTTGCCATTTGCTTGATATATCTTTTTCCAACCTTTGGTGTTCAGTCTATTTTTGTCTTTGTCTCTAAAGTATGTCTTTTATAGACAGCATATTGATGGGCTATGTTTTCTTATCCAGTCTGCAACTCTCTGTCTCTGGAGTGGTGCATTTAATCCATTGACACACAGCGTAATTATTGGCAAGTATGAATTGGTTGCTGTCATTTTGTTAAGTGTTTTTTTAGTGTTGTTCCTGGTATCTTTGTTCCATGTAATTTTCTGTGCTGAGCTCATTTTGTTTGTGAATTGTGTTACCATTTCCTTCCTGTTGTTGTTTAAGTATTTGCTAAATATTTGTGGTAGTCCTCTTTTTCATCGTGATGTGAAGGTTTATCATTTTTAGGTTACCCTGTGATTTATAATTTTCTCCCTGAGTTAGGACAGTCCACTCTGTCTTGCAACTCTCTTGACTTCCTCACCATCTTATTTTACTCTGGATACTTTCATAGCTGTGCTGGTTTCTGGGTTATGTCATCTTGTGTGTTAATGGTCGTTTGTTGTTTGCTATTATTGGTTCTCTGTTCAAAGGACTCCCTGTAGTATCTTTTGTAAGGTTGGTCTGGTTTTAACAAATTCCCTTAATTTCTACTTATCTGGAAATCTCCTAATTTCACCATCATATTTGAGGGACAATTTTTCTGGGTACATAATTCTTGGTTGGAAATATTTCTCTTTCAGGATTTTATATATACCATCCCATTGCCTTCTTGCCTGCATGGTTTCTGTTGAGAAATCAGAGCTTAGTCTTATTGGGTGCCCTTTGTTAATAACTTTTCATTTTTCCTGTGCTGCTTTCAGGATTCTTTTCTTGTCTTTGGTTTTGATGAGTTTGATAATGATATAGCTTGGTGACTTTCTTTTGGGATCTATCCTGTTTGGGGTTCATTGGACTTCCTGAATGGATATATTCTCATCTTTCATCATATCAGCGAAGTTCTCTTCCATCAAATCTTGGACAATGTTCTCAGTGATTTCTTTTTTCTCTTCCTGTTCTGGAATTTGAATTACATGTAGATTATTCCTTTTGATGGTATCCCACATGAACCTTTGGCTTTCTTCATTTTGTTTTGATCTTTTTTCAGATTGATCCTTTTCCAAAGAAGTATTCAAGTATTTGTCTTCAATCTCACTAATTCTGTCTTCCATTGATTGAATTCTACTCCTTTGCCCTTTCAATGTGTTATCTATTTCTGAAAATTTAGTATTAATCTACTGGATTTCTATCTGTAGATTTTGTATCACTTCTAATTTTTCATTTATTTTGTCAGTTTGTTCTTATATTTTCTTCTGAAATTGTTCTAGGGTTTTGTCTGTGTTCTCTTTAATTTTGTCACTGTTTTCCTTGATCTGTCTCTCAATCTTAAATGTAATTCTTTTCAATTCCTTATCAGGGAGTTCCAATGCTGCTTCTTCCTCAGGGATGTTTTCTGGGTCTGTATCCTTCTACCACTTTATCTTGCTTCTTTGTGCAGGCTGTGATGGCCTGTTGCCTCTGAAACATTGTGATGTTCTTGTACGTAGATCTCTGTTAACTGTTTGTGACGAACAGTTAAGGGTGAGTCAGACTCTTCTTGATGGTCGTTTATCATTGGCCATTTGGTGGAGAAGGAAGTAGCAGCTCTCACTCAGTAAGTGGAGCTGCAGGAGGTGCAGGTGTGGCTGGGTTGTATGGGCACAGTTTCTGTCTCTCACTCAGACAAAAACAATGACTGAAAAACTATCAAAAATGTAAAAGCAAGCAGACAAAAAAACACACCACATAATCACACAGGAACAATCACCAAAAAAGAAAAAAATTTTTTTTAAAAATCCTGCAATATCTGGGGAGAGGGAAATAAGAGAAAAGAGGTAGAGTAGGAGAATAATGAAGAAAAAAAAATGGGAAAAATGCAAAAAGAAAAACAAGGAATGGGGAGAACCACGGGAAAGAAAAAAATGGGAACCAGAAACAGGGAAGAGAGAACAAGCTGAAAACTAGAATCTGGGAAGGGAATAATAAAGAATAAATATGAAAAGGATGAAAAGGAAAGGATAATGATAATTTTAAAAGACAAAAACAAACTGAAAAAGAAAAAAAAATCTGGGCAGGGCAGGACACAGACTGGGATGGAATTCCTGCTGGCCCAGAAGGTGTTTGGGAGTGATGGATGGCTGCATCTCTGTTCACCAAGAAGGTGTGGGGTATAAGAGTAACAAGGGGAATATTGCACCTTTCCAAACATTTGTGCCCAGAATGTCTTTGTGGTTCCCGGCAAGTGGAGTCTATTCTTAGGTTCCTGGAATCTGAGAGAACACAGTTGCTTTAAATATCCAAAATGGTTGAACCACTTGTAAATATTCAAAATGGCCGTGCCTTCCAGACAGCCAAAATTCCACAGCTCAGCCCATCTCCCTCTTTACTGCTTCCCCTTTTATTCACCAGCCACCAGTGCAATTCTCTGTGCAGGCCCAATTTTTATAGGCTAATTCTTAGGTCCTAACACCACTTGGCAATATTCAAGCTGTCCGCACTGTCAAGATGTCTGACAGACTGCAGCTCCGGTGTCTTCATGCAGGTTCTTCTACTAGTTGGAGTTTAATCCACTTCTGCATCCTTCCATTCAAAGCATAGGGCTCCAGGATTATCTTCTGTATCTGTGTTAATTGGTTCCCCTTTTCTTTGTTGAAGAGAGTCCATGTCTACCTATTCCATCATCTTACCAGAACTCACTAGGAACTATACAGTTTTAGCTTGAACATTTAGGTCTTTGATCCATTTTGACTTAGTTTTTCTGTATCGTGTGAAGTATGGATTCTCTTTCATTTTTCTGAAAATAGATACCCAGTTTTGCCAACACTATTTGTTAGAGACTGTCTCTTCCCTCTTGAATGGACTTCAACTCTTTCTTGAAGATCAGCTGTCCATAGATAGATGTATGAATTTACATGTGGGTTCTCAATTCTGTTCCATTGGTCTATATGACTGTTGTTGTACCAGTACAAAGCTATTAACTACCTTTATTTTAATCCTCTTTGTACCAAGTAACCTTTGCTCTCTCATTTAGTCTCCTGAATGGACTTCTCTGAGCAGGTTATCAACCCTAGTCCCCTCCACAGATCCTTTTCCTATAGTAAAAAGATAAACTGTTCTAAGGTTCATAAATCAGTCTCTCTTGAGTTTTGGCCCTTGAAGCCTGTTTACCTTTGGAAAAATGAATACAACTGCATTTGTGGACCATTTATACAGGCCCATTTACATGGAACCTTATAATGCTCAAAGGACTTTCATATTTACTCCAGTTCCTCAATGACAGAATAAATATCAATTGAATGTATTACTTCCTGTGCCATTTCTCTTCACCCTCAATTCTTTTCAGAGCAGTAAATTCCAGACAGTGTATGCTTTGTGATTATTTCAAGGTAATACTTTCTGGTTCAGATCCTCCTTATTTCTTGACTTTGATTATGCAACAAATGCCCACTCTGGCTTCTTACAGCATAAAAGTTAACAGAAAAATAGGGACTCAAATCTGCTCTGCCATCTAATACTTTGAAAAAGTGACTTAACATCTCTGAGCCTCAGTTAGGAGCTCCAGTGGTACAGTGATTAAGGGATTCAGCTGCTAACCAAAAGGTCAGTGGTTCAAATTCACCAGGCACTCTAGGAAAACAGTGAGGCAACCTGCTTCCAAAAAGATTTACAGGCTTGGAAACCTTAGGGGCTCCTGTAGGGTGACTATGGTCAGAACAGACTTGATGGCAATGGCCTTTTGGGGTTGTTGAGCCTCAGTTTGCTCACCTGTAAACAGGGATAAAAATGGCATTAACCTTTAGGAATTTATGTGAAGTTAAGACATTCATATAATGTGCTTGGAACCATGCCCAAAATAGAATGTTTATTCAATACATTTTAGCTGTAATACATTTAACTATAACATTTCTTCGCCTGCAAGTACATTGCATACTTTTTTTTTATAGGCTTCATTAATTTACAGGGTTGGATCTATCCTCATTAATAGAATACCTTCTACAATGTGATGCCAAATACTTCTAACCCTGTATTATAATGTAATCCAGATTAATATGCACTCTCTGAATGACAAGTAGGAGCTATGATGTTGAACAAGTTTTAGTGGAGCTCCATGCTAAGATGTACCAGGACAAAAGGCCTTGCAACATGCTTATGAAAATCAGTCAATATAAACAGCGTGATCCGAAACCAATCATGGGTTGGCTCAGGATCAGGCAGTTCTCCATTCTATTGTGCATGGAGTCACTATGAGTTGGGGGCCAATTTCATGGCAGCCAACAACAGCAACAATATGTCAAGCACTCTTCTGGGTTCTGGGCGTGCAATACCAAACGCGGTCCATGGTTCAAGAGGAGGTAAGATACCCCGCTGCATGAGAAACAGAGCAGCAGATAAAAGAGGTTCACAACAGATGGAGTGAGAACGTATGAACGCAGAGGACAGATCAGGGGTTGACATTCTTTAGTGTATCCTCTAATTCATTTATTCATCAATTCATTCATTTTAGTCATTCACTCACTTCCTCAAATATTACTCAATACCTGATTGTTTTTGTTGTCAAGCTAGAGACTAGGTTATAACAAGAGGAAGATGACACAGTCCTTCTCTCTCTGGAACTAAATTAGCATCTTGCCCAGGGAAAGAGAAATGTAAACATACTGTTATAATGTTTAGTCAAATAATTTGTTCTTTGGGCAGAGTTGTTGTTAGGTGTCATCAAGTTGATTTTTGACTCAGTGAACCCATGTCACAGAGTGAAACTGCCCCATAAGGTTTCCTAGACTATGATCCTTACAGGAACACAACACCTGGTCTTTCTCCTGCAAAGAGGCTGGGTGGGTTTGAACCACCAACCTTTCAGTTAGCAGCTAAGTGCTTAACCACTGTGTTACCAGAGCTCCATTCCGGTGTAATGTGAAGTGCTAGAACAAAAATATGCAGCAGTTAACTAAATGTGCCTATGACACAGAGAAGAGAATTCTGTAGCCCACAGCACAGCCCGATGTGTACAAAGGGGTCCTTTGAGAGAAACATGAAGTCAGCTTTAGTTTCATTTCTTTGCGAAGGCCTTCCCTTTCTACTCAAATTGGATTCACTGAATACTCTTGCCTTTGTAGCACTTTTTAGAGTTTGCAGTTAGTTATAACTCTGTTAAATGTCTACCTCTCCCACTAGACTACAAGCTGTAGGAGAGCAGGGACAGTGTATGTCTTGCTTTCCACTACATTCTCTGTGTTTACCACTGTACTTGGTACAAAGGAGATACAAAATATGTATTTGTTGAATTAACAATTTTTTTTTTTTTTTAAATTCAAGATAATTTCAATTGCAGACACATTTGGTTACAGCATGATGAATGTCCTTGCAGGAAAAAATGATTTGCCAAAAGCAAGAAGTGAATGTTCATGAGTTAGATAACTCAGGCTCCTCCATTGGGCATCCCAGTTATGAATTAGATATTGCTTCCTTCATCACAGCTTTTCCTTCATGCTTCATATCTGAGAACTACAGATGAGATGATGGTTCTACCCGGTGGACTTAAGGAACTACACATGTGACAGCCAGACACCTGTATCACAAACACAGGATGACAGAAATCTACTTGCATCTGCAGAGTGGTTAAAACAGCTCTGATCAAATCCAGCTGTGAGGAGACTTGAGGTTTTCTCAGACTTATTTGGAAAGGACATAGGAATTGAGTTGGTATTAGTGACAACATATAAATCAAGCTATTTTTTTTTTTTTTAATTTAATGTATGGTTCTAAGAAGTCTTGGTGATGCAGTGGTTAGAGTGCTCAGCTGCTAATGAAAAGGTGAGTGCTTCAAACCTGCCAGCTGCTCCATGGGAGAAAGATGAGGCCGTCAGCTTCTATAAAGATTTATAGCCTTGGCAACTCTATGGTATAGTTTTATCTGTCCTAAAGGGTCACTATGAGTCAGAATCAACTTGACAACAGTGGGTTTGGTTTTGGATATGGTCCCACTCTTAGTTTTACTTGAAGTTCAAGCATGTCAATACATATGAAGCTTTTCCTAAGACTTCCCCTACTTTCAACAGTAAAGTTGGCTAACTAATTTACAGAGCTAGGTTGGCAGCTGGGTTGTTGTAATGTGAATTTACAGACATACAGACAAGAATGGAAAGATAAAAAGATAGATAAAATGCCTTCTCTGCTACAGATGTCACAGTAGTGTGACACTTTGATTTCCACACAGTCTAAATCGCTCCACTGCTTATTTCCATCCACCCTGGAACCCCACAGTGACAGTACAGGACATGGCTCTTTCCATATCCCAACAGGAACTCTTGGTACTTCTCGTGGTACCTCTGCAGTTCCTCGTTGAACATGTTTTTCAACCTTTGATGCTGCTCATGGACCTGCAGATGCTGCTCCACCACCCCGTCAAGCACCCCCCACAGAGGCAGTTGGATACTTTTTTGTTTGCTTCTCCCTCCACTCCTAAGCATTCCTGAGTCGGGTAACTATTAGATTTGCAAGTCTTTCCCACCTATCCTGCCCTCTCATCCAGTATCAGGCAATGAACCTTAGGCCTTTCCTGAAAGTGAGATGCATTACACCAGTAGGACTGCTTTTCTACCCAACTCTCCAGGGACATTTGATAATTACTGGAGACATTCTGGTTATCACAACTATGGATAGAAGGGTGTTGTTACTGGCATCTAGTAGGTACAGGCTAAGGGTACAGCTAACGCCCTATAATGCAGTACACAGGACAGCCTCCCCACAACAAAGAATTATCCAGCCCAAAATGTTGCCAGTGCTGAGGCTGAGAATCCATGCATTACATTATGGAACACACAAGAAGGAAGAGAATATAATCTCTAGTGGCGAATACTCCACAGCCTCACTGGGGATAAGCCATTTATACACAAGACAGTCTGAGAAGTAAGAAACAATTTCAAATGTCTAAAGAGAACTATTTTGAATAATTAAACTACAGCTATCAATTATGAATATTAGAAGATGGAGATGAGCGAAAGAGAGCCACAGAAAGCAAACAAAAATTGGCAACTAAAGTATGGAAAATACAAATAAGCCAAGGATAATGGCTCCATGGCTACCTGAGATCTCAAAAGGAAAGCTGTTACCTGACCAATGGGAAGGGCATCTGATTTTAAATTCATTTAGAATCCAAGAAGGGAAAGGCAGGGTCCTGGACTGTCTGGCAGGCAGTATGTGAACAAAAGTTGAAGTTATAGAAAGTACTATCTAGAATTTAGGCACATCAGCAAAATTTGTAAAACCTTAAATATATCTTATCCTTCTGTC
Organism: Orycteropus afer afer; assembly: GCF_000298275.1. NCBI lineage: Eukaryota > Metazoa > Chordata > Mammalia > Tubulidentata > Orycteropodidae > Orycteropus > Orycteropus afer. Next base: position 27,982,389 of record NW_006921589.1, read on the forward strand.
TATGCTAGACAAGAAAAAGTTACTAATTTTAGAAATGCTGTATTTTGGAAGCATTTCCCACATGGGAGCGTGGGACAGTTTCTCATGTATCTGATACCTAGCAGTGTAATAAATTACCCATGGAAAGACTCTAGTGGTTTCACCTTGAGGTACTACAATAAATATTCCTAACTTGTTTATAGCTTTCTTTCCAAGATCTCAGCACTGTTAGAAACAGGCAGGTTTAAATATTGAAGTTGAAGACAAATACAGATATACTTAAGTTACCATTATCTTTAACTCTGTTTCATTTGTTAAGCTATCATGCTGCGACTACTACTTCAAGGAACAGTCCCAGATAAATCCAAAATCCTCAGAATACTAAGCTGATTTTCTACATGTTATACTGCTGACCATTTCCATCTATTCTTCCCTTGTAAACCTACCTGTTAAGGCAGCCAGAAATCAAGAGAGAGTCAAGAAAAACAAAATCTATTCTATTCTCATCTCAAAAGCTTTGGCAGAATAAGCTGATTCATCTGTTAACATTTTTAATTCTTCCTATAAAAGCAAACTTTGTAGAAGACATAATTTATCAAGGTATATATTGAAATTATACAAACAGAAATTATGGAAATAGAGACTAAACAGTAGGCCAAATACAAAAATCTATCCCTCCTAAAATCCTATCATAAAGGCAGTGAAATAATAAAGACAATATTAACTCACAAAGACAACTGGAGAGGAAATCAGATGAATGATGCCAACAGAATGTTGGAAGATAGATGACCTAGAGATCAGCAGAACTAGATGGTGCCTGGCTATCAATGCCAGCCACTTGGAAAGGGGTAAAAATTGGCGATCCTGGATAGAGTGGGAGTGAAAATATGGAACAAAACTCAAAAACATGAAAAATGCCATACTTACTAGTCTCTAGAGACTGGTGAAACCCCAAGACTTTGGTCTCGAGTCATCCTTTGAGCCTGGAATTGAACTCACTCTCTGTTGCTTAACTCTCAGCCAAACAAGAGACAGGCCTATTAGCCAAACAACTATACCAGACAGATGCAGTCCATAGAACAATCAACCCAGGGAGATCAGAAGGGCAACATTCACACAGGGACAAAGGTAGAGAGGAAGGCAAGGAGGACAGAGGGAAAGGGTAACCAACCACAGGGAGGAAGTGGGAGGAGAGCTGTTACACTGTGGGTAGTGTAATCAGTGTCATAAGATGAAATATGTATGAACTGCTGAATGTTTTTTTTTAAAAAAAAAAAAAACCTGCTTCGTAAAATTTCACCCAAATCATAATAAAAAGTTTTTAAAAAGTTAGTAAATTTATATATATAGAGAGAGAGAGAGAGAGAGGAAGATGGGAAGAGGGGGCACAAGTACGTGGTAATTTTTTTTAGCAGACCTGACATAGCTAAAGCCAAAGAGCCTGTAATGGTGGGGACGTAGATTTGAACTGCAGCAAGCCATAAGTGCTCAAGAATTGGGGGAACCAAATATCTCTGAAGGCCAGGGTGCTGCTAATGCAGCAGGATTTGTAGAAAGCTTGTAAAATGTTCAGTTAGACTTTGTGCCATTTCCTTACCTTAATCCACATACTCTGGAGACTGCCCCTTCTCCTCTCTCATCTTAGCTCTAAATAAGGGGCTGATCAAAAATGATCTAAACTATGAGATGCCAGGATTAAGTGCAAAGGGTAGCTGTAAAGCATTGTACTAAAAATTAAAGAGCTAAGTAGAAGTCTGGATACTAAATACTGAATACTCTCTTCACTCTTTCCATGCCTGATTCCTAAAACACTAACATCTTGGCTTAATCCTCTAATTCCCTGCCTATTTCTTCTGTGGCAGTTCAGTTTGTGTGTCATCTTGGCTGGGCCTGGTTGAATGGCTGGGCAGCTGGATATAGTATTCCCCATGAGGAGACTGGTAATCAACTCCATGGTGGAATCTACTGAGCAGTTAAGTAGCTCCCTCAGGATGTGGTCTGCTTCCTGCATATAAGGAGAAGTCTTGGGGATAGTCTCTAGCTTATGGCATGCTTGAACCCTGCATGTAGCTGTGTCCTTCAGCAGCCTACCATGCTCTGTCGACCTTGGGACTTCAAATGGATTTGAATGAATGGCCTGCCTTGTGGTTTGGTAACATCAGGACTGTGCCTTTTTACTTGTCAACCTCGGGGTTGTCAGCCTCAGCAGCCAGTAGCTGCCTGAGTGAAGAGATGCCTCTAGCTTCAGTGGGCAGGGAGCAAGAGGCAGAGCTGAATCGGAAGGTTGAGGGACTTTCACCCAGCCCCTAGAACCTGGTACTTTGAACCCGGACTTAAAGCCTCCAAACTGTAAGAGAATAAACTCCTGTTTGTGAAGGCCATCTCATTTGTGATACATTCCTGTCAGAGTGGCACTAGGTAACCAGAACACCTCTCTGGGGGGAAACTGAATAGTTTAGAAAAGAGACCCATAGTACCCTGTCTCCAGACAGTCAGTATTGCTGGATGGCACTGGGTTGACTGCAACTCAGGACAACCCCACATGACAGAACAGACTTGCTCCAAAGAGTCTACCAAACTCACTGTTATCAAGTTGGATCCGACCCACAGCAACTCCTCCTTGGGTTTCTGAGGCAGTATCACTACAGAAGTAGATTGCCCAATCTTCCTTTCGAGGACTGGCTGGTGGGTTTAAACTACTGGCCTTCTGGTTAGCAGTCAAATGCCTTAAGCACTACGCCACCAGAGCTCCTAATGGGTGTTTCTTAGGCTGTATGTTTTACAGGAGCAGATTAGCAGGTCTTTCTCTCATGGAGCCACTGGATGGGTTTGAACTGCCAGCTTTTCAGTGAGTAGCTCAGTGCTTAACTGTTGTGCTTCTGGGGCCTCTGGTATGGCCCCCAACAACTCCCATCCCTGGTATTCACACTCTTGCAGTCTCTCCCTTTACTCTACCAGGGTCAGACTATGTGGCAGATAAAGTGGGTATTTCTGAGATCAAGATTTAAAAGACACCATGGCTTCCATCTTGGATCATTCATTCCACGCAGTCAGCTCCTTTGGAGAAGTCCAAGTGTAAGGAATTTAGGTCTGCCAACAATCAAAGGAGTGAATGGAGGAGTGGATTCTCCACCTCCATTTGAGATGTGAGATGACTTCAGCCCCAACCAACAGCTTGGTTATGAAGTGCTAGGAGCCTAAACCACAATCACCTAACTAAACTGTTCCTGCACTTCCTGGCACTCAGAATCTGTGTGACAATAAATGTTTGTCATTTTAAGATGGCACATTTTGGCTAATCTGTTAAGTAGCAATAGACAATTAATAAAAGATGCATGGATAAAGACAGTTAGGAGTCCCCAGTGAAAAGGCAGAATCCCTGACCAATCAGTTTAAAGGTACTATCCTTCTAGAGGATGTCTCCTCTAAACTTCATATACACAGAGCCTGTAATCAATTCTTTTTAGGGAATGCTACTTATAATTGAGTAGACAGCTGAAGAAAACAGATAAGTAGGAAAAACCTCTAGAATAAAAGACTAAAACATGCAGAAGGGACTCAGAAATTAACACAGAAATGTGTGGAGAACTGAAGAATATCCTGGAAGAGTAAGACACTACTTTCATGGCATAAACTAAAATGATATGAAAATGATGATTCAGAGAACAAGAAAGAGCTCTTAGAAATTGGTGTTTTATTAGTAGTACAATAGTAATAATAAATAAATACAAATGTGTTGAAAGTAAATTTGAGAAAACTTCTTATAAATTAGCACAAAGAGATACAGAGATGGAAAACTGGACCAAAAATTATGTACACAATCTAACTGTCAATCAAGTGTCATGGCAGTAAGAAGGCAGTTTTTTCAAAATATTGTTGCTGTTAATTGCCATTAGGTCACTCTCCCTCACAAAGAACTTATGTATAACAGAATGAAACATACCTGTCTTGTGCTATCTTCAAGGAGCTCTGATGGTGTAGTGGTTAAAGTGTTTGGCTGCTAATCAAAGAGTTGGCCTTTTGAATCCACCAGCAGCTCCACAGGAGAAAGATGAGGTAGGCTGCTTCCACAAAGATTTACAGCACTGGAAATCCTATGGCGCAGTTCTGCTCTGTCCTATAAGATCTCTATGAGTCAGAATCAACTCAATGGCAGTGCATTTTTGTGCCATCTTTATGATGATTGGTATGTTTGATTCTACTGTTATGTCTGTTTTAGAAATATAATGTCATTCTCCATTTTGTGATCAGATGCATTCATTCATTTTTGCATGAGGCCAATTTTGCTGTTATATAAATGTCTTATAAAGTATGCTTTAATAAATGAGAGAAAAATAAAAATAATGATAATTTAAAAAAAAAAAATCCTGAAATCTCAGTAAAAAAGGATATAACCAAGGAGAAAAGTAAAGGGAATTCTCAGACTTAGACCAGTGCATAGGCCTTGAGGGCAACATTACAATTTGAAGAAAGATACCAGAAGGAATATGTTCAAGAAAGAAACTAAAACTGGCAGACTTATCTAATTGACTGTATTATGAGCCCTTTTACACCTGTGTTGAAATTTTGAATTGATATATATCAATTATGTAACTTCAGAAACAATAGACTAAGGAAGGGAAATAGGATCACAATGCACTAAAACCTCTGTACCACACACATATACATATATTTACATATATGTTCACACAGAGAAAATAAAAATATACCTACTCTTCACTTACTATTTTGTTATCCAATATTTTGCATTTATGACAATACAAAAGATCTATACATATAACATACTGGGAAAATGGGGTAAAAAAGTTGACATTAGAACTTCCAGTAAGATGGTGGAATAGGCAGACAAGCTACACAGACCCTTTTCAACAAAGAAAAGAGAAATCAATTGACAGAAATACAGAATATAATTCTGGATCCCTGAGCACTGAAAGGAAGTATAAAGAAGTGGATTAGGTTCCAACTAGTGGAAAACCTGAATGAAAACAATGAGTCTGGAGAGCAACGGTGGGAGCAGTGGACTGTCAGCTACTCTGACAGGACCAACAGCCTGAATACTTCCAAGTGGTGTTGGGACCTGAGAATTGACCTAAAGATCAGTCCTGGTCACCAACAGCTGCAGGGATGACTGCACTAGTGGCCTATGACTAGGAAGGGAAACAGAAGGGAGGGAGACAACTTTTGGCTGTCCAGAGGGTGCAGCCAATTTGACTGTTTACAAGCAGTGGCCATTTTGGATATTTAAAGTGACTGAAGGTATAGCCATTTTGAACGGTTATAAGCCACAGCCATTTTGGATATTTTAAGTGACCAAGGATGCAGTAATTAGGATTGTTTACAAGCAGTGGCCATTTTGGATATTTAAAGTGATGGAGGGCACAGCCATTTTGAATGTTTATAAGTGGTGGCCATTTGGATATTTAAAGTGACTTAGAGTGCAGCCATTTTGAATCTTTACAAATGGCAGTCATTTTGCATATTTAAAGTGACCGAGAGGGTGCAGCAATTTTGAATCTTTACAAGTGGTGGCCATTTTGGATTTTAAAATGACAGCATTTTCACTTGGATTCCAGGGATCTAAGAAGAGTCTCCATTTGCCAAAGACAGCAGGGACATACAGGAGCCAGAACGTGAAAGGAGACAGGTGGTGAGTGTATAGTGCTGTCAACTAGTGAATAAAGGAGCATTGTACAGTACTCTGCTTACACATACAGCATAGAAACAAAACAAAGAAAATGAAAATCGTGGGCAAGTCACTTCAACATACAATCACCAATTAAATATAAACACAAAAATGTCACAATGCCTCAGAGACAACAGGACATCACAGTCCTCACAAAGAAGCAAAATAAAGCAGGAGAAAGAAGGGACCAGGATACAGACCCAAAACACATCCATGAGGAAGACACAGCACTGGGACTCCCTGATAGGGAATTCAAAAGAATTATATTTAGGTACCTTCAACGAACTGAGAGACAGATCAAGGAATACTGACAAAATTGAAGAAAACACTAGAACAACTTTGAAAGACAATACAAGAACAAAATGATAAAATAAGTGAAATATCAGAAGTGATACGAAATCTACAGACAGAAATCCAGAAGAAGAGTAATATGAACTTTTCAGAAATAGGTAACACATTGAATGGGCAGAGGAATAGAACTGAATCAATGGAAGAGAGAATTAGTGAGACTGAAGACAAATACCACAATACTTCTTTGGAAAGGGATCGATCAGAAAAAAGATCAAAACAAAATGAAGAAAGCCTAAGTTTCATGTAGGATACCATCAAAAGGAATAACCTACATGTAATCGGAATTTCAGAACAAGAAGCGACAAATAAATCCACAGAGAAAATTGTTGAAGACTTGTTGGAAGAGAATTTTCCTGGTATAATGAAAGATGAGAATATATCCATTCAGGATGTCCAATGAACCCCAAACAGGATAGACCCCAAAAGAAAATCACCAAGACATATCATCATCAAACTCACCAAAACCAAAGACAAAGAAAGAATCCTGAAAGCAGCATGGGAAAAACAAAAAGTTCCCTGTATGGGACAACCAATAAGACTAAGCTCAGATTTCTTGACAGAAACCGTGCAGGTGCGAAGACAATGGGACAGTATATGTACTGAAAGAGAAACCCTGAAAAAGAAAAATTTCCAAGCAAGAATTATATACCCAGCAAAAGTGTCCCTCAAATAAGATGGTGAAATGAAGACATTTCCAGATAAGCAGAAATTAAGGGAATTTGTTAAAACAAGACCAACCTTACAAGAGATGCTAAAGGGAGTCTGTTGGACAGAGAACCAACAACAGCAAACAACAACTGACCATTAACACACATGATGACATAACCCAGAAACCAACCCAGTTATAGACGTATCCAAAGTAAATAAGCCTACAAGATTGGAACCAGAGTTATCGATTGACAAATGAGGACAACTACAAACCAAAAACAGGGAAAAAAACTGTGTAGTACAGAACTTCTAAATGGTAGGGAAGTCAAGACAACTGCAAGATGGGAAAGACTGTTCTAAACTTGGGAAGAAAATTATAACTCACAAGGTAACCTCAAAGAAAAATGATAAACCTTCACATCAAAATAATAAAAAAAAAAAGGACGAGCACAAATATTTAGCAAATACCAAAACAATAGCAATGAAGGATAGTATTAGTTCATTATTATAAAAAGTCAAGGAAAGATTTATATATGGAAGAAAACTTTCCCTGTTGATTACTAGTGGTGGGAACAGAGGGGAAGGAACACTGCAAAAAAAAAATGCACTGACCCATGTCACTTTAGTTTTGTGTATTTCACTGTACATAAATTATATTTCAATAAAATGCATTTAAAGAAAAAGTTGGCATCGGTTGGTATGAGAGAATTTAAATTCTTAAATTTAAATAATTAAATAATTAGGAAGACAAAAGATAATGCCTTAAATTGGAAAACATATCAAGAAATAATATAAACATTCTATTTGGAAATATAGAAGTCAGTACCAGAATAAACAATGAAAAGAATTGTGAACAATTATTTTGAGAATAGGAATTAGGGAAGGTGACTTTCTTCTTATTATTATTGTTATTGTTATTTAAATTAAACATTTGAGGTATTCTTGCTGTTTCAGGTGCCATTGAGTCAGTTCTGACTCATAGCAACCCTGTGCATGACAGAATGAGAAACTGCTCATGCTCTGTCCTGGGCCATCCTCACAATTGTTGCCTTGCTTGTTCATCACTGCCATTGTGTCAATCAATTTCATTGAGGGTCTTACCCTTTTTCACTGACCCTCTACTTTACCAAGCATGATATCCTTCTCCAGAGACTGTCCCTTCTGACAACATGAACAAAGTACAACAGATAAAGTCTAGCCATTCTCATTTCTAATGAGGATTGTGGCTGTACTTCTTCCAAGACAGATTTGTTCACAGTTCTATGAGTCCATGGTACATTCAATATTCTTCATCAACACCACATTTCAGATGTACCAATTCTTCTGCAGTCTTCCTTATTTGTTGTCCAGCTCTCAGATGCATATGGTTTACTGGAAATTCTATGGGTTCAGTCAGGTGCATCTTAGTCTGCAATGTGATATCTTTGCTCTTAGATATTTTAAAGAGGTGTTTTGAAGCAGATTTGCCCAATGTAATATTTAATTTCATTTCTTGACTGCTGCTTCCATGAGCACTCATTGAGGATCCAAGTAAAATGACATCCTTGACAACTTCAATCTTTTCTCCATTTATCATGATGTTGCTTAAAACTTTTCAGACAGTACTAGATTTTTAAATTTTATATTTTTATGGAGAGAAATTTAAAAATGTAGACAAAAAAGAGATGGGTTAAAAGATACAATGTAAATAAAAAGAGAGAAGTGATGGTATTTATAATGAAAAAGGTGATTGCAAGGTGTAAAGCATTACTTACTGTCGTTATAGAATACAGGTTTTCCCCACTACCCAGAAGGAGAGCATTTCTATGAAATCTTTCACAAGTTGGGAATTGCAGTAAGAGGAAATTACCATTAATTTATATAGGAAACATGTTTGAGTATTCCTAGACCCCCAAAAAATAAGATACCAAAACATATCAAATAACTCATGAAATCTAGAGTAAGACTAACATACAACATTCACAGACACAGTTCAAAACTATGGTGGCTTGATGCTGAGAAGCTGAGTGTAGTTACCAGGGAAGGAGCTTGGGGATGCTACTCTCGCCACTCAGGGTGTGTACTACTTTTTTAATGGCTTACTGCAAAACAAACAGTCAAGACTAGTTTTGCTTTTTGCCTTTTTATGTAAAAGTAAAAATCCTCTTTGGATTTCTTTTGTTTAGCAAAAATAAGCACTAGTATAGGTCCTTTGTAAATGCAAAATGTCATAAAGCAAACTTTTGACAAGCAGGGGACACCTGTCTTGGTAATACCATAAGAAAAAATTACTACAAAAATAAAGCACAAAGAGATATAATGGTCTTGAACTTGAATGTACAAAAATATAGCATTTTTTAAAAAAAGACAGAAGAAAAGTTTCAACAATACAAATAAATAAATAAATAGAAGAGTAGACTATAGGGTGGTGCTTCCTCATGCTACTGATGATGCTAGATTTTTAAGGGATGTCATTTGGCTTCAACTTTAGCGTCACATCATGTTGTTGTCGTTAGATGCCGTCGAGTCGTTTCTGACTCATGGTGACCCCATGCACAGCAGAATGAAGTGTCACATCATAGTGGGAATTAAATTCTTTCCCATCCTACCTTTCATAGGTTCATCTTATGAGTATTAGATAACACATAATCCTGGTAAAGGAATACCACAGTCGTTTTATAGGTACAGGGTTTAATATTTTAATTTTTTTTTTTCTTTTAAGGGAGTAGGGCATTCCCATGACAACCAGCCTTTCCAATAAGAAAGTTTCTAGGCTTTCTTTTAACATGAGTACCAATGCATTACCCAATCTCAGAAGCTGAAAAAGTGCAAGTGATGAATTCTCCCTCTCAAATTTCAGAAATAAACTTGTTTTTCCTTTCAGCTATGGAAATGTACTTTTCTCTGCCCCCAACTCCACTGACTTTTGCCATTAGTCTCAATACTTTCAGACATGTATTTGAGAAAAGCCCTTTTCCTGCATCTGTCTTCTACTTGATTGCTTTACTATTGTATTTTATAACACTGAACAATAAATGTAAATCAGCTTTATACATACTCAGACTAAATAAACTGACAGATAAAAGAGAGATATAAAAGATAACAATCCTTTAACTGTAGAAGGCCTTCTCGAGAAAATTAACTTAAGGCTTAGCTATAAAGAATATAAGTCAAATTTTAGAAACAACAACTTTGTGTACCAGAGAGGTTAAGTAATTTTTCCAGGATGACATAAAGACAATGCAGGCCATCAAAGTTACTGTCACAGTTAAGAGTCAAGTACTTGAGAGAAGTCTCAGAAATGGTAATGACCATCAAGCTACATTATGACTAATCATGACAGAATGTGGATTAAGAAGAAAAAATAAATAAACTTTAAAAATATTAATTGAAATAAAAAGCACTTCTTGTCATATAGTATGGGGATAAATATTTCTGAGTAAATTTATTTATATAAAGCAAATGTAATTAAAAAAAGAAAATAGAATAGATTTATGTGACATATGACATTGATAAAACTTTTTTTTTTTTTTTTTTAAGGAAACAGGCATTTGAGTTGTTCATGGTAAGTATAACATAAAATTGAAACCATCTAAATATCTAACACTGTGATATGGCCATCAACTGGAATGTTCTATGTCTGCAAGAAGAGTCTAAGAATGTATTTTCTAGGGAAAACACATTATCAAGAAAGTACGTGGACTATGATCCCCTTTCTATTAAAAAGAATAGAGTTTAAAAAAATTGCACACCAAAATATTAATTTGCTGCATGTCAGCTAATTTGTGGTCATGGGATTAAAACAATTTGTTTTCTTCCTTTTGGTAACCAATACTTTTAAAATTCTCCTACACTGAACATTTACTACCTAACTATTACGCATTTCTTTTCTTAAGTGATTTAAAGTCACTGAATTTGAGCCTGGGTCCCATAGTTCAGGTTAAATAATACTTTTCCCTCTGGGTTACAAGTACTGTGCTAGGGTGATTACATAAAATATTTCACTTGTTCTTTACTCGATCTAAGTGTCATATCTTCCCATTTTACAGGGAAATTGTGAAAACTGAGGTTCTCTCTCCTGTTTAAAAGCTTAATTTTAGTGAGTCAACATAGTAAATTTTTTTCTAAGCAGACAATTTTAAACAACAATATCATTAACAATTTAAAAGTAATACCCCAAAAAGGAAAGAAAGAAAAAAAAAAAAAAAACCTTGACTGTTACAAGAACAGAACTCAAAACCAGAGGGCTGGTCATCCATTGTGAAACTGAGGCTTAATAGAATTATACTGACTTTTCTACTAATTCTCCAAAGAGATTCTGCTTCAGGAAGTACTGAATCACAGAAGAGCAAAGCAGAGAGGCTGTGAGAGTAGAGCAAGGGGGAGAAATTGAAAGCCTGAAATAAACGTGACAGGAATCTTGAGAGCCTATCAGGTTGAAGCGGTGAACAGCACATCTCTCATTTCAGCAGAGATGCTTTATGTCTAATTTCTGGTTTTAAGCCTAATAGTTGCCCTCACATATTTGAAGGGATAATAAAGAGAAATGCAATATTTATTTGCCTCATGTATCTTAATTAAATTTATGAAAATATTATCGATATGGCATTGCCTTGGCAACTTAACATTTTTCACAATGGACGTGCATTACCATCATTTCATTTCATTTCCTACTGCCTTCATAATATTACCTTAGCATTGTCAGAAAGTTCTCCGGATAGCGATGCAAATCAAGGCTTCATTACAAAGCCTAGTGAAATGCATTATTGTAAGAACACTTCATGAACGGTACCTACTGTGCATTCTTACGGCCTGAATCGAAATGATAAAATATATATTTCATTTATTTTTATAACAAAATCTTATTTTTAAAAAAATATCAACTGGTCTTCCAAATCTTCATGCCTCAATTCATTTACTCAGAGGGAGATGAACTATTGCAGAAGCAGGAGCCCAGGCTGGAATACACAGGGTATTTCTCATCTGCACTGACAATGTACTGAATGATTAAATATTCTCTTCCATAGCTCCCTCCATGATAGGAGAAAAAAAAAATAGCCCTTAGGGTTGAAGACCTAGAGGAGGTAATTTCAAGAAGCAATATAGTGATACCCCCAAGTTTTAATAAGAATAGAGGAACTCTTCTCCTGCCTCACTAACCTAACCCATCCCCCAAGTTACAGTGAATATGAAACTGCCTGAAACCTTCCTTAACCCAGTTTCTCAAATCCAGTGTAGACTGATAAAATGAACAGGGCCTCAGGCCTCCCCACCCCCATGATCCCGCTGTGGTAATTCATTTTGACGTACACTGAGTGTCTACAACAAGCCAGGTCCTAAGCTAGACATCATGCAAGATCCCAAAGTTCCCAACTTCCCACCCTCCTGCAGGCTACGGGAACATCCAATTACACCAATAATTATATTTATTTATAAGATACACTTTACAATTTTCTCAAGAATTTATGCAATCAACAAGTATTTATTGCTTGCCTACTACATGCCAGGTTGGTGCTGGGGATAAACAGAAGAAAAAAGAGAGAGAAATTGGAGCCATCCAAAAGCTTACATTATAGACAATAAACACAAAAAATAAACTGCTTACTGTGTTCAACGTTGATAAATGTGTCGGGAAAACACAGAGTGGAGTGTGGGGCTGTGTGCGTGCTACAGTTTTAAATCAGGTGTCAGGGTAGATCTCACTGAGAAGGTGACTTTTGAGCAAAGGCATAAAAGAAGTGAGATAATAAGCTACATGGACAGGAGCTTCTAGGATGGGAGCATATGGGGCATTTCCAAGGAATAGCAACGAAGCAGGGAGACTGGTGCACAGGAGCACATGAGAGAGTGGGAGGACTGGAGGACAGATAAGAAACAAGGGCCAGATGCTGAAGACCTTGTAACCCATGAGGCGTTAGGCAGATAATGCCCTTTCCAAAAATGTCCGTGTGCTAATCCCTAGAACTTGTGAACATGTTACTTTACATGGCAAAGGGGAAATATGCAGCCCTGTCAACACTTCAATTTTAGCCCAATAAGACTCCAGAACCATAGGACAATACATTTACGTTGTATCAAGCTACCAAGTTCATAGTAATTTCTTACAACATCAATAAAATATTAATCCACCCACTGTACAGACTTAGGCTTTTACCCTGAATGCCACAGGGGACCACTGGGTGATTTGAAGCAGAGGGAAGATCTAATCTTTATATTTTAAAAATTCCGTCTTGCTGCAAGTTAAGAACGGACTGTGAAGCAAGAAGCAGACAGACCAAGTAAGAGGGTTTCACGGTGAAGGATGATTAGAACTGGAGAAGAGTTGTTAAGGTAGAGGCTGCTGGAGACGAGAAGTGGTTGAATGATTAGGATGGGGAAAATTAGACAACAACAAAGAGGCCTGAAAGAGGACTTGGTAAGAAAGAAAATATTTGATTTGGACCTGGAAAAAACCACAGCATTTCCTCCACATAAAGATGTCAGTGGAGAGACAATCTACAGTTTGGAAGAAAAAATTGGCGAACAATATATCTGATAAGGGTTCAATACACAGAATATATAAAGAACTTGTACAACTTGATAACAAAATCTAAAATTGGACAATGGACGTTACTAGACATTTCACTGAAGAAATACAAATGGCCAACAAGCACATGAAAAGATGATCAAAGGCATTAGTCATTAGGGAGATGCAAGTAAAAACCGTAATGAGATAGTCATTTCACCCTCACTAAGATGCCTATGGGAGCTCTGGGAGCATAGTGGCTAAAGCACTTGACTGCTAACCAGAAAGCTGGTGGTTCAAACCCACCAGCCACTCCTCGGAAGGAAGATTGGGCAATCCTACTTCCGTAGTGATACTGCCTCGGAAACCCAAGGAGGGGTCGCTATGAGTCAGGGCTGACTCGACGGCACATAACAACAACAACAACAAAGATGCCTATGATAACTGGTAAATAAATAAATAAAAGGAAAACAACAGATGGTAGAGAGGATGTGGAGAAATTAGAACCTCAATCATTACAGATGTGAATGTAAAATGTTACATCTACTGAGGAAACCAGTTTGGCAGTTCATCAAAAAGTTAAACACAGAATTACCACAGTATCCAGCAATTCCACTCCTAGATATATGCCCAAAAGAATTTTAAATGAGAATGCAAAAAAATCTGTATACCAAAGTTCATTGCTGCACTATTCACAATAGCCAAAAGGTAGAAACAACCCAAGTGACCATCAACAGATGAATGCATAAACAAAATGTGGTACATGCATACAATACAATATTGTTCAGATATAAAAAGAAATAAAGTTGATAAATGCTATAATAGATGAATCCTAAAAACATTATGCTGAGTAAAATAAGTTAGTCACAGAAGCACAAATAGTATATGATTCTATTTGTATGAATATCTAGTATAGGAAAACCATATACAGACCAAAATTTATTTATTAGTGATTACAAAGACAGGAGGAAGGGGCAGAGAGGGAGCCTTTGCCACTGGGCTTCTGTAAAGGGTGATGGAAAAATTTAGAAATGGACTGTGGTGATGGTTACTCAATGAATGTAATTAATATCACTGAATTATACATGCAAAAAATATTGACATGGTAAATTATATACACATACACACACACATATATATACACACACATATATGCATATATCTATATAAGCGGCAGCATGATGAACAGAGAAAAGACTGATGTTGTCAAAGATTTCATTTTACTTGGATCCAAAATCAACGCCCAAGGAAGCAGCAGTCAAGAAATCAAATGACAGGAATGCATAGTTAATAAGGGCACAGTGAGGGGGTGTCACAAGGAAAGAAGGAAAGAAGGGGAGGAGACTGGGGTAGGGTTGGGGATGGTAATTGTGGAGTGAAACCAAATGTACATGAATCGTTGAATGTAAAACAAAAAAAGAAAAAGAAATCAAATGATGTATTGCATTGGGCAAATTTGCTGCAAAAGATGTCTTTAAAAAGCAAAGATGTCACTTTGAAGACTAAAGTGATCCTGACCCACACTATTGTATTTTCAATCACTTCTAACGCATGTGAAAGCTGGAAGATGAATAAAGAATACTGAAGAACTGATATCCTTGAATTATGGTATTGGTGAAGGACACTATGCATACCATGCACTGACAGAAGAATGAACAAATTTGTCTTGGAAGAAGCACAGCCAGAATCCTCCTCAGAAAGGACATTTTATCCGGAGGGAACGGTTCCTGGAGAAGGACATTACACTCGGTAAAGTAGAGGATCTGTGAGAAAGAGGAAGACCCTCAACTACACAGAGTTGGAAGCAACAACAGGCTGAGACAAACCAACGGTTGTAAGGTTGGCTCAGGACCAGGCAGTGTTTCATTCTGTTGTACCCAGGTTTGCAATAAGTCCAAACCAACTGGATGGAACCTAGTAACAACAACAGCATAGCAATCTATTTAGCTACTACAATTAAAAAAAAAATGCGGCCCTAATAGCCAAGGCAACATAAACTAAAAAAAAAAAACAAAAAACTGTGGGTGGAGAAAGCAGTTGGGTAGCTAAACCTCAAACCAAACTCACTGCCATTGAGTCAGATCTGATTCATAGTGACCCCTCTCCTTGAGTTTCCAACGCGATATCACTACGGAAATAGATAGCCCAATTTTCCTTCTGAGGAGTGGCTAGTGGGTTTGAACTTCCAGCCTTCTGGTTAGCAGGCAAATGCTTTAGGCACTATGCCATCAAAGGTAGGAAATATTTCATAATGAAGAAAGAATATTAGGAGCATAGAAGCTGGAAAGTTCAGCATGGGGCCTTGGACCATTCAATGATCTGTTGTTGTTGTTGTTGTTATGTGCCATCGAGTCGGACCTGACTCACAGCAACCCCTCCTTGGGTTTCTGAGGCAGTATCACTATGGAAGTACATTGCCCAACCTTCCTTCCAAGGAGTGGCTGGTGGATTTGAACTGCCAGCCTTCTGGTGAGCAGTCCAGTGCCTTAGGCACTAGGCTACTAGAGCTCGTCAGAATCAGACTGTGAACTCTTTAAGAGTTTATACTTTATTCTTTAATGCAGTTTATGGTCTGCAAGAGTGTGGGAACAAGGGTGCTTGAAAGAAGGCCAGTTCTTGTTTATGACTTGTTTGGATGGTAAGCGAGGAACATACTACCCAAAAAAAACTAAACTCAT
Source organism: Orycteropus afer afer (assembly GCF_000298275.1). Lineage (NCBI taxonomy): Eukaryota > Metazoa > Chordata > Mammalia > Tubulidentata > Orycteropodidae > Orycteropus > Orycteropus afer. Next base: position 27,998,212 of record NW_006921589.1, read on the forward strand.
GGCCATTGAGTCAGATTCGACTCATAGTGACCCCTCCTTGGGTTTTCACCTTATAAATGCTGTCTACCACAAGACTATTGAGAAGCTGTGAGGGAACTGATGGTGTTTGGGTTTTTAAACTATTCACATGAGTCATATGAATGTTACTAGTAGCTATTTATATTAGGGAACTGAGTAAATATATTTTTATTTGGGGATCTTTTCAAGATTTCTTATGTAATCTAATCCATAAAGGCACCCAATTAAATTTTAATGTTTTTTCCACTTTTTCATTCAATATCACATATGATATATATTAGGCAAGGGGACTATTCCCAATTTACTGCTCAAGAAATTTTTATTCAAGTCCTTCAAAAGCGTCTTATATGTTGGAGCCACTCTCAATTACATGCTTTTTAATGAAGTCCCCATCATGCTGAAGCAGCCCCAAACCAGTGCAAGTCTTGGGTGTTGTGGTCCAGCCTGTGGTGCTTGCCCACAGCCAGCTCTCTCCTTCCTGGCATATGTGTGGACTATGCTGCCCCAGTCATGCTCATTGATGAGTTCTGGTCGATGGGGGAAAAGCAGTAGTAGTATGGCCATTTCTGAGCCTGTGGGAGACCTTCCAGAGTTATCATGCCTGCTGTGTCAACCTGGAAGGCAGGTATTCCAGATGGTATAGCTAGTCATCAGTGTTCTGGAAGAGAGTGCCTGCCCTCCCCTCTTGGACCACTAAGTGACCACATGGAGATGGTTGTTCTGGAAAGTCATCCAGAACAGAAACATACTTTGTATGAAAATAAAATGAATAATGTTATGTTCAGCCACTGAAAAATAGGGGTTCCAGCTATTCAAACAGAGATGCCAATGAATCAGCAATGAAGAAAGCAAAGAAATTTAACACAGGGTTTAAATTCCTGGAGTTTGATCTCACAGTTATAGGTTCTGGGTATCCTTCTAAACAACCATTTAAAGATCACTTTAAAAAGCAATACTAGAAATGGAGATCACCAAGTTATGACTATGGTACCAAAAATGAAAGAAAGGAAAAAAATAGTATCATTGTTGTATGCAAAAGATGATTTAAGATAAATTTTCTAATGACACTGTCATGAACAGATCTGAGAAGTCCTGTATTTTCAACAACTTAGATGGAAGTAAAGATGATGGGTAACGAAAATCAATGTAAAATAACTAATCAAACCGAACCATCAAGTTCGTTCTGAAAAATCACTGTCAAATGTGACATATTTGAAGAAAATCATTCTGTAAAAGGTAAAAGCAGAAAAGATCAAGATTTCTCAAATAAATTGTCTATTTGTTTGTGTTTTTATGTGCCATCGAGTCAGGAGTCAGACCTGACTCATAGCGACCCCTCCTTGGGTTTCTGAGGTGGTATCTTCTGTACACATCAAAAAAAAAAAAAAAATATATATATATATATACACACATATACACACACACACACTACACACACACACACACACATATATACACATATATACATATATGCTTAAATAAACTAGTAAATCTAAGTAGACATTCCGGAGCTCTGTCTGGTGTCATAGTGCCTGAGGAATTTGACTGCTAACCAGAAGGCTAGAGGTTCAAATCCACCCCTCTTTTGAAGGAAGACTGGGCAATCTACTTCCACAGAGATATTGCCTTGGAAACCCAAGGGGAGGGAGTCAATATGAGTCGTATTCAACTCAATGGCCGTGAGTTTGGCTTTTTTTTTTTTTTTAAGTAGACATTTGGCTATCTTATTTTCTTAAAAGTTTTCATATACTTATTGGAGATATGGGGATCACCTCATATTTGACTGTGCCACATATTCAGGCATCTATGGTACATCTTATAGCAAACTTATGATTTTTAGGGAAATCTAATAAAAGCCAGAACAAAGAAAAGTTATTTCTCCAACACGAGCTACCCAGCAGAAACTGTATCTAGTCTCCCAACCACTACAGGCACTCAATAAATATCAGCAACAAGTTCTACATGTGACACCTGAGCAGGCTCACTTGGTATGAAACACCAGGGTACGGCTGCACTGAAAACAATTCAAGGAGCCTAATGTAGCAAAGCAAGCTATGCAGTGGTACTCCCATTAGGAAAGAAAAGGGCTTATTGTTAATGTTGCAATGTCCAGGAATTCTCCAATGTGGCATCTGCTCCTACCAGTGATTTATATGAAAACGGCCCAGTGAAAGTTTCAGAACCATAGAGCTTTTGTACTTCAGAAGCACAGAGCTGTCTTTCTGATTTACCCCCATGGATGCTATTTTTCCCCAAAGGCAAAAGGTGCAAAAGAAAAAACATTCTTTGATTTGAGCAGTGCTTGTATTTCTCATTGATGACAATTCTGTAAGCTCTCAGACTAAAAAAAAACTTAAAAGTTATACTGCCCTTCCTAGTATCCTATAAGTAAATAGATAATTTTTCTCAATGCTATTCTGTTAAGATAAACCTTCATGTTTCCTAGTCCTGAATGCATGCCAAGAATTTTTGTTATCATTCTAAACGTTCGGGTAAATGTATCATGTACTGCTTGCCTCCTGAGAAAGATTGAATTCACTGAAGTAAATTCAGCAGTTCTCAATAGCACTTTATCACCTACAGTACTATTCTTCAACTGAGAGCACTTCAATTTCGATGTTCTACTTGCGAATATTATAGCAATTAAGAAGACTACTTTAATATATAGGGGAAAGGAGAATGATTATCAATGGGATTTGCACTGTGGAATTAAGTTTAAGCACCACTGGGAATATGCTCTCTTCTCCAGTGGCTAGAAAAGATATGGTACACTTGGCATTGTTATCAGATAAGACTGAAAAAGAGTATGTTCAAAGTTCAAAATTCAATTTTAAATAGTTTCTTGTACATTCCATACCAAGATACTAAGACTAGTAAAAAAAAGTTTCATGAATTAATTTCAGAATGCACAGAACTATGGAAATCCTGATACATATATAGATAGATAGATAAATAGATAGATAGATACATAGATAGATATAGATATAGATATAGATATAGATGATATAGATATAGATATAGACATGAGCTCTGGTAGTGTAGTGCCTAACGCACTTGGCTGCTAACCAGAAGGCTGGCAGTTGAAACCCCCCAGCCACTCCTTGGAAGGAAGATTGGGCAATCTACTTCTGTAGTGATACTGCCTCGGAAACCCAAGGAGGGGTCGCTATGAGACGGATCTGACTTGACGGCGCATAACAACAACAACAACAACAATAGATATAGATATATAGATAAATGTTCTCATGAAAGTGTCCCATTTTGAAATAGACATCCATCCGTTCAGTGGGGCAACATCAACCATTTCTTGTATTTTCTAACCTTTCTTAGTACTGTTATTAGTAAGCAGTAAGTGATAGTGGCAAAGATAATGGGTCACAGAACCATCACATTTTAGGGTTGGAAGGAACCATGTATCTGATGCGTCTGGTAACCAATAATCTAGTCTATTTACCATATCCAATTTATGAATAAAATATCTGCCTCTCTATGAAAGATGACTCTATTTTTGTACACCTCCAATTTATGTTCCACACTAGAGCCAAAATGCAAAATTAAACATATCTCTATCCTGGTCAAAAATGTCAACAGTTTTAACACATGGAAATTTTTCTTTTAAGTTGACTATATACATATGTGCAGGTCATAGGCAAGTCTATCAAATATCAAAAGACTGACAGTATGCAGATTAAAATGTTTGACTACAATGCAATTGAAAATAGAAATCAATGGAACAAGATCTAAAAGAAACCATATCTCAAATTATGAAACACATTACGAAAAACTTCACTGATTAAGGGAAAAATCACAATGAAAATATTTATACTTAAAGCTTAGCAAGAATACTGTAGGTCAAAATTGTGGAATAAGGAAAAATTAAAACTTAAAAAGAAAACATATACCTTTAAATACTAATTCCAAAAAAGAAAATAAGGCTGAAAATAAATACCTAAGTGGCATAGTGCCTAAGGCACTTAACTACTAACCAGAAGGCTGGCGGTTCAAACCCATCAGCCACTTCTCTCAAGGAAGGTTCAGCAATCTACTTCCACAATGATCCTCCTCAGAAACCCCAGGAGGGGTCTGTATGAGTCGGATCTGACTTGATGGCAGTGAGTGGTTTTAGTTTAAAAATTTAATATATAAGTTGAGAAAATAACAGAGTAGGTGAAAGAAAGGAAAAAGGTGGAAATTAAAAAAATAATAATAAAAGAAATAAAAGGGGAGGCAAGCATTTTAAAGAAAAACAGCAAAGCCAACAAATCAATAAAAACAATAGTTCTCTTATGAAAATACTAATATAATTAATCTATTATTTAATTAATAAAATTTATGGTTTAATTAATAATAACATTCTCAAACCTCTTGCAAATGAATCAAGAAAAAAAGAGACAAGGCAAAAATAAGAGCAACACTAGGATTGAGAATGTAGACAAAGCTGCTGACATGAAAATAATAAAAAGAGAACACATGAAAAACGTTAGGGAAAAAGTTTGAAAAAATATGGAAAATGAATCTAAAAATAGAATTTAGAAAATAGATTCAAGAAGAAATTGAATACATACTTTATAACTTCCCACAAAAATTATACAAGGCCTAAGTGATTTTACTGTGGATTTGACCATATAGTCAAGGAAAAAACAATTCTAGTCTTAGACCAATCATTCCAGAATTTAGGGGAGAAAAAAATTAAAGAACACTCTTCACTCTTTTTGAGAGGCTAGAATAACCACGACACCAAAATTAGTAATAGTTCAAGAATGAAAATTATAGGACAGTCTCGTTCAAGAACAAGGATACAAATATCAATTAAGAGGGGGAAAAAAAAGTGAGCCCAATAATGAAGAAAAAAAAAGATAATGCTTAGTGACCAAGTTGGGATTATACCAGTTAACTCAAGTTTGATTTAAAATTTGGAAAATCAATCAAAAGAATTCACCATATTTACAAATTAAAGTTGAAGAACATTTAGAAAAATATGCTTAATAAAATTTAACATTCATTCATAACAAAATCTTTTAGTAACTAGAAATTGAAGGAGATTTCCTTAATCTGAAAAACAAGTTTTGTCTTTTTTTTCCTAATCCTTTTACTTTTCCTTCTTGCCTGACTATGCCAAGACCTCTATTACAGTACTGAACACAAGTGGTGATGGTGAATAAGAACTCACTCAACTTTTCACCTTGGATTGTGATTTAGTTATATATACATATATATACACACAGGGGGAGCTCTGGTAGCATAGTGTCTAAGGCACTTGACTGCCAACCAGA
>NW_006921589.1:28003602-28019134 GCF_000298275.1 Orycteropus afer afer
GAAACCCAAGGAGGGGTCGCTATGAGTCGGGTCTGACTTGACAGCGCATAACAACAACAACGAATACACACACACACACACACATATATGTATATAAGAAGTGCTGGTAGCAAGTGTCTAATGCACTCTGACTGCTAACCAGAAAGTTGGTGGTTCAAACCCACCAACCACTCCATGGAAACAAGACTGGGCAATCTACTTCTGTAAAGATTTACCACTTTGAAAACCCAATGGGGGTCACTATGAGTCGGAATCACGTTGATGACAGTGAGTTTGGTTTTTGGTTGTGTATGTGTCTGTGTGTGTGTATATATATACACATACATAAGATGGATAAAAAAGAAATAATAATAATATATATTTACATTATTATAAGTATGAAATACAAATTCATATTTATATACCTAACTTATATTTACATGCCAATAAATAAAGGATTAGTGAAAAAGTAACCAAAATTTAAGAAATGAAAAAGACATTACATACAGATAATATGATTGTTTAAATCAAATCTCTAAAAGAAACTCATTAAAATTATTAGAGTTCAAAAAGGCTTTAGGAATTTTTCTGACTTAAAAATATTGAATTTCTATATGCTAGCAAAAAGTAGATATAAAATGTTTTAGTAATTCTACTGTGATAGCATCAAAAATATCAGAATTGAGAAATAAATCCAAATATATACAAAAACATGAACTTTATGAAGATATCATCACTCTTTATGAAGGACATGAAAGAACACAAATAAATGGATAGAGCCAGCATAATCATTTATTTAAAGACTCAATGTTGTAAGAATGTCGAGTATCCTCAAGCTGATCTATGGTTTCAATCCAATTTCAATCAAAACCCCAATAGCTTTCCGGGTTTTGGAAACTCAACTGGCTGATCCTAAAATTTATCTAGAAGAACAAAGGCCATCCCTGAAGAAGATGAACAACACGGGGACCTGAACTAACAAACATAACATGAAATATTATAACGTTATAATGGTTAAGCAAGCATACTATTAGCATTGGCACAGACAGAATGACCAATAGTTTACAGAGAAACAGACTGAGTCATTTGGCACAAATAACTTCGCAAACCACTCAAGGAAATAAACAAAACAAAAACCAAACTTTATAATTAAAGGTACCTAACAGTATGAGAACCTGTATGAGAAAAGAACATGGATCCTTATCTCACACCATATGCCACAAAATATACCCTATGTAGGTTAAAAATTTAAACATAAAAAAATGAAAATTATAAATCTTTTACAAAACAAAGAAGAATAAAAACTCTATGACCCTTGGTATATATGACTCTATACATATATACATGTAGAGAAGGCATCTGACTGCTAACCAGCTGCTCCCAAGGAGCACCCGCCACCTGTTCTGCAATCTACTTCCATAAAGATGTCTGTTGTTGTTGTTACGTGCCATTGAGTCATTTCCGACTCACAGCAACCCCATGCACAGAAGAACGAAACACCGCCTGAACCCACGCCAGCTCCATGATCCCTGCTACACTTGAGCCATTGTCACAGCCACCAAGTCAATCCACCTCATTGAAGGCCTTCCCCTCTTTTGTCGACCCTCCACGTTACCAAGCATGACATCTTTCTCCAGGGAATGGTCCCTTCTGACAACATGACCTAAGTAGGTGAGACGAAGTCTGGCCAAACTGGCTTCTAAGGAGCATTTTGGCTGCACTTCCTCCAGGGCAGATCTGTTAGTTCTTTTAGCAGTCCATGGTACTTTCAGCATTCTTCGCCAGCACCACAACTCAAAAGCATCAATTCTTCTTCAGTCTTCCTTATTCATTGTCCAGCTCTCACATGCATATGAGGTGATTGAAAATATCATGGCTTGTGTCATGTGCACCTTAGTCCTCAAGGAGACATCCTTGCTCCTCAGCACTTGCAAGAGTTCCTTCGCAGCCAACCTTCCCAGTGCTACACGTCGTCTAATGTCCTGACTGCTGCCTATAAAGATGTAGAGCCTTACAAACCCAACAGGGGTCATTATGAGTTGAAAGTGACTTGATGGCAGTATTTTTTTTTATGCATATGTATGTGTACATCAAAAAGCTGATTAGTATTCTGAAAAAAGAATTCCTATAAATCAATTTTGAAAGGTCATAAACACAGTAGAAAAATGGGTAAGATATTTAAATTATAGAGTAAATCTGAATAGCCAATAAATATATTAGCATAAGTTCAGCTTCAACCACACTAAAATATTTCATATTCATGATATTGGTAAAATTTCATTATCTGACAATATTAAGTTTTGCTTACCAAGTAGAAAAATAAATTGGTAAATTATACTTTGGCATTATCTAATATATTTGAAAAGTGGCATAGCTATGAATGAACAATTCCATTTCAAGGTATATTTCCTAGAGAAAATTCTCACAGATGTTATCCAACAGATATGGAGGGAAAAAAAGTTTATAATCATGCTGAATAGTAAAAAACTGGAAAAAGCACAATTGTCCACCAAAAGGAGAATGGGAAACCTATTCAGCAGTGAAAATGAATAGGTAACAGCTGGATGCTACAACATGGATGCTTCTCCTGAGTGCAATATTAAAAAAAAAAAGCAAATTACAGAATAAGTTTTTCACTATACTTCCATGTGTAAAGTTAAAACTCGCATACAACTAAATAATATAATCATTAGGGATATAAAATACGTAGTTAAATTATAAAGAAAACCAAAGGAATATTCTAGAGAAAAAGTGAAACAGATGGGACTGACAAGGGGCACACAGGGACTTCAAAGATAATGTTGCTGTTGTTAGGGGCTGTCAAATTGGCTCCAACTCATAGAGACCCTACATACAACAGAACAAAACACTGTGTGGTCCTGCACCGGCCTCACAATCCTTGCTATACCTGAGTCCATTGTTGCAGCCACTGTGTCAATCTATCTCGTTAAGGGCCTTCCCCTTTTTCGTTGACCCTCCATTTTACCAAGCATGATACCATCTCCAGAGAATGGGCCCTTCTGACAACATGACCAAAGTAGCTCAGATGAAGTCTGGCCATTCGTGCTTTCAAGTAACATTGCGGCTGCCAATTTGTACCAATTTACAAATCCAGGACACATTTGTTAGTTCTTTCAGCAGACCATGGTACTATCAGTATTCTTCGTCAACACAACTCAAAAGCATCAAATCTTCTTCAGTCTCCCTTATTCATTGTACAGATTTCACATGCATATGAGGTGATTGAAAATACCATAGCTTGGGTTAGGCACACCTCAGTCTTCAAAGAGATATCTTTGCTCTCCAGCACTTTAAAGAGGTCTTTTGCAGCAGATTTGCCCAGCGCAATATGTCGCCTGATGTCTCAACTGCTGCTTTCTATAGTACTGATTGTGGAACCAAGTAATATAAAATCTATGAAGACTTCAATCTTTTCTCCACATATTGTGATGCTACTTATTGGTTTAGTTATGAGGATTTTCCTTTTCTTTATGTTGAAATGTAATCCATACTGCAGAATGTAGTTTTTAATCTTCATCAGTAAATGCTTCAAGTCTTCTTCACTTTCAGCAAGCAAAGTTGTGTTGTCTGCATATTGCAGGTTGTTAATGAGTCTTCCTCCAATCCTGATGCCATGCTCTTCTCCATATAGTGCAGCTTCTCAGATTATTTGCTCAGCACACAGACTGATAAGTACAGTGAAAGGATGCAACCCTGACACATTCCCTCCCTGATTTTAAACCATGCAGTGTTCCCTTGTTTTTCTGAACAACAGCCTCCTGGTCTATGTACAGGTTCCTCATGAGCACAATTAAGTGTTCTGGAATTCCTACTCTTCTCAATGTTACCCATAATTTGTTATGATACACACAATTGAATGCTTTTGCACAGTCAATAAAACACAAGTAAACATCTTCCTGGTATTCTAAGGTGTTAAGACATATACAGGTGCTCATTACATTGCTGCTCCTCAATTCTAACGAGTTTTAGAGAAGTCTCTTGTATCTATACAATATTTGATAATCAAACAAAGTATCTGTGAGTGGTTTCCAGGAAAAAATTCTAATTCCCCACCTTGACTATCTAGTCCACTTTTTCTAGTTTCCAGTAACATCTGCCTATACTCTCTCCCCTGCTTAGTAAGAAGTAAGTTTATTCAGGATTGTGATTTGAGGAAAAGTTTGCAAATCTGACATTCTTGAACAAAGTCCTTTCATTTCTGTCAGGTATAGTCACTCATTTCAATATACCCCAAAGAATTAAGTGGTGTGGTTAATTATACATAAAGTGCTAATAGGATGTCTTCTCCTACTTACTGCCTCTTTTGTATCTTTCTGTTAGTGTGTCTTTCTCCAGGACTTCTCTAGAGACCCCTTTTAGCATCCTAGTTCTCCTGTTGTGAGGTGATAGCCTCTCTTGGGCCCTAGGTGTTATCCTATGTCTTTGGCCACAGTTTCACCTAACCAGTTTGTGTTTCCTCTTCTCTTCAAGAATTCCACTCCCTTAAAGCTCCTTGAATTGGTGCTTTCAGATTTGTCAGCTGGATTACCAGAGAGACAAACTCATGAACTCCCCAGAAAGAAGCTGAGGGAACATAACCACCTTCCCATATGGGGATCATAGATAACATTTTAACTTTTTCCAACATGTCTTTAATATTCTTGTTGAGTGAAAGGCTGTGAAACTGGATTAAGATTCCCAACTTGAAAGAGTGAATAGAAAGGCCTCTGCTCTTAGAACACTGAAAATAACTAAAAGAAAAAGAAAATACATTGAGAGTTAATTTATTAGTTCCATTAATCTACCTATTTATGTTATAAGTCAGAGCCAACTCAATTGCACCTAACAAAAAACTATTTATCCAGAAAATATTTATAGAATGACTAGTAAATGCCAAGCACTGTTACAGAGGCTGACTACATACCAGAAAATGTCTTCCTCTGGTATGCCTTCTAGAAACAGGGAATGAAATAAACACATGAGCTAATAAGTATGTCACTTTTATAATTTGTGCTCCAAACAGAGAGAGAAAAAATAACACTTTTTTTGAAACAGGTAAAAATATAAGAAATATTCTTGAAGAAAACATTCATATTTTTTATTAATCAATAAGAATTCCATTCTGATGATACTTTCAATATTCAAGAGAAATCATCTTCCATAATAATTTTGTTCCCAGAGAAAATATTAGTGTTTTGAATTTGCATGTCACTCCTGGGCCACATTTTAAAAACACATTTATTTGCAAATTGATTGCCTTCATTTTAAAGTAAGAGCTTTTTTTTAATTTTTCTTTTTGGATATTTTACAGGCCATAGTCTTTCAAAGTCAAAGCTATTCTCTTCTTGTATGGAAAGGCACCTTTGGAAGTTGTGTTAAGTCTTATAGGATACTAGTGGGGCACTGAATCACCAAACCAGCACTATTTAGCAACCACAGAAAGTCTTTACACACCTGGGAAATTTAATTCAGTACCTGTACATTGTTTCAGAATACCTACCTAAAGAAATATTTTCTCCAGATACTGTAAACCACCTTGAAAAGAAAGAGGAATTTCAAAATTTGAGGAACTGCACTAAGGGAGATATGTAACAAATGACCAAAGAGAATCTTATCACTAGAGTTAAAATTTTGCTCCTGAAATTTATGGGAGGAAGTAAAAGGTTGGCTGAGAGATGGGAGAATGCTGTTCATCAGATGTCTGTCAAATTATTGACTGCAAAGGTCATTCCAATGACAATTATTCTTCTATCTGTGATTATATTGGTAATTCTTGCCAAACAGATTTTTAAAACACCACACAGAGAAACTCTGAACAATCTTCACTATGAAATCTGAACATCACTTCAGAAAGCTAATAATAATATTAATTGCTAATAAGAATATTAATTTAGACATATAAACTTGTTAAAGATAATACTAATTGCTAGATGTCTTCTTTTTACTCAGAAGTAACCAGCTGAGACCTACCAAATGAAGTGCTACCATTTGAGGGGTAGCTGTATGGGCCTTTACATTTACTTTGATATATTACAAAACTAGATTTAAAAGCTCAAATAATGGTTATAATGATTTATACTACAGAAAATGTTAAGTATTACAAATTAATAATTGCCAACACTGAGAAAAATCATGTTTAAGATTGATTTGCTCTGTCCATAATATTTCATGGTTCCCTAGGCACATTTTAAAGAATGATCATTCAGAAACTTATTTTGGCATCTGAGCAATGGTTAGGTTTTAGTTGCTAGCCAAAAGTTTGGCAGTTCAAAACCAACCAGGTGCTCTGCTGGAGAAAGATCTGGTGATCTGCTTCCATAAAGGTTACAACCAGGAAAACCCAATGAGGCAGTTCTGTCCCATCACATGGGGTAGCTATGAGTCAAATCAACTCAACAGCACCCAATTACCACAACATTCCTTATTATAGACTTCCCAGGTAATGTAAATAATTAATGTGCTCAGATGCTGACTGAAAGGTTAGAAGTCAGAGTCTACCCAGATGTGCCTTGGAAGAAAAACTTGGTGATCTACTTCCAAAATATTAGTCATTGCAAACATTGTGGAGCATAGCTCTGCTCTGACACATGAGGTCACCATGAATCGGAGGTGATGACAACTGTGTATCCCCTCTTAAGTTTGAAACAATTGCTGAATTACTTATCTACTGCCTCTAAGGTTTCCTTTCAGGTGGTAATGGTACCTGATAGGGATAAATGAGGTAAAGGGATGCACTAACATTTGATTTGCCAACAGAGGCCACTATCAAAGCCAGAAGGGATACAACAGATCTATCACATTCAACTAACACTCATCTATCGGTTGTATTGTGGTGACTTGTATGTAGCTGTGATGCTGGAAGCTACGACACCTGTATTTCAAATAGCAACAAGGTCATCTATGGTAGACAGTGGAGCTTCCAGACTAAGACAGACTAAGAAGGACCTGGCAATCTACTTCTGAAAAAAAAACAGCTAGTTAAAACCTAGTGAATAACAGCAGAACACTGTCTGATACAGTGCCAGAAGATGAGCCCTGCAAGTTGGAAGGCTTTCTAAATACAACTGGGGAATAGCTGCCTCCTCAAAGTACAGTAAACCTTAATGACATGGATGGAGTAATGCTTTCGGGACCTACATTTGCTGATGAGGTATGACTCAAAATGAGAAACAACAGCTGCAAACATCCATTAGTAATTGGAAAGTGGACTGTATGAAGTATGAAACTAGGATAATTAGAAGTTGTCAAAAATGAAATGGAATGCTTGAAGACGAATATCCTAAGCATAAGTGAGCTGAAATGGACTGGCATTGGCCATTTTGAATCAGATAATCATATGCTTTTACATGCCAGGAAAGGTAAATTGGATAGGAATGGCATCACATTCATCGTCAAAAACAACATTTCAAGATCAATCCTGAAGTACAACACTATACATACTAACCAGTAATGCCAAAGAGGAAGAAGACTGAAGATTTACCAACTTCTGCAGTCTGAAATTGATCAAAGATGCAATGAAGATGCATTGATAATTACTAGTAATTGGGTGTGAAAGTTGGAAAGAAGACCTCACCTTACCACCTCACTGCTGTGGAGTCAGATCGGACTCATAGTGACCCCTCCTTGGGTCCCCAAGGCAGTATCACTACATAAGTAGATTGCCCAATCTTCCTTCCAATGAGTGGCTAGTGGGTTTGAACTACCAGCCTTCTGGTCAGCAGTCAGATGCCTTAGGCACTATGCCACCAGAGCTCCCAGAAAGAAGACCAGTAGTAGGAAAATATGGTCCTGGAGAAAGAAACAATGCTAGAGATTGTATGACAGAATTTTACAAGATCAATGATTTATTCATTGCAAATGCCTTCTTTCAACAACATAAGTGGTGACTATACACATGGACTTCACCAGATGGAATACATAGGCATCAAATCAACTACATCTGTGGAAAGAGATGATGGGGAAGTTCAATATTATCAGACAGAATAAGACGAGAGGTTGGCAGCAGAACAGACCAATTGCTCATATGCAAGTTCAAGTTGAAACTGAAGAAAATTATAACAACTCTATGAGACAACACTGAACACTAATGACCAAAGACAGACAAGTTGAGGGATGACCTCAAGGACATCACACATAAAGAAAACAAAAGGTCATTAAAAAGAGAAGGAAGGGAGGGAGGGATGGAGGGAGGAAAGAGAAAAATGAATGTTAGAAAAGACTCTGAAACTTGCTCTTGAGCGTAGAATCTAAATAGAACAGAATACGTGATGAAGTAAAAGAGTGATACAGAAGATTTCAAAGGGTGGCTCAAAAAGGCAAAGTATTATAATGAAATATGCAAACAACTGGACTTAGGAAACAAACAGGGAAGAAGATGTTTAGTATTTCACAAGCAAAAAAACTGCAGGAAAACGTCAAGCCTCAAGTTGCAATACTGAAGGATTCTGTGGGCTAAATATTGAATGATGCATGAAGCATCAAAAGAAGATGGAAGGAATACAAATAGTCACTGTACCAAAAACAAACTGGTCTAAACTCAAGCATTTCAGGAGGTAGCATATGATCAATGTTATTGAAGGAAGAAGTCCACACTGCATTGAAGTCATTGGCAAAAACTGACATGCTTCAACAAATGGATAAAACACTGGAAGCACTCACTCATCTATTCCAAGGTATTTGGGAGACAGATACCTGATCAACCACATGGAAAAGATTCATATTTGTGCCCATTCTAAAAAAAAAAAAAGAAAGAATAATCACTGCTGTTGAGTCTATTCGACTCATAGTGACCCCTCCTTGGGTTTCCAAGGTGGTATCACTACAGAAGTAGATTGCCCAATCTTCCTTCCAAGGAGTGGCTGGTAGGTTTGAACTGCCAGCCTTCTAGTGAGCAGTCAAATGCCTTAGGTACTATGCCATCTGAGCTCCCATTCCCATTGAACGAGTGCTTCTTGGTCCATGTACAGGTTTTGCATGAGCATAATTAAGTATTCTATAATTCCTATTCTTCTCAATATTATGTATTATTTGTTATGATCTACATAGTTGGATATCTCTGCATATAAATGCAAAGATAAAATGCAGAATTATCAAGAAATATCACTAATATTGCAAGCAAGCAAAATTTTGCTGAAGATAATTCAAAAACAGTTGCAGCAGTCAAGCTGCTATCAGAGGAGAATGAGGAATGAGGGCTATCATTGCTGTTGTCACATGGATCTTCGCTGAAAGCACAGAATACCAAAAAGGATATACCAGACGACTCCGGGCCCCATCTCTCGGCGACCCTGCGTGTCAGTTTGATTCTCCCGGCTCTGCTACGCTTGCGGGAACCAGACGACTCCGGGCCCCATCTCTCTCCAGAGACGAACTTTGTGACTTGAACTCCTCTGCCGTGCGTGTGAAAGCCAGACGGCCCTGGGCCCCATCCCCCTCCAGAGACGAACTTTTCAGCCTGAACTTGCCGGCTTCTACACGCTTGTGAGCCATTTATCTAAGATAAATCTCTCTCTCTCTCTCTCTTTCTCTCTCTATAAATATATATATATACTTTGCTGGTTTTTGTGTTTCTCTAGAGAACCCAATCCAACACAGATATTTACCTGTGTTTTATTGACTATGCAAAGATATCCAACTATGTAGATCATAACAAATAATACATAATATTGAGAAGAATAGGAATTATAGAATACTTAATTATGCCCACGCAGAACCTGTACATGGACCAAGATGCACTCAAACAGTGGATAGAGATATTACATGGTTTAAAATGAGGAAATTTCAATAAAATACAAGTAACATAGTGTCTTTGTCAGAGTTTTTCCTTTCATCATACGTATCAGTCTTCATGCAGAGTAAATAATCTAAGAAATCAGAATACATGAAGAAGAACACAGCATAAAGATTCATTAACAACCTGTGATATACAGATGACACAACCTCACTTGCTGAAAGTAAAGACAACTTGAAGCACTCACTGATCAAGATCAAAGACTATAACCTTCAGTATGGATTACATCTCAGTAGAAATAAGACAAACACCCTCACAACTGGATCAATAAACATCATGATAAATAAATAAAGACTGAAGATGTCAAGAATTTCATTTTACTTGAATCCACAATCAATGCCTATGGAAACAGCAGTCAAGAAATCAAATGATGTATTGCACTGGACAAATCTGCTGCAAAAGGCCTCTTTAAAATGTGAAAAAGTGAAGATGCCACTTTGAGGACAAAGGTGTACCTAATCCAAGTCATGGTATTTTTCAATCACCTCATCTGCATGAAAAAGCTGGATGATAAATGCTGTTGTTAGGTGCTGTCAAGTCATCTCTGACTCACAGTGATCCTATGTACAGAAGAATGCAACACTGCCCAGTCCTGTGCCAACCTTATGATCCTTGCTATACCTAAGCCCATTGTTGCAACCACTGTGTCAATCCACTGTGTTGAGGGCCTTCCCCTTTTCTGCTGACCCTCCACTTTACCAAGCATGATATACTTCTCCAGGGAATGGTCCCTTCTTACAATAGGACCAAAGTAAGTGAGATTATCTGATTAAAAATGGCCAATGACAGTTCATTTCAGCCCACTAATGCTGAGGATACAGGTGTTCAATGCATCAAATCTATTCTTTAGATGGTCTCTAAATTCAGGAGAGATATTATCAAGGTCATATTTTGGCTGTCATGGACATCTTTTAATTGTCTTTAACTTGAACCTGCATATGAGAAGTTGATGATCTATTCCACAATCAGCGACTGGACTTGTTTTGGCTGAAGATATTGAATTTCTTCATCACCTCTTGCCATAGATGTAATCAATCTGCTTCCTGTGTATTCCATCTGGTGAAGTTCACATGTATAGCTGTCACTTATGTTATTGATAAAAGGTATTTGCAATGAAGAAGTTGTTGGTCTTGCAAAATTCTATCATGTGATCTCCAGCGTTATTTCTATCTCCAACGCCATATTTTCCAAATACTGGTAACTCTTCTTGTTTTCCAACTTTTGCATTCCAATCACCAGTGATAATGAATACATCTTGATTGCATGTTCAGTCAATTTCAAACTACAGAAGTTGGTAGAAATCTTTAATTTCCTCATCTCTGGCTTTGATGGTTGATGCACAGATTTGAATAACAGTAGTATTAACTGGTCTTCCTTGTAGGCGTACTGATATTATCCTATCACTGACAGTGTTGTACTTCAGGACAGATCTTGAAACAGTCTGTGTGACGATGAATGCCATACCATTCCTCTTCAATTTGTCATTCCAGGCATACTAGATCATATGGTTGTCTGATTCAAAATGGCCAAAACCAGTCCATTTCAGCTCATTAATGCTATGAGTCGGGGCTGACTCAATGGCACATAACAACAACAATGCTCACGATATCAGTCTTCAAGCATTCTATTTCATTTTTAACAACTTCTAATTGCCCTAAATTCATACTTCATACAGTCCACCTTCCAATTACTAATGGATGTTTGCAGCTGTTTCTTCTCATTTTGAGTCATGCCTCATTAGCAAATGTAGGTCCCAAAAACTTTATTCCATCCATGTCATTAAGGTTTACTGTACTTTGAGGTTTGCAGCTCTTCCCCAGTTATATTTTGAATGCCTTCCAACTTGAGGGGCTCATCTTCTGGCACTGTATCAGACAATGTTATGCTGTTATTGATCTTTATGCATTCCATTTCATTTTTGACAACTTCCAATTTTCCTAGATTCATATGCCATATGCCATGCATCTCATTTCTATCATTTTGCTATAATAAAACTATAAATGTAAATACAGTAGTTTACTGAGTTCTGTGAGTCATGGTATCAAATCATGAAGCCCAAAGACTCTCCAAATATTGTCAGCAGGTCAGAAGTGACAGGCCCTGGAAACACCTAGGCTTATGGCTGATATCACAAGGAAATATAGGGAAGCCCAGGATTTGCATGTACCATCTCAGAAGTAAGAACATCACAGGGACTCCCAGGCTATAGATGGCATTTGAGGTCTTGGGCAATCTAAATGGCAATCTGGATGATGGTCCTTTAAATTGTGAGATCTCATCTAGCTCTAGTGGTTAGGGTCAGAGGAAGAAGCACTTCATTTTCACTTGGCCCCAGACAGAGTTAGTGTTAGCCTCAGAGAAGGCTGTGTGAAACAGGAGTCAGTGCTCTCATGTTATTGGAAAGCAATTTGCACAGCATATTGTTTCATGGCTTTGTGGGGTCAGAAGGAAAGTTATTACCAGTGTGAACTGGTAGCTGAGACATATGGCCATGTCCCTGTACTAGTGTCCTTTACCCTGTGAGAAGGATGGGAGAAAGGGACTTTGTGGCTGTGGTTAGAGCTGGCTACAGTCACCTCATCCACAGTAATACCACAGAAGTGATACTCATTCCTGAGCACCCAACTTGGTCTGATAATTGGAGAAAAGAGGGTGAACAATTCCTCCAAAAAGCTGAGAAGCACGTTACAAACAATTCCTTACTCGTGATATAACATTACATTTTGTAAAAGATTTACTCTTTTAAAATACAAGTCAAATGATGTCAAAACCAAAAAAACCAAACTCACTATTATTGAATCAATTCCAACTCGTTGCAACCCCTTCTTGGGTTTCTGAGGAGGTATCTCTATGGAAGCAGATTGCCCAACCTTCCTTCCGAGGAGTGGCTGGTGGGTTTGAACTGCCAGCCTTCTGGTTTTCCTTACTGATAATACAGTACTACATTTTGTAAAAGACTTACTCTTTTAAAGTACAAGTCAAATGATGTCAGTATTCTCTATTAATGTTTCTCATTCCTTGTCTACTTGGGTCCTAAGGCAGTCACCTCCACATATTTAAATTGTTATTTTGAAAACAATCCACACAATTGCAGTGATAATTCAAACCATCCAGAAAGAAATAAAACAAAAATTCTCCTTTTGTCTTTCTGTTCACAGACTCAACTTCCCAGAAGTCATTTTTTATAACACTTTTGACTTTCATTTTTGACTTTTAGTGGCTAACTGCCTAACTCTAAATTATACATACATACCTAGATATACAATATAGAGACACACATGCAAACACATACATATCCACATATATGTATACATGTACATATATAAATTATTTCTTGACTTTTGTAAACTTTAATTAGCATTGACTGACTTCCTCCTATGAAACACGAAGATTTTAGGCCTTTACAATTGCTCTCCTGTCTCCTCCAATCAGTATCACAACTCACTTTCTCATTTCTTTCAAGTTTTCTGTTCAAATGGTCTGTTCAATATTGGACAACCTATTCCCCGCAGCACATACTCCCATTCAACTTATTCTACATTCATGGTCTATCCAGACTCTTATTATTTTATAATTAAAAAAAAAAAGCTCACTGCCGTTAAGTCGATATGACTCATAAGGACCCATCCTTGGGTTTCCGAGGAGGTATCACTACGGAAGTAGACTGCCCAGTCTTCCTTTCTTTCAAGGAGTAGCTGGTGGGTTAGAACCGCCAGTCTTCTAGTTAGCAGTCAATGCCTTAGGCACTATGCCAAATACACTGCATACATAACTCCTTTATTATGCTTACTGGTCCTCCCACCACTTTGTAAACTAAAGGACAGAAAGTTTTTGTACCCACCAGCCATTCCTCAGAAGGAAGGTTGGGCAATCTACTTCCATAATGCTACTGTCTTGGAAACCCAAGGAAGGGTTGTTATGAGTTGGATCCGACTTGACCGCAGTGAGTTTGGTTTTTTTGGCTGTTTACTGCTACATTCCCAGCACCCACAAATGCTGGTGTTGTTGTTATGTACCGCCCAGTTGACTGACTCATAGCGACCCCTCCTTGGGTTTCCGAGGCGGTATCTCTATGGAAGTAGATTGTTCAAACTCCCTTCCAAGGAGTGGCTGTTGGGTTTGAGCTGCCAGCCTTCTGGTTATCAGTCAAGTGCCTTAGGCACTATGCTACCAGAGTTCCTAACACCTACAAAAGTGTCTGGCATATGGTAAGTGCACATCAAATATATGCTAAATGCATCAATTTTAGTTAGATTTGTCATTTTTAAAAAATATACTCTCTATAGTTTCATCAGGTCCAGCCTGATTCTTTCATCATCTAACTGTAGAAGGCAATAAAAATTAACATTGTACACATTTTATTTTATGAGATGCCTGCCTCATTTTTTTTTTTTAACACTATTCCCTTCAATCTCATTGTTGTAAAGTACTCTATTGTATGAATGTTCTAAAATTTATTTACCACTGATGAACATTTAGGTTGTTTCCAGTTTTTGGATAATGGGAAGAAAGATGCTGTGATTTTTTTGCTGAATATATATGCTCCTTTTTCTTTTTTCTGGGACTTACCTGGGTTAACCAGAACTGAAAGAACACAACTATTATGTTCGTGTGTGCTCAGCTTTAGTCGATACACTGAAGAGTTTTCAAAAACTGTTGTGCCAATTTATGCTTCCATTAGCAGTGTATGAAGGTTCGAGTACTCTATACATTCTCCAATAGCTGATATTGTCTGTTTTATTTCAGTAATTTTTTGATGCTGCATTTTTTTTTTACTTATTTCTCTATTTTATTGGACATTTAGGTTGTTTCTAGTTCTTTGCTAATATAACCATCATTGAAATAAACATCCTTAAACCTAAATCTTTGCCAAGGTCTCCGATTATTTTTATTTATTTATTTTTATTGTGATTTGGGTGAAAATTTACAGAGCAAATTCACTTTCTATACAGCAGGTCACATACACTTTATCTCATGATATTGACCACAATTTACCAAAATGCAACACCTCCCCTCCCACTTCCTCCTGATAGTTACCTCTTCCCAGTGTCCATCCCTCCAGGCACTCCTGTCCCCCTGAGCTGTCTCCCTGTGCATAAGCAGCCCTTCTTTCTCCCATGACAGTTCTCTCCAAGGAGTGTATCTACCTCAGGTAAATGTTCAACTCATACGCCTGTCTTTTGTTTGGCTGGAAGCCACAAGTGTGGGTTCAATTCCAGACCTGAAGGGCATCTGGGAGCCATAGTCTCAGTGGTTCCACCAGGCTCTGTTGGACCAGCAAACCTGGTCCACCCCCCACCTTTTTTTTTTTCTCCAAATGATTTTGAGTTTTATTCCACATAGTGTTCCCTCTCTACCAAGGATATCCTACATAGATCCCCTTCCAAGTGGACGACAGTGATAGCCAGGCACCATCTACTTCTTCTGGTCTCATAGTCGTATAGGCTGCAGATAGGATGGTGTATCAGCTGCTAGGACTAATTATTTCAATGAATTTTTGATTTCCTTCATTCTTCTTTGCTCTGGATGAGGAAAGACCCATCGTTACATCTAGATGGCAGCTTGCTAGCTTTTAAGATCCCAGTTGCTACTCATCAAAGTAGGAGGTGGAACAATATTTTTTATAGTATGTTATGCCAATTGAGCTTGATGTCCCCTGCGATTATGGTCCCGAGCCCACAGTTTCCACTACTCGGTCCCTCTGGGTAGCTGGCTGTGACCAAGCAGTGACTACAACCTTGCCCCTTGTCAGCTCTACTATAC
>NW_006921589.1:28028739-28030011 GCF_000298275.1 Orycteropus afer afer
GAATAGATTTGATGCATTGAACACCAACAACCGAAAACCAGAAGAATTGTGGGAGGATATCAAGAACATTATCCATGAAGAAAACAAGAGATCACTAAAAAGATGAGAAAAGAAGAGCAAAGTGGATGACAGAAGAGACTCTGAAACTTGCCCTTGACTGGAGAGTAGCTAAAGGCAATGGAAGAAATAACAAGATAAAAGAGCTGAAACAGAAGACTTCAAAGAGCAGCTCAAGAAGACAAAACCAATTACTATAATGAAATGTGCAGAGACCTGGAGTTTGAACACCAAAAGAGAAGAACACGCTCAGCATTTCTCAAGCTGAAAGAATTGAAGAAAAAATTTAAGCCTCGAGTTGCAATATTGAGAGATTCTATGGGAAAAATATTGAATGATGTAGGAAACATCAAGAGAAGATGGCAGGAATACACAGAATCACTGTACCAAAAAGAACTGGTCATTCTTCATCCATTTCAAGAAGTGGCATATGATCTAAAATTAATGGTACTGAAGGAGGAAGTCAAAGCTGCAATGAAAGAACTGGCAAAGAACAAGGCTCCAGGAATTGATGGAATACCGATTGAGATATTTCAACAAATGGATGCCCCTTTGAAGGCACTCACTCAGTTATGCTAAGAGATTTGGAAGACAGCTACTTGGCCAACTGACTAGAAGAAATCCATATTTGTACCCATTCTGAAGAAAGGTGATCCCACAGAAGATAATTCAAAAACAGTTGCAGCAGTATATTGACAGAGAACTTCCAGAGGTACAAGCTGGATTCAGAAGAGCACGTGGAACAAGGGATATCATAGCTATTGTCAGATGGATCTTAGCTCAAGGCAAAGAATACCAGAAAGATGTTCACTTGTGTTTTATTGATTATGCAAAGGCATTTGATTGTGTGGATCATGACAAATTATGGATAACATTGAGAACAATGGGAATTCCTGAACACTTGATTGTACTCATGAGGAACCTGCACCTTGACCAGGAGGCTGTCATTCGAATGGAACAAGGGGACACTGCATGGTTTAAAATCAAGAAGGGAGTGCATCAGGGTTGTATCCCTTGTCCACTTATTCAATCTATATGCTGAGCAAATAATTCGAGAAGCTGGACTATATGAAGAAAAATGCAGCATCAAGATTGGAGGAACAATCATTAACAACTTGAGATACGAAGATGATACATCTTTGCTTGCTGAAAGTGAGGATGACTTGAGGCACTTACTGATGAAGGTTGAAGAATACAGTCTGCAGTATGGATTAC
>NW_006921589.1:28030111-28037918 GCF_000298275.1 Orycteropus afer afer
TGAAAATTTTTCTCTTTCAGGGTTTTATATATACCATCCCATTGCCTTCTCACTTGCATGGTCTCTGCTGAGAAATCAGAGATTAATCTTACTTGCTGTCCTTTGTACGTAACTTTTTTTTTTTTCCTGTGTTGCTTTCAGGATTCTGTCTTTGTCTTTGGTTTTGATGAGTTTGATGATGATGTGTCTTGGTGATTTTCTTTTGCGGTCTGTCCTGTTTGGAGCTCGTTGCACTTCCTGAATGGATATATTCTCCTCTTTCATCATATCACGGAAGTTCTCCTCCAACAAATCTCAGACAATTTCCTCAGTGCTTTTACTTTTCTCTTCCTGTTCTGGAATTTCAATGACACGTAGGTTATTCCTTTTGATAGTATCCCACGTGAACCTTAGACTTTCTTCATTTTGTTTTGATTTTTTTTCTTATTGATCCTCTCCAAAGAAGTATTCAGGTATTTGTCTTCAATCTCATTTATTCTGTCTTCCATTGCATCAATTCTGCTCCTTTGCCCTTCCAATGTGTTATCTCTTTCTGACAATTTAGTATTAATCTTCTGCATTTCTATCTGCAGATTTAGAATCATTTCTAATTTTTCATTTATTTTGTCATTTTGTTCTTGTATTTTCTTCCAAAATTCTTCTAGGGTTTTTTCTGTGTTTTCATTGGTCTGTTTCTCAATCCTTTGAAGATACCTAAATGTAATTCTTTTTAATTCCTTATCATAGAGTTCCAATGCTGCTTCTTCCTCAGGGATGTGTTCTGGGTCTGTACCCTGCTCCCTTGTTTCTATCCCTTTATCTTGCTTGTTTGTGTGGACTGTGATAGTCTATTGTCTCTGAGGCATCGTGCCATTTTTGTATTTAGATCTCTGTAAACTGTTTGTGAAGAGAAGCCAAGGGTGATTCAGGCTCTTCTTGGTGGTTTTTTATCGTTGGCCTGTTGGTAGAGAAGGAGGTGGTGGCTCTCGCTCAGGAAGTGAAGTTGCAGGTGGTATGGGTGTAGTTGTGTCTTATGGGAACTGTTGCTCTCTCCCACTCAGTTAGACAAAAATTACAGCTGAATAACCATTAAAAAACTAAAAGCACCTGGACAAAAAATACATCATGTAATAACACAGGAACAGTAACCAAAAAAAAAAGAAAAAAGGGAAAAAGAAGAAGAAAGAAAAATAATAAAACCAGCAATATCTGGCAATACTAAGAGAAAAAGGGTAGAGAAGGAGACTAATGAAGAAAAAAATGGGAAAAATGCAAAAAGGTAAACAAGGAATGGGGTTAACCACAAGAAGAAAAGGAAAACAAAAAAAATTGCAACCACGAACAGGGAAAAGAAAAAAAGGTGAAAACTAGGACCTGGGAGGGGAAAATAAAGAATAATAGTAAAAAGGACAAAAGTATTATTAATAATAACAGTTTTAAAACAGACAAAAACAAGCAAACTAATAACCAGAAAAAAGAAAGAGAAAAAGAAAAAAAAATCAGGGGAGCGCAGGGCATGGCACCCAGGCTCTGTCAGAGCACACAGACTGGGATGGAGCTCCTGTGGGCTCAGTTGGTGGGTGGGAATGGGGGATGGCCACAACTTCATTCACCAAGCAGGTTTGGAGCATAAGAGTAACAAGAGGAATGTTGCACCTTTCAGTTGTCTAGGTCCAGAGTGTCCTTGGGCTTACTGGCAAGTGGAATCTGTTCTTATCCCCTGGAATCTGAGAGAGCACTGTCTCTTTAAATATCTAAAATGGTCAAGCCGCTTGTAAACATTCAGAATGGCTGCACCATCAGGACAGGCAAAAGTCCACAGCTCAGCCCGCTTTCCTCTTCGCTGCTTTTCCTTTTATTCTACAGCCACCAGAGCAGTCCTCCATACAGTCCTTGGCTAGCAGGGCTGATTTTTGGTTAATTCTTACGTCCTTCCAGACTCGGCACTCTCCAAGCTGTCTGTGCCGTGCTGTCAGGATTGCTCAGGATCACTGTCAGACCACAGCTCTGTATGTCTCCTTTTTTGGTATTTTCATGCAAATGCTTCTGCTACTTGGGGTTTAGTCCACTTCTATATCCTTCCCTTCAAGGCTCAGGGGTCCAGGATTATTTTCTGGTCTGTGCTAATTGGTTCTCCTTTTCTTTGTTGAAGAGGTTCTGTGCAGTCTTTCTGTCTAGTCCGCCATCTTACTGCCAAACCATTTATCCGATTATTTTCTGAATATAGATTTCTCTGCGTAAGAGCAGGTGGATGCCCCTTGATGCTGCATTTTTTAACAAAATTTATAATATTTTACATTTTTGAGTAATTTTAGATTTATGGAAAAATTTCAGATACAGAGTATCCAGTTTCCCCTATAGATAACATCTTATATAACTATGATACATTGGCCAAAATTAATACATTAACATTGGTTTACTGCTATTAACTAAATTATATATTTCATTTCAATTTCACAAGTTTTTACACTATTTTCTTTTTGGCTCCAGGATCTCATTCAGGATATCACATTGGATTTAGTCCTCGTGTTTCCTTCAGTCTCTGCTGGTCCACAGTGGTTGTTCGATCTTTCCTTGTTTTTACAACCTTGACAGTTGTAAAGAGTACTGGTCAGGTATTTTGTAAAATGGTCCGCATTTTCGGCTCATCTAATGTGCTTCTCATGATTAGCCTGAGGTTCTGAATTTGTGGAAAGAATATCACAGAAGTAAAACTCCCTGCTTATCACATCCTATCACTGATGAATGCAATTTTGATCACATAGTTAAGGAAGCTTTTGCTATAATTCCACACTGCACAGTTAGTATTTACTCAATAGTAAAGGGATTATTGACACATATTTGGCAATTTTTCTCTAAGAAAAATCCTCTCCCTTTATTTATCTAATCATTTATTTATATCAATATGGACTCATCTATGTTTACTTTCTACTTTAAGGTTATAATACAAGATTACATTTTTTTATTTTGTTGCTCAAATTTGCATTGTGGCTGTAATTTGCCATTCCCTGATAACTAATGAAGTTGAACAACTTTTTCTAGGTTTACTGCCACTTAGATATCTAAGTTTATGAAAGGTCTTCTTGAGTTCTTTTCTGTAATTCTACTGATTTTTCTGCTTTTTTCTTATGATTCTTGTGAATTCTTTATATACTCTTGACATGGTTTTTGTCAGATATATGTACTATAAAATTATGTTCCAAGTTTATAGCTTTTCTTCTAACTCTTTTAATGATACTTTTTATTACAAAGAAGTTATTTATTGAACATAATCTACTTTATCAAAATATTTCCTATGGTTAGCACTTTTGTATCCTGTTTTAAATATGTTTGCTCCAAAGTTATTAAGATATTTTCATATGTTTTTTTCTATAGCATTTTTTATTGTTTTTATTCCTTCCACACTTAGTTCTTCAGTCTGCCCAGAGCTGCTTTTTGTATATCATGTGAGGTAGGGATTAAAATTTAGTTTTTATTTTCATTATAGATATTGAATTGATCCATCACTATCTTTCTATCACTGCATAATAGTATCATATTTACTATTTTTTTTTTTAAGTGTCAGTATTTGTATGGGTCTGTTTCTGGAATTTCTACTGTAGTGTACTGGTCTATGGAAATAAGTTTTTTATTAGATGTTGGTAAAAACCAATAATGCTCTTAAAATTAGCAAAACCATTGATTATATGATTTATGTCTGTTAGGTTACCTATCAAGTTACAGAAATAAATAAGGAAAAAATTTTGCCTTCAAGACATTCACACATCAATGCAATTCTCATCTCTTTCCTCTTTTTATCAAGACATAAAAGGGATGGTATTCATGTACACAACACAATGATAGAGTAGCACCTCCCTTTAAGTAATATTCCTGTTTTGCTACTTTTATCATTAAATCATAAAAGTAGTTTTTGCCACTACTTTTATCATTCACTCAGTAAAGCGTATCAACTTCCTGTTCACAAATGTGTGTTTTGTGCTGTTATTCTCCATATTGCTCTCTAGAGTTCTGAGCCTATGCTGGTCTCCACCAGACTTAACTTCATCTCCATGCATCAAACAGGCCACCAGCTCTTCAGCTTCATGGTGAGTTTTGTCATTAGAAAGGAATAACAGATCAAAGAGTAAGAATAGAGGGATATTGGGGTGTTTTTTCCCACTCTCTACCAGCTATATATTGGAAATTGGCTGCACTTGACAATCTTGGCCCATAGGTCCTAAGGTGGCCTCTCTCACACATCTGCAACTTTACCAAATTGGTAAAATGTCCTCCCCATGCCTCTTTCAAGCTCAGGCTGCTAAGAATTTCCTGATCTTTTTAGGAACTGGGTGATCACTTTCACAAATGGTCCTTTTAATTAAACTCTCTCCAGTTACACCTTTGAGCATACATCTCTTTCTTGTTAATACTCTGACTAATACAATATTCTAAGTCAGTTGGGTGTATGGTACCGCATTAAAAATAAATTTGTATTCCATTGTGTAAAGGTATTATCAAATACAGGTAGTATACACTTATCAATTGTGAAAGAAAATTCCTATGAACTATATACTAAATCAGGATGAACACATAAAAGTAAATACTTGAGTCAAATAAAGATAAAAAAGATCAAAGCAATTACTCTTTTATAAGTGTCTTAAAACAAGCATAAAGGCATGATTTGAAAGCTTTGCAGTGATTATGCAGTTCTGATTAATGTCCCTGGCTATTATTTAGACTTCAACAAACTATTTCTGTCATTTACCTTATAATCCTAAAGAGAAGAAGAAGAAGAAAGACTTAATTTTATGGTTTAGAGAAAGGTGTAAGATTTGACCTCCCAGAATATAAATTTAAGAAAAAAAAATAGTTTCACAGATTGAAAGTTGGTAATGGGAAACAAAGAAAACAAAGGACCAGATCAAACATCACCCACTTAAATACAAGACTATATTGTGCATATTTTTCTTCCAAATGACCAATAATAATAGAGAGAGGAAAATAAAAATTATAATAATGACTAACAGCTATATACGTGCTATTATGTAACAGGCACCAATTCAGAGTATCAAAAACTCATTGCCCTCAAGTTGGACCCAACTTGTAGCGACCCCTCTTTGGGTTTCTGAGGCAATATCACTATGGAAGTGAATCGCTCAACCTTCCTTCTGTGGAGTGGATGGTGAGTTTGAACTGTCAGCCTTCTGGTTAGCAGTCAAGTGCCTTAGGCACTATGCCACAAGTACTCCCAATTCAGAGTATGGTTAAATGTATATTTTTATATGAATTCATATATATATGATTTACAGCATTTATTGCTCCCAGCAATCCATTAGGTCATTACTAATGTTATAAAATATCTTCAAACAAGGGCACTGCAACAGCAAAGTTAAATAACTTGTGTAAAATCCCATGGTTTGTAAGTGGCAGAGCCATATTTGACCTGGTCACATGGTTCCAGGGTTTGCCCTCAACTGCTATACTATATAGTGCTATTCAATAATATGCAATATTATATAATCTATATCCTTCTCCATCCCTTATTTCTTTGGACATAATGCATTGTCTACTTGCTTCTTCAGGATATTAGAGAAGAAATTAAGTAAATTAAATATGTTCAGGTCATATTCCAGATACAAAGAATAAATTTTTTTTAACTTTTATTGTGATTTGGATGAAAGTTTACAAATTCGTTTTCCATACAGTAGTTCATTTTGTCTCATGACATCAGCTGCAATTCCCCACAATGTAACAGCTCTTCCCACTTCTTCCCCATTATTTCCTCTTCCCTGTGTCCTTCCCTCACATGCATTCCTGCCCCCTGAGCTGTCTCCCTGTACAAACACTGTCCTTCTATTCTCCTATGACTGACTGAAAATATGAATGATAGGTAAGATTTTTGCCTAATCTCAGACAACATTTCATCTGGTTATAAAGACAAAGATTTATCTTACGAAGTCTGTTGACAACTACCAAATAAATACTAATAAAATAGGTAGTAAGACAGTCAATGTAGGTCTTTTAAAGAAAATAAATTTTGAGAAAGTTTTTGAAAAAGATAATGATTGGTCTGAAAAGAAAAAAAAATAATCACAAAACTTGTTCTCCAAACTTCTCTGAAGAAGTCTTCTAAGATGGACAAGCTGCTCCTTCATACTTCACATTGTGATGCAGAGGAGGTCATGTATAGGACAATCACATGTATAGAAGTTTGACACTCAACTGTAGAATGGGGTTTTGAATCAGGGGAATAGAGAGATTGAAAACAGAACTTTCTTACACCCTCTGTATCATATAGGGAAAGAAGGCTGAGATATACTCTACAGCTTCGGAACAGAAAAGGTCACCTTCAGAGTTTAAGCAAGAATGTTTGTGGTACTCAGTGAAAAGGAAGCCAAGCAGTAGGTCACTGACATTTACCTCCTGTCTACACAAATTGTTTAAACAGTGCACCCAGTGAACCACCAGTGTAGAAGTCTGGTCTCCAAATTTACTACCTGAAATTAAATGAGCGCATTTGACTGGAGTGTCTTTAGGGAGAAGCATGGATGAATGGCGAGATAGACACTGAGCTAGACAAGATGCTGTGGTTGCTGTTATTTGCTGTTGAGTTGATTACGACTCATAGCAACTCTATAGGACAGAGTAGAACTGATACATAGGTTTCCTAGGCTGAAATATTTGCAGAGAAGATTTCCAGGCCATTTCTCCCAAAGAGCTGCTAGTGGGTTCTAATCTCCAATCTTTATTTTTGCAGACAAGTGCTTCACCATGACACCAGGAGGGCTCCTGATCACAATGTTAGAGCCTTAGAAATCTAGTTTGAGAAGTAGTATTTGGAGTCCTATTTATTCCTTTCTAATAGGAGATAAAAACTGACACAGTCAAAGCTAGAGAGTTTATGAAGACTACAGAATCACTTTTAGCCTGAAAACTTCTTCACGTTTCATTATTTTCATTCACCAATCCATAAACTGAATACCCAAATAAAAGATAGTCCACCAAACTATTAAGAGAAAATAAGACACAACTAATAACACACACTAATACCTGGATCAGCCGCAGGGATCCAGGTAAGGAGAGGGAACACAGGCACACCCAAAGCAGGGCGGGAGAGCAGGAGAAAGGGGATTAAAAGCCAGGAACCCGGGCAAAGGACCAGTCAGCTACAGGGACCCAGGTGAGGAGAGAGAACCCAGACACACCCAAAGCAGCAGGGCAGGAGAGTGGGAGAAAAGGGATTAAAAGGCCAGGAACCTGGACAGAGGAGGAGTCATCAGCAGGGACCCAGGTAAGTGTACAAGAGGTTTCCAACAGGGAGACAAACCTGTATGTCGGTTTGTCCTACCATGGTGATGTGTTGATGTGATTTTTGAGGTTGAGCCACTGGTGTTTCAAACCCAGTGGGATGCACATGGTGCACAGGTATCAGCGCAGCTTACAGACTGAGACAGATTAGGAAGAAGTAAGAGGCCGTCCACTTCTCAAAGAATTGGCCAGGGAAAATAGCAAAGAAACACTGTTTGATACATTACCATGCAACTTTATGAATAGTCTGGTTAGATTAGAAGGCTCTCAAAATAGGACTAGGAAAGAGCTGTATCATCTGAGTAAACCCAGTCTTACACTCATATGCATAAGGCAAAGCTTTCGAGATCTCCATTTGCTGATGTGGCACCACTCAAATTGAAGAGAAACAGCTGCAGACATCCATTAATCATCGACATGGAATGGACGAAGCATGAATCTAGGAAAATTGGAAGTTGTAAAAAATGAAATGGAACACATAAAGATTGATATCCTCAGCATTGTTGTTGTTGTTGTTATGTGCCGTCGAGTGAGCCCTGAC
>NW_006921589.1:28040489-28051797 GCF_000298275.1 Orycteropus afer afer
TGCTGAAAGTACCATGGACTGCTCAAAGAACTAACAGATCTGTCCTAGAGGAAGTACACCTGAAATGCTCCTTGGAAGTGAGATTGGCCAGACTTTGTCTCACCTATTTTGGTCATGTTGTCAGAAGGGACCATTCCCTAGAGAAGGATGTCATGCTTGTTAGGGTGGAGGGTCGACGAAAGAATGGGAAGCCTTCAACGAGATGGATTGACACGGTGGCTGTGATGATGGGCTCAAGTATAGCAGGGATCATGGAGCTGGTGCGGGATCGGGCAGTGTTTTGTTCTGCTGTGCATGGGGTTGCTATGAGTCAGAAATGACTCAACGGCACCTAACAATAACAACAATACCACACACACAAAGCACATGTGCACATCTAACTTAAGTGTGTCCCTGGGTGACTCAAAACTCAAACAGTTAAGTTCTCATCTACTAGCCAAATGTTGGCAGTTCAAGCCCACCCTGAGGCATCTCAAAAGACAGGCCTAGTCATCTGCTTCCAAAAAGTCACAGCCTTGAAAACCCTATGGAGCAGTTCTACTCTGTACCCATGGGGTCATCATGATTTGGAATCAACTCAATGGCAACTAACAACAGTAACACATTAACTCATACAGTAAGATCTTTTTCAACTCTAGCATTTTGTGATTGGATGCTGTATATTATTATAACAACAGTTGTAAATTATAAAAACAGAATCCTAATCAAGTTAAGAAGGAGCTCTGATGAGGTAGTGGTTAAGGCACTTGCCTGCCAACCATACGATCTATGGTTCAAACTCACCAACTACTCCATGAAAGAAAGATGAGGCATTCTGCTTCCATAAAGATTTACAGCCTTGGAAACCCAGTGTGGGTCATGGTGAATCAGAATCAACTCAATGGCTGGGAGGTTTGTTTTTTTTTAAACCAAGTTAACAGACTCACCTAAGAATTTATTTTAAGGCAGCTAAATTGCAAGCGACTTGGTAATGAGTCATCACTTCTGTTATTTTATATTTCTCTGGTAGCCTAGCATAATACTGTTCCTATAACGGGCCCAGAATAATTACTGATTAACTGACATCAGTGACAAGCAAGCCACCATTTTCTCTATGGACACCAGATATATTGATTTCCAAGGCTATATTCTTAAGACCAATCATCTTAAAAGATCAGATGTTAGCTATTCAGATACTGAACTTTTCTGTCATGAGGGCAGTTAACTGTAACACCAAACTGAAGTTATGAGGTCAAAGGACATTATTCCTGAACTGTGACTGTGACTAAAATAAGAAGTTTGCCTCATGCTTTCAGATCTCTAGGGTAGAGAGTCTATTTGTTTTAAAAACACAAGTAGAGTGTAATTGATCATTACAATTATGCAGAACCAGATGACACAGGCCATTCAGCTTGTTGTGATCCATACCATTTTTCAGAACACATAGTGCAAAGGGATAGAGAAACATCATACTTATCAACAGTTTCAAGAAATATGGACATTGGAGGAATGATTTATATCCACTGTATTAGGAAACACCAAACAGAAGTGTAGTGATTTTAAGTAGGCTGTGATAAGGCGAAAGGCCTACTCTCTTATTTTCCTTGATCAGGCCATATTCCACATACATGCATTAAGTAACCATAGCAAGTCTCCCATATAAACAAAAAAAGAAAATAAGCAAAATGCACCACATAATTTCCTATAGTCCTTTTTATATTTTGCACACAGGAAAAAACAAAGTCCCAAATCTTTTCCATCTGTAAAGGAGTTTGAGGAGTTTAACAGAGAATGTCTAATATATGTAAGGAGGTATAATCAGAATGTACAATGATGTTTTTAGAGGGTTAACAGTATTTTCTGATATGACTAAGATGTTCCTATTAAGGCAATGAATAAAGGAAGTGAGAACCATTTTCTGTGTGCCATATGATGGATGTATTGTTTCAAAATTAAATTGACAGGGTGTGGTGGTGGTATCTGGGAGGTTCTCCTCTTTTATCTGGTAAACATTAAAAAGGGGGGGGTAAACAAAGGGAGATAGCTTTTCTTATAGCAATTGCTAAGCAAAGGCTGTCACCTTTCCTTATCACTTTGGAATGTGAGAATGAACAGATCAAGCTGTTGCAGTGTTTCGTACTTTCACTGGGGCCAAGTCAAGATCTTAGAAAAATTTCAAAGAGGGTACAAAAAAAAAGGAAATAACCAAATGTGTGTATACCAGGGCATAATTTATCATAAGGCTTTATCAGATAAAGCAAATGAGAAAAGCCTGAGCCAGTCATAAAAGCGTGTCCGACTCTGAGTGACTTGTCCTTAAGATGGATCTTCTGTAAATAATTAAATTAGTAGGTTTTTTTCCCTTTGCCCATCTGGGCAGAAAGAAAAAGAAAAAAGGAAAATACTGCATACAGACACAAATACACACACAGGAGGAAAGACACACACACAAAAAAAGAAAGATTAAACCTTATATTTAAGTGGTCTATGCAAAAAGACACTTGAACATATACTGAATTGTTAGCAAGGTTCCTGAGTTTCAAACTGCAAAAAAAAAAAAAAAAACATGGTTACTATTTGTAAATTATTTAGGTATGGTTATGGTTAGAAATATAGGAGAAGCAAAATCTATGGCCAATAAGATTTATACGTATAAAAATCTGTGTCATACCTTTAAGAAATTGTTAATACAAATAAGTAATTTAAAAGCAGTTTGTAGCAGGCATGTTAAACCCTCTTAGTCTCTGAAAGCAGCACCTATTTAGAGAATAAAGGGTAATTCTGCTTGGTGATGTCTTGGCTGTCTCAGAGTACCTGAGTAGAGAGAGAGATTTGTGGAAGAGTTGCAAGAAAGGAAAAATGGAGGTTGTAATGATGGTAACAAAAGGAGCAGAAAGACACTACAGTGCATGTGTATGTTTTTTTCTCCCTTTTCTTTTTTTATCAAAAGAATAAACTCAAGTCATTGAACTTGGGAACTATAAAAAACTGATATGACAACATCACTGAGAAAATTTTCAGTACTTAGCGACTAGGTCTCTGAAAACGTGGCTTCTGTTGGCTTACTATTAAAAGCAATCTGCAAAAGAGGCTTAAAGACCCAGGGGTCTAATATCAAGTGAGCAGTGGGAAAGGTGACCTTTCGTTCCATTTGTTTATTAGAGGATCTGCAGACTTAGCCTCAGTGTGGGTTAACACCAGGAAGGGGCCAAAGGGGAGATAGGGAACTCTGTGTTTCTTTAGAGGTCACATAATCAACTCAGAAAATACTGTTGAAAAAAGAAAAAGAATGAAGCTATAGTTTTAGCATACCATCTTATTTTTCGGTTAAATGGTTAAAGGTAAATTCCCTTCACTAAGTTTCTATTAGAGTTTAACCAACTTAGTACAGGTTTAGGTACATAATTTTAGCTGTTAGATCTACTATACACAAAGAAGAGGCAAGAGGAGAACTGAAGCATGTTAATATTCTAGAAAAGAAAATTAAAATAAGGCTAACATGCAAAGGTTCAGTGGTTATAAAACAGAAAAAATGAAATTAGAAGTTCTGTTACGATGATGGTCACTTTTTGGTTGTTCTTAATTTTAACAGGAGAGCTGGTAAATAATATCTCATTTTCAAGAGCATATTCACATATATACATATATATGGACATATAATATTCTCACGCAGAACTCACCATGTTATTTTTATAAAATGGTATGAATGGCTCATCTGTCCCTGGAATCGACCATTTATCCACAACTACTCAGACTAGCCAATGGCAGACATATTTTTAAAGTCACGCATTTAAAATATCATGCACATTTGTACTTCATTACATATGAACAAAAATGACGACTAGGTGGTAATTACCTTTCATATCTATTAGGAGCTGCCTGTCTTTATGAACTAATTTTATTCTTTCATTTAACTAAGTACCTCAGGCCCTTTTCAAATTACAAAAAAAAAAAAAAAAAAAGTTTTAAACATTCAATATATAACCTGATTTTTCTCCCCAAGGAACTTTTCATCTAATCTGAAAACAAAAGTAAAAATATAAACAAAGTAACAACAGCCAAAGAAGAGTGGGGCCCAAGTGGATTACAAATGCTGTCACCTTCGTCCCCGATTCAGTTACTGTCAGACCAGAAAGCACCCACACACTTTGTGGACTATATGGCTATGACTGATTAATGATAGCCTAGCAAGGTTACCATAGCTAATTACAACATCATTCATCTAAGCCTGGATAGGAAAAAAAAAACTACCAGGCTCTCAGGGAAGAAAAGAAAGAAAGAATGAAAAGCTACTCTATAGCTGTTAACTTGTGAATAATCAGCCTCAACAGGAAACAAATAAGATGAAACTCAGTGACCAAATTATGACTTATGGATCCATCCAAGCAAATGACCCCAGTTCTCTGGTAATTTCAGCTCTGGGTTTCACAGCCTACAGCAGAGTTCCTTGAACAACAAGAAAGCCTCACAGGCATGTGCGCTTTGTAGTCAGAATTCAAAGGCTTTGTCAGAAGCACAACCCAACCCCAAGCTTTAGTTCTGCTATGTGTGTGGTGTGAGTGTGTTTGTCTAGGATCAGATGCCAATACTTAAACTCACATTATGGACACAGAAGCTACTTACATACTACAGTCTAATTAAAGGAATAAACTTCCCCCTTTATTTTTTTCCCTGAAGATCAGCGCCATAAAGGGATTTGGTTTCTTTAAAAATTCAGAAAAACGTTCCCATATGTTTCCTTTATGCATTGAATTAGTCAAAATCAGATAGAAAATGGTAACAGTTTCCAACAATAATCTAGGGCTATGCAGTATTTTCTGAGAACTACTGAAAATAAAGAGAGGAGAACTCAATGTTTTGAAAATAATTATATTGTAATAAATATACAATCATAATTTACATTTCAGTTTTGAAGCAGCACAAACACATATGGAAACAATAAAGCATCTGAGGCACCTTTCAGCTTTCAAGTTTCACAAATAAGAATCACTTTCAAATAGAAAGTAGCTCATCTTCAAAGTTGAACACACAAGATGAGAATAAAGCTAATACTATTTCAGCTCCAAACTTTAATCAGCTCGCTTCATATCTAAGTAATGCGGATCACAAGAGTAGCAGCAGCAAAGTTTAAAGTATTTTTTATCCTGGAACATGGTTTAAATTACATTGTTGAGTTAATTATGACTAAAGAAATATTTTCTCAGGGAAGTCTGAACTCAAAATTGCAAATTTCAGTGAAGAAGAAAAGTATTGAGACAAATTATCAAAAGGAATAAAATAAAACCATTAATTAATTGGGCCATGGGAGGGAAACTGACAAGGGCATGGAGTTAGAGCTGAACTGAGTTTGGTATTAATGACATTCTCCTGGGACATGTGAGCACCAGGGCTTATTTATAGATGAGGAATAAACTGGAGCCCTGGGAGATATGGTGGCCACACATCAGGGGGTGACTTGGATGGTCCCAGTTCAGAACAGTCAGTCCCATTGAACTCCAAATGTGTCCTGATTTACGTTTGTTTGGAAAACTGTGATCCTCACAGAGACAGGTTAAATGACCTGACTAGAGCACACAGCTAGGTAAATAATGCAGGATCTAGAACCAGCTCTGTCTCAGTGGGGGCCAAGATTGGCCCAAATTTGGCATGGCCTTATAATCTCTTTTGGGGAACAGGAGGTAGTCAGGTATGAATGATCATAAAAGCAACATAGGGATCACTTAGGGGAAAACTAAAGGACTTGTACTGCATTGTTCAGAATCACTATCCTCACTAACAAGTCTTATTTACAGAAAGTTCTATGTGCAAATATTTGACAGATCAAAAAAGAACAAAAACATCCACATTACAGGGAAAAATACACTAAAAACACATTGAATTTAATGCAACTGTCCCCAAAACACACACACACACACACACACACACACACATATGCACAATGAGATAGGAGCAAACTCATTTCTGAAACCCACAGGATGATTTAAAAGAAATATTCTTCACTTTAATTTTCTGATCTTTGTTCCCTCATTAGATTTTGATTTACAGCTATTCATCGTATCTATTTATTAATTTACACTCTATCTCAATTCCAAAAGGATATGAGGTGCTATTTTATCACCTATAATATTAAAAGTTATATGGATAATTGAAATCTACAATTAATTCAAAAATGTCATGCAACTGAAAGAGCACTGTACTAGATGCCAAGAGATACAGGTTCCAATTCTAGTTCTTAAGGAGCTCTGGTAGCATAGTGGCTAAAGCACTTGACTGCTAACCAGAAGGCTGGCGGTTCAAACCCACCAGCCACTCCTCGGAAGGAAGGAAAGAAGGAAGGTTGGGCAATCCTACTTCCGTAGTGATACTGCCTCGGAAACCCAAGGAGGGGTCGCTATGAGTCGGGGCGACTCGATGGCACATAACAACAACCAACTAGCTATTTGCATCACAGCACAAACTCTCTGTAAGCTTTCATTTGCTCTTTTGCAAAACAATGTCAACAGGCTAGATACTTGCTACTTATGAAGTTCCATGGAACTGACTACTTCTAAAACAACATTTTACAAAATAATTCATAAGACTGTTATCAGTTCCTCTGAGTGGAGGTGGCTTTCTTTGTTGTAGGAGTACTTAGAAGCATTGGATATTCTGTTTGTTACCCACTCAACAGCTTTCTGCATCCTTTCTTCCCTGATGGCATAATCAATTCTCTCTACAAAATGAGCATGAATGAATTAGAACAGTGCCTAGAACCTATTTTAAAAAAACAAAAAACTGTTGCCTTGGAGTCAGTCTGACTCACGGTGACCCCGCGTGTGGGTAGAACTGTGCTCCACAGTGTTTTCAAGGCTGTAACCTATAGGAAGCAGACTACTAGGACTTCCTTTTTTTTTCTTCTTCTTCTTCTTTTTTTAAATAATATCTTACTGTGTTCTCAGTACAGGTTTACACAGCAATTTCAAAAGAAAAAATAAATAAAAATAAACCAAACCCACTGCCACTGAGTTGATTCTGACTCAAAGTGACCCCCACTGGGTTTCCAAGGTGGTATATCTTTATGGATGTAGGTTGTCTGATCTTCCTTTTGCTGAGCAGCTGGTGGGTTTGAACCATCAACCTTTTGGTTAACAGCAGTTTAGGTTCTCATTTAATTATTTCTACACAAGATTTTCAGTGATACTGGTTACGTTATTCACGATACGTGACCATTCTCATTATCTCTCTTCCGGTTGCTCAGTTTCCATTCATCTAGTTTCCCTATCCCCTTACATCTCATCTTTGTTTTCAAGTAATTGCTGAATGCCAAGTCTTTTGTTCAAGGAGCCTCTGGGTGGGCTCAAACCACTACACTTTCAGTTAGTAATCAACCATGTACAATATCCAGGGACTTCTAGAGTTTATTCGGTACTCAATAAAATGTATTTATTAAAAAAAAAAAAAAATTGAAAAACCAAAAAAACATTGAGAATCATAGAATATGATCCATGTCTTCACACAACAGACTTGGTACACCCTAAACTAGGTAATTTTAAAGCCCAAATGTACTCTGGATATAGCTCTTTGGTATTCCACCCAGTGTTTCCACCACCATGTTTTTTATTTTCATACTCTCTTAGGTTAGCAATCTCTAGGCTATATGGTAAAAGGCATTGGCCAATTTCAGAAACAGAATCTTAAAAATGTTAGAATGATTTGCTAGTTATAGCTGAGTGTAGACTTAGCCATTTAGTATTACATTTAAAAAAATCCATTAGAAAATAAACGGTAGGAAATAATTTAGATGAATGAAACTGGAATTATGTGGTTGCTCATTTGATTTAAAAATCCCCTTACAAATTAAAAACATATACTCCATTAGTTTATAGGGCATGAAATGACAAACCACTTTAGGTTGCTATAAAATCGATTCATCTCTGTAACTCTTCATTGTTGACTGAGTAATTAGGAAACATATTTATTGTTTACCTACTGTGTTCCAACTGTGTTGTTGTTGTTGTTATGTGCCATCGACTCGAACCGACTCATAGCGACCCCTCCTCGGGTTTCCAAGGCAGTATCACTATGAAAGTAGATTGCCCAATTTTCCTTCCGAGGAGTGGCTGGTGGGTTTGAACCACCAGCTGCCTGGTCAGCAGTCACGTGCCTTAGGCACTATGCTATCAGAGCTCCCAGTAAATCAGAAGGTTACTAAAAGGTGGTTATTACAGTCTAAATCGAGAGACAGACACATACATAGATTAGTAAAATCTATTAGGATCTATGGAAGGATATTTAAAATATGACAAAGGAAGACAGAGGGGGGAGAACTTCTAATTCTATCTACAAGGTTTGGCCAGGGCCTCACAAACACGATCATATTGGAACTTGGACATTAAAGGTGAATTAATCTTCACTAGGAGCTCTGGTAGCACAGTGGCTAAAAGCACTTGACTGCTCACCAGAAGGCTGGTGGTTCAAACCCACCAGCCACTCCTCGGAAAGAAGGTTGGGCAATCCTACTTCCGTAGTGATACTGCCTCAGAAACCCAAGGAGGGGTCACCATGAGTCAGGGCCAACTCGACGGCACATAACAACAACAACAACAGGAGCTCTGGTAGCATAGTGCCTAAGGCACTTGACTTCTAACCAGAAGGCTGGCGGTTCAAACCCACCAGCCACTCCTCGGAAAGAAGGTTGGGCAATCCTACTTCCATAGTGATACTGCCTCTGAAACCCAAGGAGGGGTCATTTTGAGTCGGGTCCAACTCGACAGCACATAACAACAACAACAACAGGCATAAAAGAGGTAAGAGGGCAAGCCAGGTGAAGAGAATAGTATGTATGCTTGGAATGAAGTAGAGAACTTGGGGAATAGCAAGTGGCTCATGGTGGATGCAGGTTAAAGAGACTGTGGAAGAGTAGTGAGCAACCAAAGTGGGCAGAGAGAAAGTAGCTAGATCATGGAGAGCTATAAATATGAACGCTCTGCTATTCTGAGTATTTTGTCTTGAGAGGTAACAAATGAATAGGAGAAGCTAACCTCAGGAAAAGTATACATGGAGAAATTGTTGACTTTTAATATATCATTGTGGCTATCTTGTGTTAGAAAAAAGATCTAAAAGTTATATTGAGTATTGAATATATTTTCCTAATAAAAACCAAACCAAACTCACTGCCATAGAGTTGGTTCCGACTCATAGCAATCCCCATTGGGTTTCTGAGGTGGTAAATCTTTACCGAAGTAGATTACCTCATCTTTCTTCCATGGAGTGGCTGGTGGGTCTGAATCACCAACCTTCTGGTTAGCCGTCAAATGCCATAAATGATAATAAAACAGACATTTTGAGAGATCCATATGATCTGATCATAAAAGTGTTTTATTTCTAGTTTTTGTTAAATTGTCCCTTCAGTAAAATGAGCACTTAAACTGATGGTGATTTTCCCCATTTCCTTGACATGGTCTTAATACTTAAAAGGTGAGTAAAACCTCACCAAGTGAGAATTCAGTTCTGATTCTGTCGCTCCAGAATGAGCCCAGTGCAAAGCAGAACCACCTCCCACGGTTCTTCAGAGCTGAGCAGGGAACAGGGGTGAAGGGCTGGGGAGGTGGTATTTGGCATTTTGAATGCACCCTAACCAGAAAGCTGGTGGTTTAAACCTACCAGCCACTCCTTGGAAGGAAGGTTGGACAATCTACTTCCATAGAGTACTGCCTTGGAAACCCAAGGAGGGGTCGCTATGGTTGAATCAACTTGATGGTAGTGAGTTTCTGTTATGAGGGACCACTAGAACAGAGATCATGCTCCTCCCCTGACCACTCCTCCCACCCTTCACCCATGTGGGATCCCACAGTAGGCCTGACAGCACACCATTCACACTCCCAAAAGAGCCACCAGTATCACATCTCCTGCCAACCATGGCCATTCATTATGACGGTGATGCCCAGTCTACGACTACACCATAGGACAGCAGAATGGGTACAATCTAAAGCTGGCCCTATTGCTTCCCTCTTTTTTTCCATCTAAGAGATCCCCCCTTTTTTCCCCCTTTTCTTTTTGAAGTCTCATATGAAAATTATTCATTCTGATAGAACCATGCAGGTGGGTAAGGCAAGATGTTTTCTTATTCCTCCCTGCCCAAACTCCTCCAGCTATCCAGAGGAACCAGCTGCATCACTTGGTAATGAGTTTGGATATGGTCCTGGGGCAATGGGGAGCGACTGGAGGTTGTTAAGCAGGGAAGGGGTATAATCAGGTTGTGATTTAGAACGGCAGCTCTGGCAGCAGAGTCTGGAGAAAGCAAGCACTGT
The DNA here is from genome assembly GCF_000298275.1 of Orycteropus afer afer. NCBI lineage: Eukaryota > Metazoa > Chordata > Mammalia > Tubulidentata > Orycteropodidae > Orycteropus > Orycteropus afer. The sequence continues at coordinate 28,050,758 of NW_006921589.1, forward strand.
AAAGAAAAGGTCAGTCTGAGGCCTCCACACTAGTCTGACGGACGATAAAGCTCCAGCCTGCCACTGTATGAGCAGACAGAGAAGGAAGAACTGACAGAAAGGAGGGAGGGTCGGGGGGAGGAAAAAGAAGGCACTGGATAGGACACCATGGTTTCAGGCTAGAAGGCTAGAAAGTCTGCCACCTAAAAGTGACACATAGCTAATCTACTCATTTGATCTCTGGTACCAGATGAAAATGGGATTTCCGAGCCAAGGGATTTCTCTAGCCTTTTCACAGTCTACATATATATTCACAAAATAACCCCCAAGAAAGTGGTGCTATGTATTGTTTTACCAATAGCATATGAGAAGCAGGAGAGCAAAACGGTATGTAATGGTGGTGTCAGCAAGCATTCAAATTCTGGCTCTGCCACATAACAGCTATGTGACGTTGGTTGAGTCACGTAACTTCCCTGTGCCTGTTTCTTTGTCTCTTAAATGAGGAGAAAGAGTTCTGGTAGCATAGTGCCTGTGATAGTTATGTTTGTGTGTCAACTTGGCTGGGCCTGGGGGAGTGGCTGGGAAGCTGGTGGTAGTTATTCCCCATGATGAGACTAGCAATCAACTCCATGGTGGAATCTACCACAAGCAGCTGAGTAGCTGCCTTAGGGAATGTGGTCTGTTTCCTGTATATAAGCAGAAGCCTTGGAGAATGGTCTCTAGCATATGGCATGCTTGGACCCTGCATGTAGCCATGTCGTTGTTCAGAGCTGCCATGCTCTGCCGACCTTGGGACTTAAAATAAATTTGAATTAATGGCCTGCCATGTGGTTTGGTAACATCAGGACGGTGCCTTTTTACTTGTCAACCTTGGGTTTGTCAGCATCAGCGGCCAGCATCTGTCTGAGTACAGAAACGCCTCTAGCTCCAGTGGGCCAGGAGCAGGAGGCAGAGCTGGACCCCAAGGGTGAGGGGCTTTCACCCAGCCCTTAGAGCCTGGCACTTTGAACTTGACTTAAAGCCTCCAAATTTTAAGAGAATGAACTCCTGTTTGTTCAGCT
>NW_006921589.1:28051897-28077235 GCF_000298275.1 Orycteropus afer afer
GGGTTTGAACCGCCAGCCTTCTGGCTAGCAGTCAAGTGCTTTAGCCACTATGCTACCAGAGCTCTAGTCCACTGAAAGTGATCTTAGCAAGGTCAACAAACTCAAGGTCCCTTCTTTGCCCGGATCATAGGACAGAGTTGGTTATTATCTCTTCTTGAAATACTTTTCTTCACTTGCCTCCCAGGACACCACAATCTCGTGGATTTCTCTTTCATGTCTGCCCTCCATTAACTTCCCTTTTACTTACACCTCCTCATCTTCTGGATTCTACTTCTAACAATATTAAGAGAATATAATTTGGCTTGGTGATATCATCTGTTTCATGGCTTAGATACCATCTCTATGCCAATAAATTCTAAACTTAAATATCCAATCCAAACTCTTTTTCTAAACATCAGTTTCAAATAGCCTACTGCCTAACTTACCATGTCTAAAATTGATAAACAAATCTTCCAAAACTCTTTCTATAGTTTTTTTAATTATTATTATTATTCTAAATCTCAGGTATTGGCAATCCATACTTTGTATTGCTAGGACCAAAAAAAATCTTATGATTTTTGCTGAGGATGCTTTCTCTATGCTCTCCCCACAGCACACATTCAATCTGTCAACAAATATAAAAATACATCCCGATTTTGACTACTTCTCACCATCACTTTGGACACAGCTACCGTAATATCATACTACAGTAGTTTTCTGACTGGTCTTCATGTTTCAATTTATGCTCCTTTTCAATCTATTCTCAACACAAACGCCAGAAGAAACTTGTTAAAACATCAGTCAGATAATGGCTCCCTTCTGACCCCCACTGCCCTCTAGTCCATTCTGACTCACAGCAACCCCAAGTATGTCAGAGTAAAACTGGGATTCATAGGGTTCTCGACGGCTTTCACAAGAAATGAAAGGTGTCTATGGCTAGGCTGGAACCACCAACCTTCTGGTTAACATGTTTAACCATATAAGCCACTCAGGAAGCCTGTCGCCTCCGACCAGAACCCTGTAATATTTTCCAAACTCACTTTGGGTACACCTGCAATGGGCTCTGTGTCCACTTGCTCTCAGTTACATTTCTGGAGTCAATTTATGACTATTCTCTCCCTTGTTCTCAGGACTCTATCCAGCTACATTAGCTTCTTCACACCTGCCTCAGTCTTTGTATTTCCGGGTCTCTCTGCCTGAAACAATCCTCCAGCAGATACTCACATGGTTTGTTCCCTCTATTCTTCAGATCTTTACTCAAATGTCTGGATTTCCTGTCCACACTGCTTAAATTGTAACATCTTCCTATTATTCCCTTCCTCTGTATTTTACTTTATAGCACTGTTCATCTCCAAATGATACATATCTTCTTATATATTTTATTTATTATCTCTCCCAAACCCACTAGAATGTAAACTCCAAAGAACAGTGATTTTTGTCTATTTTGTTGATTACTGTATATGCAATGCTTAGATCAGTGAATAGGAGCTCTGGCAGCATAGTACCTAAGGCATTTGACTGCTAACCAGAAAGCTGGCGGTTCAAACCTACCAGCCTCTCCTTGGAAGGAAGATGAGGCAACCTACTTCCATAGAGATACTGCCTTGGAAACCCAAGGAGGGGTTAGTATGAGCTGAATTGACTCTATGGCAGTGAGTTTGGTTTTTTTTTCTTTTTTGGTTAGATCAGTGATTAGGACATAATAGATGTGCAAAATATATTTACTTTTAAAAAAATGAGTGAAATATGACCAGATAGCAAGACCTAACATAGCAAGAAAATAAAAGATACCTGGCATTTTCATGTGTTTTCAGAATAAACATTCAAATAAAATATTTAAAAAGTTAATGGGTATAAATAACCAATACATACTTGTAAGATACAGAAAGTGTATAAAAGCAATAATTACTGCTTTCACTTTTGTTATTTTATTCCTTCATTTTCTATTCAAAATTGGGGGAAATTGAGTCTGCCCACATTATGCTCCAAGAATGAAGATGATGCATATACTCTTTCCTTTTTAGCCAAATTTTCAAAAGGAGAATGTTTATCTGGTCTTTTGAAAAGAGTGAAAATGTTGGCCCAAGGATAGAGGGCAGCGGGAGGGCTGGGCAGGGTTAACGGATTGCTCTCAAGTACTCTCTCATCTCTATGTACCACAAAAATCAGCTTTATCTAATAAGAACTTTCTCAAGGTCCCCTCCAATGAACTGAGAGTGCAGAGGTGAGGAAAACTCCAGGGCAACTGGAGGTAAACCTTGAAGAGCAAGTTAGAAGCTCAAAACTGAAGTCCCCAGGTGTATTTTACAAATTCATGAAAATTTTATATTCTAAACCAGCTTTGTGTGCTTGTTTTAAAAGGATTTTCTTTCAAATTGCCAATAAAATAAAGGCACCAGAAAAAATGTGCCCTGTTTATACATTTTTTGTGGCCGTTTGGAGAAGTCGAGGGAGGTATGTTTCTAAGGAACATACCCCTACCTTATAAATTGTTATTTTGTGTGCCATCAAATTGATTTCAATTCATAATCATTCCATGGGACAGAAGGGAACTGCCCTACTGGGTTTCTTGGCTGTAATCATTATGGAAGCAGATCACAAGGTCTTCCTGCAATCAACCATTCACTTAGCACCAATGTTTAACCATTTGTGCCAACATATTAACATGGTACACAGTGAATATTTTCAATACCCAGATCGCAATTACCTATGCTGACTTGACGGCACATAACAACAACAACAACAACAACTAAGTATTAGGAAGCTCAAATGAGTTATTATGAGTAAAAGAGTTACAGTAATTGGTACCTTGGTAGCCTGCCCTGAGCTCATTGCCTGGTACGTAGTCAACATTTAATGAATATAATTATTATTATTATTTTACCTCTGCCTCACCAAAAATCAGCATTGAAGAAATGGCAGTCCACTTTCAAAGAAGAGGGAACTTCAGCTTACTCTTCTTTCCATAATCAACATTACTATATTCCTCAAAGAGTTCAACAAAAAAATAATGAAAAAGCTGAAGAAAAACTTTTTTCTCTGAGAAAGAATATAAGAGAGCAGTGAAAACAAATTCCCAGGCCAAGGGGTACCCTGAGGTTCAGTCTTTTGAAGACCACAGTGCTTGCTTATAAATAGAATATTAAAACAAGCAAGAGCAATTTTCCCTTTCCTATTCCCTTATTGCCTAATTTTCCTCCCACACTATTTGCATAATGGGTAAAAAGGCATCCATTATGCAAATGAACGACAGGGCTATAAGGTTGCTAAGCCGCAAACCTTGCTCCAGATGAGCAGAAGCTGACACAAAGCCCTCCAAACATCCACGTTCCCCGAGCTCGCTTCACAAAAGACGGAGGGAAATCATGAGGACTACAGGTCATGAATTTCCATGTGTTTTATCTTAGATGGGCACTATAGATGCCTTTCAGAAAATTAGTACAAAATATGGGTATGTCAGCACTGTGATACATAAAATTCACTTTACAACATACACTTTATTTCAGCTGGGAAAAACAATTACTATGTACTTTACTATTTAAAGCATATGCTTTATTTAAAAAAGAGTAAGAGTCCCTTTGCAAAGTAGAATTAGCGTCTGTTCATCTAGTTTGGAGAATTGACCTGTAACAGGTGCTTACGGTCTCAAAATGCTTTGCATATGTTCAACAAGAATAAAAAAGAAGTGTTTTAAGTATCACAATACTAGTAGATTTCCAAAACTTCATGTAGTTACTCACTGCCATCAAGTCATATCCGACTCATAGCGACCCCTCCTTGGGTTTCTGAGGCAGTATCTCTACGGAAGTAAATTGCCCAACCTTCCTTCTGAGGAGTGGCTGGTGGGTTTGAGCTACCACCCTTCTTCTTTCAGTTAGACTGATATAAATATATCTCTAGAAGTATCATGAAAAACTGCCTTGATCTTTTTTTTTGGAATTGTAAATTGACTGAAACCTACGAAGAATGTTTATTTTCTCTTTCTACCCACACCTTCAAAACAAATAAAACAAAAAGAAGTCTGAGAATTACTGGGTGATTGTTCTCATTTGAATTAATCAGCAGGAAAGGATTAAAAAAAAAAAGTTCAAAATATTTTCCTCAAACACCAAGATATATAATTTAGGGAGAAAAGGAGGGTGGTTAAGAACAGAAAGTGACCTTTGTTTCTAAAATGGATTCCTTTATAACCCTTAGCTTTTTCCACATGACTGTGTTCAGGGATTTTGTTTTTTAAATGATCCTCATAGGCTACAGGTGAACCTACAGGTGAATCACTAAATTAACTCCTCCCCTGTGTTACTTTAAGGGATTGAGATTCACCTTCAGTTCAAGGAAAAAAAACACAGCATCTACTTACTTGTGAGCACCATCATTAGCTGCAACAAGCTATGTTAAAAAACAAAGTGATTTAGAGAAAAAAAGAACTAGATTTCTTCTTTAAAAAAAAAAAAAAGTTATCAATAGGATATGTTGTCAGCATGATGATCATTTTCAACCAGGTAAAAGGTATACCACGTACCTGATTTCAGAGCAGAAGGCGTTACTTCTATTTCCCCACCAATCGGTTTAAATGTAGCCAGCTGGGCAGCCACGTCCCTCTCCAAGGCCTCTGGGCCCTGCTGATCCGCCAGGTTTCCACTGGGGCTCTCAATCCTGTGAAGTGGTGCTTGTTCCTCGAACACAGCAATCAGCTGCAAACAAACCCACCAACACCGATTACTTTGTAGGACACGCATATCACACAAACACGGTATCTAATTCACGGTGATCTTTATGTGGTTTTCAAGAAAATGGCCTCTTGAAACTTAAAACATTAATGTTCTATGCCATCACTCTTAACTCTTCGATAGCAGTACATAAACTCTAAAATCACTGTGGCTAGAAAATAATTAATGATTTGTTTGTTTGATTGATTGGCTTGCCTACTTCTGAAATAAGGAACCAATTCTGCCAAACTATCTTAAAGGAATGAAATGGCACCCTCCTCCCTACACTACCTTCTCCAATATGCATAAAGGACTTCAGCATCTATTTTAAGAGTGTTTCTCCAAATGAAGCTGAATATACAAAAGCTGAAAAATAGGCTTACGTGTTATAAAGGGACATTCCTGTCTCAGCTAAAAGACATTATAAAATCCATAATTATATCTGTTCTTCTAGACATAATCATAAAATTACATAAAAGCATTTATGTATATAGTTTGTGTATATATATATATATATATATGTATGTATATAGTGTGTCTTATTTATCTTGTATATATAGATATCCCATATTTCTACATGATTTTTCCTTTTTTTTTTTTTTTTTCCTTTTCCTTCATGATTGACTTTATGTCGACTGGTTTAAATATAATGAATGCTAAGTCCAATGAAAATAAAGATCGGCACTTTCAACCCAATTATTCCTATTGTCATCTTAATTGTATTTCAATTGAGACTTATGATTCTTATCATTAATATAAAAACTTTTAATATTTCATTCTCAGATCATTCTTTTATAGAAATAAAAGCAAATATAACATATTCAAGTAATTGTAAAATCACTGCTGTGTTAAAAAAAAAAAAAAAAAAAAAACAGGGCAGCCCTGTGAAATTTTTGGCCAGCAGACAGTACCACCATAGAGTAACTTAAAATGTTTATTGTCATTTGATGTGTAAAAGTCCAAATATGATAATAAATAAATAAAAGACTAGGGTTACTGGTCAGACGGAGACTGGTGAAACCCCAAGACTATAGCCTCTGGTCACCCCTCAAGTCTGGAACTGAATTTTCTCCCACGGCTTAGCTCTCAGCCAAACAGCAGACAGGCCCAGGAGCTGAACATTTATTCCAGGAGGTGCTCTCTTTAGAACAATCAACCATGGGCGAACAGAAGAGCAGCACTTGCACAGGAAGAAAGCTCGAGAGGCAAGAATGCATAGCAAAGAAGGACACAGGGAAAAGGGAACCTTGGGGAGAAGTGGGAAGAGAGCTGTTACATTGTGGGGACTGCAATTAATATCATAAAACAGAATGTGTATGAACTGCTGTATGGAAAATGAATTTGCTCTGTAAACTTTCACCCAAATCATAATTAAAAAAAAAAAAGAAAAGAAAATGTTAAAACAGAAAAAAAAATGCAAATGTGAATGCAAAAGCAGCTCAGGGATACGACTGTCAAGCCAATAAAGTGCCCTGTGTGCAAATTTGAGATCTGCTAGAAAATCTATAGATAGTCTTCATTCATAAAATAAAACAAACCTACTTATGAATCAAACATTTATTCAGGAAAGGGATTCAAAGCCCCATTCATAAGGGAACTTTATTGGCAATAGTATTAATAACACATATGCAAGTGTAACCAATCAAAACATCATAAATTCCAAGTTCAGTCTTTCAAAAGAAATGAATACAATTAGGGATATGCAAATTGGCTATTCAAAAACAATTTTCATAATTGACTACTCATTTTCAGTATGGAGACTTCTTTAATTGGAAAATCTAACAATACCCTCACCACAGGAAAAAATACTACTCTTGAAATTGAGTACACAACGTTTTCTATTTTTAATTGGTAGTAATGATTTACAATAAGACTTAAATGGATTAATAGTGAAATATTATTCTAATCTAAAAATAATCAGTAGATGTTTATCTTTCTAATCATCTGGCCATAAAGGAAATTTAACACTTTAACTCTTACATGATCCATGGGACACATATTGCCCACCAATATTTTCAGCCTCTCAGGTTTCTTGGGAAGCTGCTATTCTAGTTGTATTATGTACTACCACTTGGTGGGAACCTGTACAACTGTGAATCTGAGCAAATGGGCCTCACCCCATCCATCCTATCACCAGAGTCCACTTGGGATATATATGCCCCATATAATTGTATCAAAATCTATACTACCCCAAGAAAATATTTTTCCCTTGATTTCAGTATGCCTTCCATTACTGAAAAATTCATGGTATCAAGAAAAATTTCAACATCAAAAAAAGTTCAGTCATGAAAGAGTTAAATTCTGAAAAGGAAACAAATCAACTTACCAAATGTGGTAGAAGTTTTATATTCATCACTGTTTCTGTATCATATTATTCCCATGATATTCATATTATCATATAAGATATTCTGGATCATATTAAACATCTCATGTTGTATACTGGCAACATGTATCAGCTATATTTATCTAATATACCAGTCAACTAGGAAAAATGGGTATACTCGTAGTCTGAACAGTTTTATTTAAGAGTAGTATTTTACATTTTGCTCTTTATACATGCTTAACTTTGAATATAACCTGTGTACCTTAAATATTTGGAAAAAGAGAAAAAAATAAATATCACTCAGAAGCATAATACAAAAGCATAAGATTGATAATTCATAAGATAACTCATTGTCTATGACTTTCATGGAAACTTTTTTACTTGTGATGCTTTAATATTTTCTATACTATTATATCAACATAAGTTTATAGCATATATAGTAACAATATATCTATTTATCAAATGGAAGAACAAAGTAGTTTAAATATTCTGTTTCTCAAGATCACAGTCTAAGTGGTAATTGGTACTGGACTATTAATTTCCACTCAGGGCTTCAAACAACACTGCACCCGTTGTCTAAAAAGAAAACTAAAAGAAAAAGAGGCTATATTGTAGAATATTTCTAATGTGTACATGAGGATGTTGTTATCCATCAGAATGTGAATTCCACTCCTTGGACATACCAGCAATATGTGGCTCTTCTTTGTGACAATTGGAGTCGTCCCAAATCTCATCAACTCTTTAATTAGTTTATGACCTAGCTTCTCTCCCAATCCCATGATTGACAGCAATTACATCAGCAAAGAACAGTCTGGATGAATGGATGAAATAAAGCCCCTCTCCTGCAGACACAATAGTTAGACACTTGGCTACTGACCAAAAGGTTGCCTGCTCCAACCCACCCAACACTCCATGGGAGAAAGACTCTGTGCTCTGCTTCTGTAAAGATTACACCCTAGAAAAATAGTGCAATGTCTGTTTTCTCACATGGGCCACTCTAATTCAAAAATCCACTTAACAGCAACCCAACAATGGCAACATCCCTGAAAAGAAAGGGGCCAGCTCCTGTGTCTGTGATACCAAAGTCACTGATCCCATATACATTGGCTGATAGGACACTGTCCATTCCAGCTCCATCTCAATGTATACAAAGCACAGAGGCTAAGACTTCCTTCAACATTGATAATGGATTTAAATCACATGTGGTAGGTCCCTTTCAACCAGATTACTTAATTTATCATATACCTACATTACTAGGTAACAGAAGTTCTGACATACCATGTAACAGAGATACATTAATTAACATAACCAACATATGAGTCCTTCAAAGAAGCATGTGGTATTTTCAAGTGTCCAGTGATTGCAATTGGCCTTATGCCTTTAAACCCATTCAAAATTACCTTTCCTACCATTGGGCAATCTACTTCTGTAGTGATACCAACTTGGAAACCCAAGGAGGGGTCGCTATGAGTTGGATCCGACTTGACAGCACGTAACAACAACAATAACATTGATATAAAATGGACATGAAAAAGGAATTTATTTTTTAAAAATAGTTTAATGTTTTGTAGAATAAATTACTGTGGCATTCTGAAGGTTGATCACTAACAAATTAAGGGCTGCAATAACCTAAATCCTATGCAAAATGCATATGGGCATTATTTGATTTGAATGCCTCTCTCTTCGGCTGTCCTTATCCATCTTCTGGTGCCCCTTCTGTTCTCCTTCTGTGATGCCAGTGTTCCCACGTCATCCTGTGCAGCACTGACATTTTCAAAGCCCCAAGATCCAAAATGATCTGTTCACACAGCTTTTACTTCCAATCAAAATTTCTGTCCCCACAGATCTCTGTCAGCATTTAGACATTTAATCCCCAGACACACACAGGAAGATCAGTCTACAAATAAGCTATTAATACTCCCATTAAAAAAAAAAAAAAAAAAATCTCAGAACCCATTTACCTTTGTAGGTTCCAATCTCATCTTTCACTTTCCGACTAAAGCACAACTTCTTGAAAGAGCTGTCTACACTAGCAGTTCCCCATATCTCACTTCTCTTCCTCTACCAAATCCACTCTAGACAACTTCTCATCACTCTTTGTTGTTGTTGTTGTTTGCCGTTGAGTCGGCCCCAACTCATAGCGACCCCTCCTTGGGTTTCCGAGGCAGTATCACTACGGAAGTAGGATTGCCCAACCTTCCTTCCGAGGAGTGGCTGGTGGGTTTGAACCGCCAGCCTTCTGGCTAGCAGTCAAGTGCTTTAGCCACTATGCTACCAGAGCTCTAGTCCACTGAAAGTGATCTTAGCAAGGTCAACAAACTCAAGGTCCCTTCTTTGCCCGGATCATAGGACAGAGTTGGTTATTATCTCTTCTTGAAATACTTTTCTTCACTTGCCTCCCAGGACACCACAATCTCGTGGATTTCTCTTTCATGTCTGCCCTCCATTAACTTCCCTTTTACTTACACCTCCTCATCTTCTGGATTCTACTTCTAACAATATTAAGAGAATATAATTTGGCTTGGTGATATCATCTGTTTCATGGCTTAGATACCATCTCTATGCCAATAAATTCTAAACTTAAATATCCAATCCAAACTCTTTTTCTAAACATCAGTTTCAAATAGCCTACTGCCTAACTTACCATGTCTAAAATTGATAAACAAATCTTCCAAAACTCTTTCTATAGTTTTTTTAATTATTATTATTATTCTAAATCTCAGGTATTGGCAATCCATACTTTGTATTGCTAGGACCAAAAAAAATCTTATGATTTTTGCTGAGGATGCTTTCTCTATGCTCTCCCCACAGCACACATTCAATCTGTCAACAAATATAAAAATACATCCCGATTTTGACTACTTCTCACCATCACTTTGGACACAGCTACCGTAATATCATACTACAGTAGTTTTCTGACTGGTCTTCATGTTTCAATTTATGCTCCTTTTCAATCTATTCTCAACACAAACGCCAGAAGAAACTTGTTAAAACATCAGTCAGATAATGGCTCCCTTCTGACCCCCACTGCCCTCTAGTCCATTCTGACTCACAGCAACCCCAAGTATGTCAGAGTAAAACTGGGATTCATAGGGTTCTCGACGGCTTTCACAAGAAATGAAAGGTGTCTATGGCTAGGCTGGAACCACCAACCTTCTGGTTAACATGTTTAACCATATAAGCCACTCAGGAAGCCTGTCGCCTCCGACCAGAACCCTGTAATATTTTCCAAACTCACTTTGGGTACACCTGCAATGGGCTCTGTGTCCACTTGCTCTCAGTTACATTTCTGGAGTCAATTTATGACTATTCTCTCCCTTGTTCTCAGGACTCTATCCAGCTACATTAGCTTCTTCACACCTGCCTCAGTCTTTGTATTTCCGGGTCTCTCTGCCTGAAACAATCCTCCAGCAGATACTCACATGGTTTGTTCCCTCTATTCTTCAGATCTTTACTCAAATGTCTGGATTTCCTGTCCACACTGCTTAAATTGTAACATCTTCCTATTATTCCCTTCCTCTGTATTTTACTTTATAGCACTGTTCATCTCCAAATGATACATATCTTCTTATATATTTTATTTATTATCTCTCCCAAACCCACTAGAATGTAAACTCCAAAGAACAGTGATTTTTGTCTATTTTGTTGATTACTGTATATGCAATGCTTAGATCAGTGAATAGGAGCTCTGGCAGCATAGTACCTAAGGCATTTGACTGCTAACCAGAAAGCTGGCGGTTCAAACCTACCAGCCTCTCCTTGGAAGGAAGATGAGGCAACCTACTTCCATAGAGATACTGCCTTGGAAACCCAAGGAGGGGTTAGTATGAGCTGAATTGACTCTATGGCAGTGAGTTTGGTTTTTTTTTCTTTTTTGGTTAGATCAGTGATTAGGACATAATAGATGTGCAAAATATATTTACTTTTAAAAAAATGAGTGAAATATGACCAGATAGCAAGACCTAACATAGCAAGAAAATAAAAGATACCTGGCATTTTCATGTGTTTTCAGAATAAACATTCAAATAAAATATTTAAAAAGTTAATGGGTATAAATAACCAATACATACTTGTAAGATACAGAAAGTGTATAAAAGCAATAATTACTGCTTTCACTTTTGTTATTTTATTCCTTCATTTTCTATTCAAAATTGGGGGAAATTGAGTCTGCCCACATTATGCTCCAAGAATGAAGATGATGCATATACTCTTTCCTTTTTAGCCAAATTTTCAAAAGGAGAATGTTTATCTGGTCTTTTGAAAAGAGTGAAAATGTTGGCCCAAGGATAGAGGGCAGCGGGAGGGCTGGGCAGGGTTAACGGATTGCTCTCAAGTACTCTCTCATCTCTATGTACCACAAAAATCAGCTTTATCTAATAAGAACTTTCTCAAGGTCCCCTCCAATGAACTGAGAGTGCAGAGGTGAGGAAAACTCCAGGGCAACTGGAGGTAAACCTTGAAGAGCAAGTTAGAAGCTCAAAACTGAAGTCCCCAGGTGTATTTTACAAATTCATGAAAATTTTATATTCTAAACCAGCTTTGTGTGCTTGTTTTAAAAGGATTTTCTTTCAAATTGCCAATAAAATAAAGGCACCAGAAAAAATGTGCCCTGTTTATACATTTTTTGTGGCCGTTTGGAGAAGTCGAGGGAGGTATGTTTCTAAGGAACATACCCCTACCTTATAAATTGTTATTTTGTGTGCCATCAAATTGATTTCAATTCATAATCATTCCATGGGACAGAAGGGAACTGCCCTACTGGGTTTCTTGGCTGTAATCATTATGGAAGCAGATCACAAGGTCTTCCTGCAATCAACCATTCACTTAGCACCAATGTTTAACCATTTGTGCCAACATATTAACATGGTACACAGTGAATATTTTCAATACCCAGATCGCAATTACCTATGCTGACTTGACGGCACATAACAACAACAACAAGGGTGTTCTCAATTCAGAGATTAGGTACTACTTCTGATAAGTACTAGTGTCTTCTCCCATCAGGAACATCTGGAAAGAACTTCTGAAATGAGGATTGTCCTAAAAAACAAATCATCCAGAAAACTTGTTTTAAGAATATTTCAAAGCTTTCCTCATTCTCTACCCTGGTCAAAATAATACAAAAGTCAACAACAACTAAAACTGAAAGATCAAAAAAGAAATAAGATAACTTTGGATAACTTACAATATCTCTGACCCTGAATTACAGACATAATCAAAAGAGCTAGCTAGGTATTCTGTGCAACTTCACACCATCAATATCCCTTCGAGGGATCAGATCTGTTTTGATACTTGAACAACAGGGCTACTACAATCAATATTACTAGTAATAGTGTATGTATGAGTGTAAGTGTGTGCGCACACATACACACAGAGGGGTGAATGGGGTGCAGGTGGAATACTGCTTTCCTTGATAACATCCCTAACATGCTTCAGTGCTTGGCACAGCACTGGGACACAAAGGCAGGTTAAATGTTCACTCTCTTTCCTACCATAGCTAATGTTCCCTGGTTTCCAAACTGAGTCCCACTTGACTTGTTTATCTCTATTCTGCTTTTACTTTGTTGCTTCCCTTTAATCTTTCCATCACAGGGTTGACAGAGGAACAGAGAAAGTAGCAAGGTCAAACACATCAAATAGGTAATTTTTGTTTTTCTTTTACTCTTGCTCTTCATCACACAAGTACACAGAACCCTTCGACATGAAGCGCTGCTATTCCACCTGGCAATACAGGTTTGTGTTGTGTGTTCTGCTTCTACCACAACTAGAAGCAACACAACAATGCCTTTGGCTTCTACACTGACAAGTGAATGTTTTTAGCAATAAATGCCACAGGGTGCATTTACTGCATAATCCTTCAATATGCATGACACAGGCTACTTCCATTTCAAACTAGAGCATTCTGTCACCTTTATAGCCGGAGTTTTTATAATCTGGTGCTCTTATTTTTAACGTGAATAAGGAATAAAAAGAATAATCCTAATACCCAGAGACACAAATAAACTGTACTTTTATCAAAGTATCACTCTGGATTCATAATTACACTGAGAAATATGAGGCTCTATTTTAATTACACATCAAGTGAAGTAATGTACTACTAAGAAAGTCTTATTTGCCATGTTGAGTTCTTCGAGGTAAACTGTTAACAATGCATTACTATTTTTCACTGTTTCATGCATATTCTATGTTACCAACAACTATGAAGCAAAATTAAAAGGAAAAAATAAACACAGTATCTTATAAAATAAAATTGGAATCATTTGTCTCAAATCTTAATAAACACAATTAAATCTAACTAGGACTGTGAAATTACAACAATTTCACAAGTACAGGAAAACACATTATCACCTTCCGAAGAGAGTGAAACACTGCAGAATTTCATTTAAATGTATGCATCTGCTTAGAACTAAATAACAATTGGTGTTGTAAGCTAATTTTATGCTACTTTAAACAAAGGTTTCAACATAGGTTCTCTCCCTTCATTTGATTTTTGACAGCTAGCTGGAGTGTTTAATCCAGATTTAAAAAATTAGCAGACTCATATTAGCATCTTCATCAAGCCCAAGCATTAGATCTAGCATCTTCATAGCAAGTAGCTAACAGCTCCGATCCTCAGAAAGTTCAATTGACATTCAGTAAATGAGATAAAACCAATTTCCATTTCCTCCTCAAACTGAAAATCCATAATAGGGACCTTTCTAAACCTTACAGCTTTAAGCTTCTCTATAAAGAAAATAGCATGACTTACTCAACTCTACTAAGAACTCTATTTATCTCTTTCATTTTTAAAGAGACAGCTGCCAAAATGGCCTTGTTATAACAACAAAAACAACAACAACAAAAATACACCTATTGGAGAAAATCACCCACATTTCAGTCAAAAATACATTTACCTCCTTTAATTATTTGGTGAGTTCCTAAGAAACCAAGTATGTATTAAACACATTTTATATTGAATCATATTTTCCCTCTGATTTAAATTAAAGTTTCAGAGATTTAGGTGTTACCACCTGACATCTTCGAGAGAATCTGGAGTTTGTTTTTGGTACATTCTTTGCTTTCCTTGGTAACAAAAGTTCAGCATTTATTAAGCAACAGTCACAGCTCACCCCTAGTGTACACATGGAAAGCCTGGGGAGCCCTTCCCTTGGTGTCCTTCACCACCCATAGCTGTGGTGGGGCACAGGGGCTCACGGGGGTCAGGTGGCAGTCAGAGAGCCTTCTTCTAGGGGGGCCTGAGGGGCAGCAATGGAAAAGCCAACAAGTGCTGAAGCAGAAGGAACCGGAGCATTGTCAGGGTAACACAAATGCCTGAAACGTTAAGAACTCAACCTACCTTCCCCGTCAGTCACTGCCCCCCTGCCCCTGAACTGTGCACAGTAAAAGTAACAGACATACAAGAGAGTGTAAGATGAGACATTTGAGTTAAATTGCTTGGAAAACTCTTAAAGATGATCCCAATACACTGGGTAGCTTTGTCTGCCATTTATACAGCATGGCACTGATAACTCCTCAGTTCTCATTCATTCTACGGGGCAGGGAAGGCCAGGAGAGGGTGCACATTATTGGCAGCAAACACATAATGTAATTTGGGATGTGTTAAAATGCACCGGCACATGGCACAAACATAAATGACTTCTTCAATTTATAAATTACACACATTTAATATTCATCTTAAAAAGAGTATTTTATTTGAAGCATCTATATCCAATATTGGGAGCTCTGGTAGCATAGTGGCTAAGACACTTGCCTGCTAACCAGACGGCTGGCAGTTCAAACCCACCAGCCACTCCTCGGAAGGAAGGTTGGGCAATCCTACTTCTGTAGTGATACTGCCTTGGAAACCCAAGGAGGGTTCACTATGAGTCGGGTTTGACTCGACGGCACATAACAACAACAACAACAATATCCAATATTAGATGACATACAGTAGCATAAGGGAAGATATTTTGCAAATCATAAAGCACTACCTACATTTATAAGGAGAAGTGTTGGTGCAATGATTTGGTGCTCAGCTGTTCACTGAGAAGCTGGTGGTTAACCCTCCGAGGAGAAAGAAGAGAGCTGACAATCTGCTCTTGTAAAAACCACTGGCGAGAAAACCCTACAGAGTAATTCTGTTCTGGCACATGGTTCACCATAAGCCTAAATCAACTTGATGGCACCTAACGCACCACCACCCACATTTATAATCCTTATAACATTTATACTCAGTTTTATTTAACTGGCTCAGTTCTAATTTTCCTACTTCTCAATTTCTATTCTCTAATGAAACCAATGCTCCCAGTGCCTCAGAAACATCCTGCTCTGTACTCTCTTAGCCAAGCCCCAGTGCTGCCACTCTCTTCCAGGGGGTATGTCAATAGATTCTTGAAGGTAACAGCTTACTGGGATGTAAGAGTGATTTCTAGCTACAGGGATTCTTCCCATCACAACTAAACGTGGCTCTGCCTCCAGCCAGATCCTCCTGACTCTGGGAGAACATGCTAGGGCTTCAGTTGTCTTCCAGGTTCCAGTCTGCCTCCTATATTTACCTACAGCACCACTGCCAAGTAGTCTTTCCAAAATACAGCTCTGATCAGGGCCTTGATCCACCTTACAGTTCATTATATTCTCATAACTTTCAAAAAAAGTTGAGCAAGTCTCTCACACCAGGCTCTTTAGTAGACTCTCCAGTGAACTGTGTCTTTACCAGTCACATGGCAAAAGGATCTCTGGTTTAAATGCCTCTATCCACAAATAAACTATAAGCTACCTGAAACCAAGGGTCACACATACAAATGTACTGATGTACACACTCACACACACATATTTAACAAATACTTATATAGCCCTTAGTATGTGCCAGGCACTGTTCTAAGTGCTTAGAAATATATTACTTCATACTCACAAGAAACCCTATGAGATAAATACTGTTATCTCCATTTTGTAGATGAGAGAACTGATGTATAACTGACTTTCTATTTAAGGTATAGTGCTTAGAGGAGCTCTGGTGGCACTGTGACTAAAGCATTGGGCTGCTAACCAAAAGGTCAGCAGTTCAAACCCACTAGCTGCTCTGCAGGAGAATGATGAGGCAGGCTGTTTCTGTAAAGATTCACAGCCTTAGAAACTCTATGGTGCAGTTCTAGTCTGTCCCATAGGGTTGCAATGAGTTGGAATTGACTCGATGGCAGTAGGCTAGTACAGTGCTTGGCACACAGAAGTTGGTGGTGTTATTGTTATGTGCCGTTGAGTCGGCCCCGACTCATAGCGACCCCTCCTTGGGTTTCTGAGGCAGTATCACTACGGAAGTAGATTGCCCCATCTTCCTTCCGAGGAGTGGCTGGTGGGTTTGAACTGCCAGTCTTCTGGTTAGCAGTCAAGTGCCTTAGGCACTACACTACCAGAGCTTCCTGGCACACAGAAGAGGGTCAGGTAAATGAGCAATCTAAGCTTTCAGCTACACCCAAAAGGGAGAAGAACACCTGTTACATGATGTGTATACTTTAATATGGACATCATCTCCTTGTGCCCTGACTTTCCACCCAATTAGAAATAAAAGTCACCTCTATTACCATGTATGCTCCTAGATACAGCAAAATTGCTTCTGCTCCATCCTTGAGGTTCAATCCAAAATGAATCATACAAGTTCTCATCTAATGTTTACTTAGTCAATTATGATTCCAACTCTGTTTCCTAGTGGACTATATCTATGTATTTTATTTTCTTACAGAAGAGCTCTTTTGAAGTTGAAAACTAATTTGTGCCTCAACATGCCTAGTTTTGAAACAACCACAGTATACACTGCTCTCCAATGCATCTGACTGTTAGAAGAACCCTGCTTATTTGTACTAATGACTGCAATCCAGGGCGTATTGCTTAATTTTGTGGATTAATGAGTGAGCAATCAAATGTGATTTTAAGTCATGAATATAACAAACATACTATTCATTTATTTTGACAAGTATTTTAATTTATGAGACTTGGCTACAAATAGAGCAGCTTATTTTAAAAAAAAAAAAAAAAAAAAATTTCTGCTTTTAAGATAACCCAACAGCTCTCAGATAATAAACCTCTACAAAGAATGATGACAAAGCCACTACCTTCTAAATACAGATAAAGAACTGATGGAAAAAACAATGAGATCTTACTGTATCATTAAAACTTTCAAAGAGAGAATGCCTTTTGCATGAACTTGCACTGTATGCAATATCCATAGGGGCTGCAAACCACACAGAACACTAACTTATATAGGTCAGTGCTGGCCTGAGGCAGGTGCAATGGGCATACCTGTCCCCTGGCCTGGCAGCCTAAAACAGAAGTTACAGCAGCTTCACTTTGTCCCTGAGGTTGCCCCCTATTCCAGGCCATGTATCCCCCAAGACCGAGTAAAGCAGTGTGTGGACTACAAATATGGGGAAGGTCACAACTCCTTGAAAATTAGATGGTGATTAATTGGTACTACATTTTATCAGACTGGTTAGGGATCAGACTCTTTAGCATGGACACATACAGCAAATTGGCCTGAGTGCTGGCTGACTGACCTCATGACAGGTCCATTGATGTCCTACCTTCTCCAGCATTTCATGACAGCTGAGCAACTGGTGGAGACTCTGGAAAGGTCAGCGTGCAGCCTGATTGATGGATGAGGAAGCACTTCTCTTAAATATTCCATTTAGATCAGCTCTTCCTTGTCCTGGGTGACAAGGCTTCGAAGCCGTTATTTAAAAAAATTAACGCTGCAACTGCAGGTGGGTTTAGCTGCTGAACTCCCTCTATCTGAGTGGTAGAGCTAACCTTTTCCTTTAGCTTCTAATTGCTCTACACAGTCTTAACTAGTGATAATGTGGCTAACCCTGCTGGGATGGGTGTTGACTTTGGAAGCGTCTAAATGTCAAGATTTGTAATTATGATTGTGGGTGTATTAAACTCACATGGAATGATGCCTCATTAATTGGGGCCAGAAGACAAGCAGCCTGGAGTCCTTGCTCCTTCCACACAGTCACAACTAGTGTGTTACCTTTTCTAGGAGTACAGGTAGCCCCCGACTTACAATGTATTCCAGTAACGACAAACAGCACTTAGGTTCACCTGTTGTTGCTGTCGTACATCATACAGTATGTCATATGTACTACATACAAGGCTGCAGCATGTAATTTGCTAACGTTATCCTTCTCAGATGTTCACTCACAGATGTTCAAAGATTGGATTTTTAAGGAAATTTATAATAAAAGGCAATATTAAAGAGAACCAAAAAAGATGGAGAGGTATTGGACTTATGTCAGAACCAACCTGTGACAGAGTTATCGGAGCGGAACCTCACCATAATGTGCAGACTACCTGCAGCTGCATCTTGGATGTACCTCTAATGGCAGGAAGTTGAGCTAGGCTTTGCCTTTTTTGCTGAATAACTAGAAACTATCTTGGATGTATTGCTAATGGCAGGAAGTTGGGCTAGGCTTTGCCTTTTTTGATAAATATACTTCATATTTTTAAAATATACCTGAAAATTCGTAGTGCCTAAAGCATTTTACTGCTAACCAGAAGGCTGGCAGTTCAAACCTACCAGCCTCAGAAGGAAGATAGGGCAATCTACTTCTATAGTGATGCCTCGGAAACCCAAGGAGGGGTTGCCATGAGTCAGAGCCAACCTGATGGCAGTGGGTTTGTGTGTGTGTGTGCGTGCATGCATGCATGCAAAACACCTAAAATGTATTCTATAGGCATGTTGTTGCTCTGTGCAGTCAAGTTGGACCTGACTCGTAGCGACCCCTCCTTAGGTTTCTGAGGCAGTATCACTACAGAAGTAGATTGCCTAACCCTCCTTCCAAGGAGGGCTGGTGGGTTTGAACTGCCAGCCTTCTGGTTAGCAGTCAAGTGCCTTAGGCACTATGTTACCAGAGCTCCTGCTATAGGCATAGGTACTATGATGTATTTCTGAATTAAAAATTCAATCTCATTCAATATATGGCAAAAAATAGAATACAAGTTTTAAATGTAGGACTTGAAAATCCAGGTTTCTGTAACCATCAGTAATGCTGCATTTCTAAAACGAGTCCTTTGATACTCTGAAACTCAGTTACCTGTTTTGCACCTTGGTACTATATAGGCTTTTTATATTTTCCATTCAAAAATAAAGCATGGGTGCAAGATATGTGGAGATCCCAAATACCCCCAAATTCCTCCTCAAACTGCATGTGAACCACGTATTTACATGTTACAGAGGCCGAGATACAAATAGAAAGAAATAAAGTAAGTGAACAAATAAAGCTTCAATAAGCATGTCCATGTCCATGTATGATTGGGAAAACACAGAGCAGGCAGGAAAATATCCATAATCTACTAAAATCCCGGACAAAAACACTATTAAATCATTGGTGCTTTTCTTCCACTCTTCTGATGTATGTCTATATATTTATTTATATGTATGTATATAGGTATGCATATGTTTATAGATATATAAAACATTACTCCATACTACATATATGTGCATGTATGTTTATACATACACACACATTTTGTATTTGGAGGAACCCTAGTGGTACATATATGTGTATATGTGCATAGATGTGTGTGTGTGTGTATATATATATACACACACACACACACACATCTATACACACACACATTTTGTATTTGAAGGAACCCGAATGGTATGGTGGTTAAGCACCCAGCTACTAACTGAAAACTCAGTGATTTGAACCCACCAGCCATTTCATGAAAGAAAGGTGTGGCAGTCAGCTTCTGTAAACATTTACAGCCTTGAAAACCCTATGGGGCAGTTCTACTCTGTCCTGTAGTATCATTAGAAGTCAGAATCAACTCAATGGCAAGAGATTTGGATTTTTCAGTTGTGTGTGTTTTGAGTGTATACCTCCACATACATATACACACAACTGTGTGTGTAAATATATGCATAGGGGTGTGTGTGTGTATGTGTATACATGTACATATATATGTATATAGGTATGCATACATGTTTACAGATATATAAAACATTACTACATATTATATATAACATTACTACATAGCTCTGGTGGCATAGTGCTTAAAGCATTTGACTGCTAACCAGAAGGCTGGTGGTTCAAACCCACCAGCCACTTCTTGGAAGGAAGATTGAGCAATCTACTTCTATAAAAATTTACCACCTTGGACTCCCAGTGGGGGTCACTATGAGTTGGAATAGACTCAATGGAAGTTGGTTTGGTCATGTGTGTGTGTGTGTGTGTGTGTGTGTATATAACCTGTCAAAATGCAATTATTTGATCATTAAACTTATTCAAAATAAGTTTATGAACAATTTCTATTTCTTCAGTGTATTATTCATTCATACTTTGTCCTTCTATTCCATCATGCTTCTAGTGTTTCTTGTCAACATGTGTAAGTAATTTTATGTTAAATATATTAAATATGTGGGCTTGTTTTGTAAATGTATTTTCTGCCAGTTTACCTTTCAATTTTGTTTGTGATGTAAAAATGTTCATTACATGGTATTCCATTCACTTAAAACCCTCTATTAAATCTTCAAAGATCCCTTGTAAATAGGCACTCACCTGGAACCAGTAACATTTATGATGGGCAAGTGGTAAAATAATGTTGCTTTCCTTTAATTTACTACTTTGATATTCCCTTAAGAGACAGCAGGTGGGAAATGTTTTGGTCGATTGGCCTTTGGATTTAAAATCATATATTATAAACAGGTACAGATGGATTAAAAGCCATTATGACAAAAAATTTCACAAAGAAAATCCTAATTTCAGCTGATTGCCTAATCCTAGTGTCTTATCATTTTCTGCAAAATGCAATTGTTGAAATACCATAAAAATCAATCCATTATTAAAATGGGGGAAAGTTTGTCCAAAAACTTCATTCATTCAAATAAATAAATAAATACACTGTGTTTTTTTTCAAGTTATGTTTTTGAAGACTCTATGATCCTCTCAGTTTTGTCTTATCTTGGTCTCCAAAACCAGGCTCTTGTAAACTTTCCACGTGTCCTACTCTCCACACATCAATCATCTTTCTTCCTTTCCTGTGAACTGTCTACCTGTCCATCAAATTGCCAAGGATTATAAAACCAGAAAAGATCAGACTATTGATGTAATAGGTAAAAATAAATAAATAAGTAAAGTGGGTACGACCGTAACTGTTACCCAAGTCCTCTTCTCATTGTTTAACAACAGTAGTTGCCATGGTCCACTTATGTATTACAGTAATGACTCTGGGGTCTCTCACCACATTTCTTTCTTACCAAAATGCCTTTGGTTATATTGTTTTTTTCCAATTTGACCCACCAACTAATCCCACATTCACGTACATTTCAAACTTAATGTTATTTATTTCACCTAAAACATGTAGATAACATATAGGGATAACTCCAACAGAACTAGGGAACATGAAGTCTCTTGGGAATGCATAAAACATGAAATTTAATGTATTTCATTAAAAAAAATACATAACGTCTGATTTAAAATACACAAAGTCAACTGAATAGAGTAGACAAGAGCAATAATGAACTGACTGTATAAAGAGGTGTGTCAATGATGTCTAGAGATAGCTTAATATGTGTGAGTTGAATGAATAAATTTATCCTGCAATTGTCCAATAAGAAATACACAAAGTCAATTTCAAAACACTCAGTATCTCCCAGCCCAGAGCAATACAAGCATAGTTCATTTTAATGTGCTTTTCACAAATTGAAAGTTTGTGGTAACCCTGCGGTGAGCAAGTCTATTGGTACTGTTTTTTTTTTTTCCAACACCATGTGTTCACTTCATGTCTCTGTATCACATTTTGGTAATTCTCAAAATATTTCAAGCTTTTTCATAATGCTTTTGCACTTAACAGTGTAGTGTAAACATAACTTTAATCTCCACTGGGAAACCAAAAAATTCGTGTGACTCACTTTATTGTGGTGTCTGGAACTGAATCCACAATATCTCCAAGGTATGCCTGCATTTGGCTGAGCATTTAATAGGATGGACTTGATTTATAAAATTCAGACAACTGAAAAAGGTAAACATTTTCTTCAACAAAATATATACAACATATTTATTAAATTAAAAGCCAGTAATATTAATAGTAGGTATGGGAAGTAATAAGCAGAGCACACACACACACACACACACACAACACAGATACAGGTGGGAAAAAGGAAGACTACACTAATTAGAGTGTCCCATATTTTATACCTAGAATTTCACCAATGGAGTAGTAATATTAAAATTAAGAGAAATAATTCCAAATCCCACAGAAATACAGCATAGTCTGTTGATAAGATAAAGTTATAAACTCAAAACTGGCTTTCATCTTTGGATTAAATGGCAGCCAATATACTTGTCATTCTGTAGTATCCTTTCATCCAAGCTTCATGACTGGAAATGCTGTGTAGTATTTTCTCAAAAAGTATCCTAGAAAGCTGGGATGGTTAATCAACTTTAGTTTTAAAAGTCTCCATTTCTATCATTTTTTTTAATAGAAGAAAAGACTTGGAAATGTTCCTGTGAGACATGGAAAAGTACCAAGATCTGTCAAGAATAAACTTGTTTTCTTCCGCAAGCCCTTTAAGTCAATGAAAATGGCTTCAAATAATGAATCACTGAAAGAAAAAGCCCTATTTCTATTGGGCTAAAATTAATAATTTCTATGAATCAAGAGGGTAAATGGAAAGTGGATGCAGGCAACCAATGCAGAATGTATAATACTGCCTTAGGAAACCCGTCACAGAAATACTGGGCACTGGAGGAGAGCCTGGTAAGACAACAGCATCTTTTCTTTCTCTTTTTAATATCATGCTCAGCCTCTGTGCACTCGGGGAGAAATGGTTTTAAATGTGTTCATCACTGGGAACTTTTTGGCTAAGGTGAGCCCTTTTATCTAGACAAATCCTAGAGAAAATCTCAAGTAGATACACAGTGGAACATGCAAATTATTCTTAACTAGTGAAGCTGAACTTAATAAATGGGAGTCAAATATGATATATCGCTAATAGTTCTGCTTCTCAGGTAATGGGGAAATTATCATTTATTTATAGCTACCAAATACTATATTCTCACTAATTTAATAAACAGGCACCATTTTCCCTACTCTGAAAATTTATGTTGGTGTTTGGATAGGTCCGGCTGCCTTTTTAAATCTAGTGGTCTGTGACCATAGAGGGCTTTAGCTAAAGGGAAAATGTCTCCATAAATCCTCAGAGGCTGCCTTGCTTTAAATTATAGTTTGAAGGCTTCAGGACTATATGAAAAGACTTTGAACAAGAGAAATCAACACATGCCAACACGTATGTATTGAAAGTCATTCTATTTTACAACAGGTAATATTCTTCAGTTCTTAGAAAGCATGCGCACATATAATAGGGTAGAGATCTAGGAGCACCCATAGAGACCTGCTACCAAATGACATTGCATCATGAAGGGCAATGGTATAAACAGTAACATTTTATATCAAAATATGATTGTGCTATCTCTGCTCTTGATATTTCACAAAACAGACCTATTAACTCTAATGACACTAGAAAGCAAATTATATTCTGTTACTTTTGATTCCAAGGACAACGTGCCACATTTATATTCATGTTGCTGTTGTCAGCTGCCATCATGTTAGCCCCTACCCATGGCAACCTCACACACAAAGGAAAAAAATGCTGTCCAGTCCTGTGCCACCCCATGATCATCTGTGGATGGGGCCATTGTGGTCCATAAGGTTTTCAATGGCTGGTTATGTTAGAGCTCTGTACATTGGAAATGGTGTTATTCTATAACCTCTTAAGCTTACTTGGTAGGTAAAATGGATGAAAAGAATCTTAACATTATACAACTGTCATCTATTCTAATAAAATAACAACAGTCTGAAAAAATTAAATGAATTTTCTAAAGTTATTTAGCTAGTTAATAGATGAACAAGGAAGAAAAATTAGCTAAAGAATTACAGCTTTTGCATTCGATTCCAAGATGGCAGATTAGGCAGAAAGACAGCACAGACCCTCTTCAACAAAGAAAAGGGGAAACAATTAACACATACACAGAAGATAATACTGGACCCCTGAGCCTTGAAGGGAAAGATATAGAAGTAGACTAAACCCCAGCTAGCAGAAGAATTTGCATGAAAATACCAGAAAAGGAGACATACGGAGCTGCAGTCTGGCAGCAATCCTGAGTGATAGTGACAGCACAGCACAGACAGCTTGGAGAGTGCCGAGTGGTGGTAGGACCTAAGAATTAACTTAAAAATCAGCCCGGCTAGCCAGAGACTGCACGGAGGACTGCTCTGGTGGCTGTGGAATAAAAAGGGAAGCAGCAGTGAAGAGGAAGATGGGCTGAGCTGTGGACTTTTGCCAGTCCAGAGGGCGCCACCATTTTGAATGTTTATAAGCAGTTTGACCATTTTGGATATTTAAAGAGATAGCGTTCTACCAGATTCCAGGGGCTTAAGAACAGGTTCTGCTTGCCAGTAACCCCAAGGACACTCCAGACCTGAAAGACTGAAAAGGTGTGACATTCCTCTTGTTACTCTTATACCCCACACCCGCTCAGTGAACAGATGTGCAGCTGTCCCCCACTCCTACCCACCTTCTGGGCCCACAGGAACTCCATCCCAGTCTGTGTGCTCAGATGGAGCCTAGGTGCCCCGCACTGTTCTCCACCGATTTTTTTTTCTTTTTCTCTTTCTTTTTTCTGGTGTTTAGTGTACTTGTATTTGTCTGTTTTAAAACTACTATAATTATTAATACTTCTGTCCTTTTAACTATTATTCTTTATTCTTGCCCTCTCAGATCCTACTGTGCAGCTTTTTTTTTTTTTTTTTCTTTTCCCTATTCCTGGTTATTTTATTTTATGTAAATTCATTTTTTTTCTCATGGTTAACCCCATTCCTTGTTTTCTTTTTGCATTTTCCTCTTTTTTTCCTTCATTATTCTCCTTCTCTACCTTTTTTATCTTAGTGCCATATCACCAGATATTGCAGGTTTTCCAGTTTGTTTCTTCTTCTTTTTTCCTTTTTTTCTTTTTTTGGTTATTATTCCTGTGTGATTACATGGTGTATTTTTTGTCCATGAGCTTTTAGTTTTTTGATGGTTATTCAATAGTAATTTTTGTCTAACTGAGTGGGAGACAGCAACAGTCCCCATAAGATACAACTACACCCACACCTCCTGCAACATCACTTAGTGAGCAAGAGCCAGCACCTCCTTCTCCAGCAATGGACCAACGATAAAAAACGACCAAGAAGAGCATGAATCATCCTTGGCTGCTCTTCACAAACAGTTAACAGAGATCTAAATACAACACCACAATGTCTTGGAGACAACAGACCATCACAGTCCACACAAAGAAGCAAGATAAAGTG
>NW_006921589.1:28079367-28081166 GCF_000298275.1 Orycteropus afer afer
CCCTAACTCATTTTATGAAGCAAGCATAACCTTGATACCAAAACCAGGCAAAGACATCACTCAAAAGGAAAACTACAGACCAATATCCTTCATGAATACAGATGAAAAATCTTCAACAAAATCCTAGCCAATAGACTCCAACAACATATCAAGAAAATCATTCATTATGACCAAGTAGTGTTCGTATCAGCTATGCAAGGATGGTTCAACACTAGAAAAACAATCAATGTCATCCACCACGTAAATAAAACAGAGAAGAAGAACCACATGATCATATCAATTGATGCAGAAAAGGCATGTGACAAAATCCAACACCCATTCCTGTTAAAAATCTCAGCAAAATAGGAATCGAAGGGACATTCCTCAATATAATAAAGGACATCTATGCAAAACCAGCAGCCAACATTATTCTCAATGGAGAGAGACTGAATCCATTCTTCTTGAGAACAGGAACCAGACAAGGATGTCCACTATCACCACTTATATTCAACATTTTGCTAGAAATCCTAGCCAGGGCCATAAGGCAAGAAAGGGAAATCAAATCAAAATTGGCAAGGAAGAAGTCAAACTATCCCTGTTTGCTGATGATATGATCCTATACCTAGAAAATCCAAAAGACTCAGTCAAAAATCTACTGGAACTAATTGAGAGATTTAGCATCATGGCAGGATATAAGATCAACATCCAAAAATCAGTTGGATTTCTCTACACCAGCAAAGAGAATGCTGAAAAAGAAATAAGGAAATCAATACCATTTACAACAGCTACCAAAAAAATAAAATACTTGGGAATAAATCTTACCAGGGACACAAAAAACCTCTACAAAGAAAAATATTAAAAAACTACTTCAAGAAACCATAAGAGATCTACATAAATGGAAGACCATCCCATGCTCATGGATAGGAAGATTGAACATTGTTAAAATGTCAACTCTACCCAAAGCAATCTATACATTCAAAGCAATCCCAATCCAGATCCCATCAACATTCTTTAGGGATATGGAAAAGCCAATCACTAACTTTATATGGAAAGGAAAGAGACCTTGGATAAGCAAAGCACTATTGAAGAAGAACAACAAAGTAGGAAGTCTCACACTGCCGCATCTCAAAACCTACTATACAGCCACTGTAGTCAGAACTGCCTGGTATTGGTTTAATGACAGATACATAAACCAATGGAATAGAATTAAGAACCCAGAAATAGATCCATTGACCTATGGTCAGCTGACGTTTGACAAAGGGCCAAAATCCATTAAACGGGGAAGAGAATGTTTGTTTAATAATTGGTGCTGGCAAAACTGGAGATCCATACAGACAACAAAGATGAACCCTTTTGCACATATAGTACAGTGTTGTCAGTGAAGGCAAACATGGGTATATGGGTGAATAGATGTGTGGACAGGCTGAACTGTTAGGTATGTCTATGAGGCGGGGAGTGTACCCAAGAACATGTTTAGGGTTGGCAGACAATGGTCCTATAAGTTTATGTGTAAGATCTGAATTCCCAGGTGTATAATGGAGCTGACAAAGGGCAAGGTTGTAGTCACTGCTTGGTCATAGCCAGCTACCCAGTGGGACCGAGTAGGTGAACCTGAGGGCTCGGGACCATAGTCGCAGGGGACATCAAGCTCAATTGGCATAACATACTACACAAAACATTGTTCCACCTCCTACTTTAGTGAATAGCGAATGGGATCTTAAAAGCTTGCAAGCTGCCATCCAGATGCAACGATGGGTCTCTCCTCATCCAGAGCAAAGAAGAATGAAGAAAACCAAAAATTCATGGAAACAGTTGGTCCT
>NW_006921589.1:28081401-28086993 GCF_000298275.1 Orycteropus afer afer
TGTGGCTTCCAGCCAAACAATAGACAGGCATATGAGTTGAACATTTACCTTAGGTAGATACACTCCTTGGAGAGAACAATCATGGGAGAAAGAATGGCTGCTTATGCACAGGGAGACAGCTCAGGGGGCAGGAGTGCATGGAGCAATGGACACAGGGAAGAGGTAACTATCGGGAGGAAGTATGAGGGGAGATGTTGCATTGTGGTAATTGTGGTCAATGTCATGAGACAGAGTGTATGTGAACTGCTGTATGGAAAGTGAATTTGCTCTGTAAATTTTCACCCATATCACAATTAAAAAAAAATTACAGCTTTAAAAATAATGAATTTGCATGACTTAAGGCAGGTGAGTTGTACTCATGACAGTTTTCACTATTCTGGCTTGGCCTATACCCAACAAACTTTACTCAATTACTAACTTGCCTATTCCTTAAGGCATTTTAATTTGAGGCCTTCTGAGCTAACATACAACTAGAACACATCCCAATCAATGCATCTTCAATAAGTAAAATGCAAGTGATAAAATTGAGATTAGAATCAAAACTTCTCACAAAGGCTATGAGTAAATTCATTAACATTTACAAAACAAATGATATCTGTAGAGACTAAACTTCCTTAAAACCTGCTTGGCATCACTGGCAAAATACATATACAGAGCAATGTTCCTTATTCAGAGGTCAACCTATTAATAATGTCAACCCTCAAAAACAAAGTCTCAGACCCAGAAGCAAAACAGTGTCTGTAGTGATTTTCACTATTACTTAAGACTGTTAAGATGGTCAATTATGGAATATCCAGGCTAGAGCTGATTAATAGAAAAGAAAAACTGGAAAAAAATGACAGACTTTCTATTCAAAACAGGGAAAGTGGAGGTGAAGCCAAGCAGAGAGGAAGTAGAGCAAAACCGAAGCAAGTAGAACTGATGTGTGCACCCCAATCTTGACTGCATGCAAGTCAGTACTTTCCATGGAGGCTCATTCAGTAAGAAATGGTTAAATTATGTTCAATGGCCCCTGAATGGGAACTTAGGTGAAATGTGTCAATTTCTACATCCAAGAAACATTTTTTCAGTATTTATACCAAGGACTGTGTTAAGAACTGAAGACATAGCTTCCAATCTCAACAACGTATCAATTTAGAAGTAGAAAGGGCAAATGAATGTACCAGTCAATATAAAACATTGTGTCATGGGAAGAAATAGGAAAAGAACAGAACCCTACCACAGGAAAAAAGGCCAATGCTTCTATTTGTTGGTAGACAGTTGGTGCTGTTGGGGAAAGTACAGAGGGGAGATGACATTTAAGCTGGGCCTTAACTAGTATGATTTCACAGGACAGTAGTATTGCGGAGCCCTTCAAGGCAGAAGGAACAAAACACATAAAAGCAGGAAGTAGGAAACTGCAAATCCACTATCTGTGAAATGTCAACCAACTAGTTTGATGTGTTTGGAACATAGGTTCTTGGAGGTTGAGAAGAAAAGAAATGGAGGAACTAAGGCTGGAATGAAAGATTAGTGACAGACTGTGGAGGACCTTGAATGTTTTGCTCAAGGATTTGTTTCCTTAGATATGAGCTTGTGTCCACTACTTCTTTATTTCTAACAACAACCCTGTGAAGAAAGCCACTTCAAATCTTTCATAGAATAAATTAGACGTATACAGACATACATGGAAATATCTCCCACATCACTCCATTCTACAGACCCCTACCAAAAGGTTAAAATAAATAATTAGAGCAATTTATCTGACAAATGCACTTCTGTTACTTTTTCCTCTCACAAGTAAACATTCTTGGACAAGTGAAGTATTTCTCCACATAGGGAGTAAGTGTGAGTAAGTAAAGTGTGAGTAAGAGAGACAGAGAGGGAGAGAGCTTGTGTGTGCATGCACGTGTGTGTGTGTGTGCGTGTGGTTGAGGGAAGAGGGAAGAGTGAAAACAGGTAGTGTTCTGGTTACCTAGTAACACTCTGACAGGAAACATACCATAAATGGGATGGCATTAACAAACAGGAGTTTATTCTTACAATTTGGAGGCTTTAAATCCAAGTTCAAAGTGCCAGGCTCTAGGGGCTGGGTGAAAGCCCCTCAACCTTGGGGTCCAGTTCTGCCTTCTGCTCCAGGACCACTGGAGCTAGAGGCATTTCTTCACTCAGACAGCTTCTGGCTGCTGAGGCTGAGAAGCCCCAAGGTTGACAAGTAAAACGCACAGTCCCGATATTATCAAACCACACAGCAGGCCATTAATTTAAGTCCATTATAAGTCCCAAGGTCAGCAGAGCATAGCAGGCTGCTGAGCAACGACACAGCTACATGCAGGGTCCAAGCGTGCCATAGGCTAGAGACCATTCCCAAGGCTTCTCCTTATATACAGGAAGCAGACCACATACCCAAAGGCAGCTACTCAGCTGCTCCCAGTAGATTCCACCATGAAGTTGATTACCAATTCTTATCATGGGGAATACTACATCCAGCTGCCCAGCCACTCAACCAGGCCCAGACAAGTTGACACACAAACATAACCACACAGGTTGTTGTTGTTGTTGTTATGTGCTGTCGAGTCAGACCCAACTCGTAGCGACCCCTCCTTGGGTTTCCGAGGCAGTATCGCTACGGAAGTAGATTGCCCAACCTTCCTTCCGAGAACCACCACAGGTAGGAAGTCTTCATTCAGTGATATCAAGTACAATGATAATAAAGTCACTTTATCATCAACTGTAAAAGCTGATCTTTCCAAAAGAAAGCCTTCCTGAATGTAGAAAGCTCACCATTATTTTTAAGTTTATAATATCTTTTTGTGGAATAGCAAGATTGTATTAAATGTTGAATGATAAAAATATAAAATTATGAAAGAGCTATGATGGAATGATTGATTAGCCAGACACTTTGCATGGCCCGCCTTCCTGAAGACTACCAGGCTACATGGGAGCCCTTCCCTCAGAGGGACAAAGGCATAGTGACGGCTGTGGCAGCTTTCATGGCTGTGCGAGGCCAGCAAGGGGAAGCTGGCAGCTGGCAGTTTGATGGATTGCTATTTATCGAAGGGCACATCTCCTTGCCCTCACAGGTATCCTAGACAGATCTGGGGGACAGAACCCATAGGTAGGAGGCCCCCCAGGGTCCCACCTTACCCTCCAGAGCTCAGCTCTCTCTCTGCCCTAGAAATCTCCACGGAGACCCTAAGCCATTGAAGCTGCCTCATTTCAGGAACCACTTTAAAAATGTATCCTGGTTTCTCCTTTTTCCTATCTAAATTTTACTGCTGGCCGAACTTTTGAAAAAACCAGGTATGCTGGATTTTGCTGCTATTGTTGCTTGTTTTAGTATATAGCACTTTATTTTGAATTTATACCACTTATTTCATTCTTTTTTGTTGTGTTCAGATTATCTTCTCTTTTAATCACTTTTATAAAAATCATTTATCAAAACATTTGAATGTTCCTAGTTTGGCTAGCTTTTAATATCATTTTTATTGTTTAGTTTCCTTTTCCATTTTCACTAACTGTTAAGAGTCTTTTTAAATTTTCCTTATTCTATTCTTTCAGCCTTAATGCTTTTCTTTTCCCTCTCTAATCTTAATTTTCTGGTGTTATATTTAACTTTATGACCTCATTATTCTTGGCAGATAAGAAGGACAACCCAAGGATGAATACGGAGAAGACAGCTTTCTCCACAAATAGGGGAGGATGGTTTTTCTCACTATTGCCAAGTAATCTGTTTTCTGAACACTTCTGTTAATTTGAGCCCAGTAAAATGAAATAAATTCCAAACATGTAACTTAAGAAACCTTCCCAAGATAACCACTGTTTGCCTTCTCCTGGTATACAGGACTTACTTCCATTACGAGCAGGATAAAAGGGGCACTGGTAGAGTAATGGTTAAGTGTCAGCTGCTAACCACAAGGTTGGTGGTTTGAATCTACTCAGCAACTCCATGGGAGAAAAATCTTGTGATCTGCTCCTGTAAAGTTTACAGCCTAAAAAACCCTACCATGTTACATGGGGTCGTTAGGAGTCAAAATCAACTAGATGTCACCTAAGAACAGCATAAGCAGGACGTAGGATCTAACAATCTGCCAATATAACCAATGGTCAAGGGAAAACATTACACCAGAGGTGCCTCTCAGGAAACAACACTTAACCAACTCCTCCAGTTAACTTAGGTACCACTGAATGTTCCATGGAAAAGTGTACAATAAAGGATTCACTGGTTGGATCTTGGGACTCTCTTGTGTAGCAGCCAGCCTTCCTCTTCTTATCTCAAGTCACAAGAAGAGCTCCTTGTTTATAGCATCGTTCCAGTCACCTTTATTTTACGAGAAGCTGTTTGGGTCTGAGAAACCAGAGAGAAGCTATTTGGGCCTGTGATCATCTCTAAAAATATTTACCATATTTTTAAACAAGTATGTATTTTTATACAAAATACACATTATATGTTTTATTTTTTCCATTATATGCTTTTCTGCAAAATGTGCAACCCCTTTGCACCATTAGTTCCCTATGCACTATTTATATGGGTGTGTTATATGCAAAAATGCGGTACTTTAGGGGAGAAAAAGCCAGAGGTAATTTAAAAAACAGGTATATTTACACAAAATTGTTCTTAATCTTTCCTTTCAAAAAAAGGACAGTGATAAACTTTTGACTGTAAAGAAGTCGAAACTACCGTATAAAAAGAAGTTTAGGTACTTTCTGTATATTTCAAATGTTCTGCCAGTTAGGAAACTGACCATGCAGAAGACAGTTTTCATTATTGGTCACTTGCGACCAATATAATGTTTGCATTACCACTTGTCGTCGTCATCTTCTTTTTTATTTGTTTTCAATACTGACCTTTGGAAAAAGAGAGTTAAAGCTTTGTTAAGATGTCCAAGTCTGTGGAAAGAGAAGAAGGTTTTTCTCTCACTCTGTTTGTCTCTTGGGAACAACTTCAATAAAATTCAGAATTCAGAAATGTTTCAAATGTTCTCAAAAATGCTTGTGATCCCTCAGAGTCCTATCAATAAATCAGTTCACAGAATCTGGTAAGGTTTATTTATCTGACTGGAACTAAGGAATTTGTACTAAATCACTACATTTTTTGAAATATTGGTCCTTAAATGAAATATCAAAACAGAAAGCAAAAGAAAAAATATTCTGACCTGACATCTTAATGCAGCGTTACTATAAAAACAGGCCAAGTAAAAGGTACCTTTCCAGAGATGGTCAGTTTTAACTAGAACAAACAACAAAAAAATCCCTTTAATGATAGTTACTCATTTCAGCAATTGGTTTGTAATGTGTACAGTAGTGCTGCTTTACTTATCATAAACCATAGGGGAGTGATTTACAGGTTGAAAATTCCAACTCAGTTCAATTGTACAAATTAGTAATTACTGAATAACTATATTCACCTTTTTCACGTTATCTGAGGAGAACATTAAAAAATATAAACAGTTGAACACTCCTTGATCAAAATTTTATTAAATCAACCTAAATATGTGTATTGTGCATTTGTGAATGGCCAAGTTCAAGTTCTGAACTCTCTTTCCAACCCAATATTTCAGTAGTTATAGCTGACTTTTAAAGCATGTAAAAGGATATAAATATATATATTAT
>NW_006921589.1:28087093-28097801 GCF_000298275.1 Orycteropus afer afer
ATAGCGCCTAAGGTACTTGACTGCTAACCAGAAGGCTGGAAGTTCAAACCCACCCACCACTCCTCAGAAAGAAGGTTGGGCAATCTACTTCCGTAGTGCCACAGAAACCCAAGGAAGGGTTGCTGTAAGTCAGGTTTGACTCAACGGCACATAACAACATATATACACACACATATATATACAAATATATATGTATATACATATATATATATGCACACATGCACATACATACGATGTTACAATGAGAACTTTTAAAAAATAAATGAAAATCAGTTTTCAAAGAAACACAAATTATTTTTTCAACGCCCTGCACTATCTCTGCTCATCACGTACAGCATCTAAAAATGCCACTGAAAGGAGAATAAATCTGTCAGGAACATTTCTTTTAAATGGAACCAAAAGGTTAAAAGACCTGCAATGGAAACCTTGCGGCACAAAGAACTCCAATATTACCTTGAGCAGTTCACAATGAGCTTTAATTTACCCATTTAGAAAACATGATTTCCATAGGAAAGGTGCAGCGGTAATAAATCTTATAGTGCTAGCAAGTCTAAGAGGGGAAAACAAAACAAAATGTCACCCTATTTGTGCATTAACCCTTTCTTGTCACTGATAGCCATGTTATTTATACTTTCAGGGTATTAACTTCTATCCTAATAGATTAAAGTGTTAGAATTTTAAAACAGTGTTTTAATCTATAGTTAACAATGGAATCAAAGTTTTAAAAATATTTTGCTATCTTCTAAATGTTTGATATTCAAGTTTTACTTTTTTCATTAGCAAGTCTTAATGAATTTTAATGTTAACTACTATAAAACAGAAGATTGTACATAATGTTCAAAGTTACTGATTTAAAACAAAAGTCTCATGGCTAAAGCTAAACATATGGAGATAAATATACAACAAGCCCCAAGGTTTATCAATGACTAAGACATTAGCTTTTAACTCTCCCATGTTAACTGAATAGAACATACAAAACAGAACATCTGTTACTCAATCCACTAACTTTGAGATGATTGATTCATTTGTAGCACTTCTTTATACCTCTTAACTCTTCCCTTTGCTATAGTTATTTTTTATCTCACCTCTAATAAATTATAAGCTACTTGAGGTCAAAGACACATACATCTTATTAATATTGGTGTTCCCTTCAGCAATGAGGACCACGCCTTGAAGGTACTAAGTGTTCCTGGAATGCCAAGAGAATTGGAATGTTAACTAGCAGTTCTCAGAAATTCAGACAATAATGTTAATTTCGAAGCTATTGCTCAAAACCATTGACAAAAAGCTAGTTTTGTCCCACCTAGATGTGTAGACTTTCACTCCATTGTGCTACGAATTGCCATGAATCAGGTGCCAATTCCAAGGCAGCAAATAACAAAAATTTGTGTCTATAACCAGTGATTTGTTTACAGTACTCCCAAATAGTACATTCTAGAAGTATCTAGTTTCTGCCAAGCCAATTGGAACTCATAGTGACCCCTATCAGAGCAAAACTATGCTCTATAGGGTTTTCAGTGGCTAATATTTTAGCAATAGATCACCAGGCCTTTTGGTTAAGAGCTAAGCACATTAACCATTTGCACTGCCCAGGGACTCAATTTTAAGAGTAGTATTATTAGGAGCTCTGGTAGCATAGTGGCTAAAGCACTTGACTGCTAACCAGAAGGCTGGCGGTTCAAACCCACCAGCCACTCCTTGGAAGGAAGGTTGGGCAATCTACTTCCGTAGTGATACTGCCTCGGAAACCCAAGGAGGGGTCGCTATGAGTCAGGGC
Source organism: Orycteropus afer afer (assembly GCF_000298275.1). Lineage (NCBI taxonomy): Eukaryota > Metazoa > Chordata > Mammalia > Tubulidentata > Orycteropodidae > Orycteropus > Orycteropus afer. Next base: position 28,088,871 of record NW_006921589.1, read on the forward strand.
CAACTCGACGGCACATAACAACAACAACATTATTGGAATAAAAAAGCTAGGAACAAAGCAGCAGCATCAGTAGTTGGAAAATATGGCCTTGGTGATAGAAATGATGCTGGATATCCCACATAGCAGAATTTTGCAAGACCAATGACTTCTTCATCGCAAATACCTTTTTCAACAACATAAATGCTGGCGGCTATACATGTGGAACTCACCAGATGGAACACATGGGAATCAAATTGACCACATCTGTGGATTGACACAATGGAGAAGCTCAATATCATCAGTCAAAACCAGGTCAGGAGCTGACTGTGGAAAAGACCATAAACTGCTCATATGTAAGTTCCAGTTAAAGCTGAAGAAAATTAGAACAAGTCTATGATGGACAAAACATGAACTTGATAATATCCCACCAGAATATAGAGACCATCTGAAGACCAGATTTAATGTATTGAACACCAATGACCAAAGACCAGACAAGCTGTGGAATGACATCAAGAACATCATGCATAAAGAAAGCAAAAAGTCATTGAAAAGACAAGAAAGGAAGAAATGATCAAAATGGATGTTAGAAGAGACTCCAAGACTTGCTTTTGAACTGAGAGTAGCTAAAGTGAATGAAATAAATGATGGAATAAAACAGCTGAACAGATTTCAAGGGATGGCTTGAGAAGACAAAGTAAAGTATTATAATGAAATGTGCAAAGACCCGGCATTAGAAAACCAAAAGGAGAGAACATGCTTGACATTTCTACAGCATAAAGAACTGAAGAAAAAATTCAAGCCTCAAGTTGCAATACTGAAAGATTCTACAGGTAAAATAGTGAATGTTGTAGGAAGCATCAAATGAAAACAGAAGGAACACACAGAGTTACTGCACCAAAAAGAAAGGGTTGATATTAAACAATTTCAGGAGTAGGATATGATCAAGAAACAATGTTATTGAAGGAAGAAGTCCAAGCTGCCCTGAATGAATTAAAGATAACCAAGGCTGAAGGGATTGATGGAATTATCCTTGAAGATGGCTAAACAAATAGATGCAGCACTGAAGGCACTTATTTGTTTATACCAAGAAATGTGGAAGACACTTACCTGGCCAACCAACCGAAAGAGATCTACATTTGCTCATTCCAAAGAAAGGTGATCACACAGAATGTAGAAATAATCAAACAATACCACTAAAATCACATGCAAGTAAAATTTTGCTGAAGATAATCCAAAACCAGTTGCAGCAGTATATTGACAGGGAGCTGACAGAAATTCAAGATGGATTCAGAAGAAGGCATAGAATAATGGATATCATTGCTGATGTCAGATGGATCTTGGCTGAAAGCAAAGAATACCAGAAAGAGGCTTACCTATGTATTGACATGCAAAGATACTCGACTGTGTGGATCATAACAAACTATGGATAACGCTGAGAAGAATGGGAATTCCAGAACACTTAATTGTGTTCGTGAGAAACTTATACACAGACCAAGAGGCAGTCGTTTGCACAGAACAAGGGGTACAGCATGGTTTTAAATTACAAAAGGTGTTTGTCAGGTTTGTATTATTTCACCATACTTATTCAATCTGTATGTTGAGCAAATAATGTGAGATGAACTATGCAAAGAAGAACAAGACATTAGGTTTGTAGAAAGACTCATTAACAACCTGTGATATGCAAATGACCCAACCTAGCTTGCTGAAAGTGAAGAAAACTTGAAGCAGTTACTGATGAAGATCAAAGACTACAGCCTTCAGCATTGATTACACCTCAACATAAAGAAAACAAGTTGACCAATAAGCAAAATCATGATAAACAGAGAAAAGATTTAAGTTGTCAGGGATTTCATTTTACCTGGATCCACAATCAACGCCCATGCAAATAGCAGTCAAGAAATCAAATGATGTACTGCACAGGGCAGTCTGCTGCAAATGACCTCTTTAGAGTGTTAAAGAGCAAAGATGTCACTTTGAAGACTAAGGTGCAGCTGACTTAAGTTACAGTATTTTCAATCATCTCCTATGTATGTGAAAGCTGGACAATGACTAAGGGAGACTGAAGAAGAATTGATGCATTTGAATTGTGGTATTGGCAAAGAATACTGAAATTATCATGGACTCCCAGAAGAACAAACCAATCTGTCTCGGAAGTAGTGTTAGAATGCTCCTCAGAGGGAGAGTGGCCCCAGACTTCATCTCCTGTACTCTGGTCATGTTGACAGAAGAGACTAGTCCCTGGAGAAGGACATCATGGTTAGTAAGTAGAGGGTCAATGAAAAAGAGGAAGATCCTCAATAAAATGGGTTGACATAGTGGCCGCAACAATGGGCTCAAGGAGAGCAAAGACTGGAAGGCTGGTCCAGGGCGGGGCAGTGCTTCATTCTGTTGCCCACAGGGTAGCTATGAGTTGGTGCCAATTCAACAGCACTCAACCACAGTAACAGTTAATTTTCTTATATCTCAGAATTATCTCATTATAATTTTATTTATAATGATATAAAGATGGAATCAATTCCAGATTCAAATTTCTAGATAAAGCACCTGAGTGAAAAAGAAAGAAAAAACAAAAAGATCACTCAATTTACTTAATTAACATAACTAACTAACCTGTACTTCTACAGTCATTTAACTGTCAACATTGCAAGCTGGAGACCCTAACATGCACTAGTAGTGAACTGTCATTATTTTTCTATTTGCTCCTTTGAGTCTCAGAACACAATCCTGCCAACTAGGATATTATCACATTTCCTAGGGAAGAAAAATGGGATGGTACTTAGATGAACATGAAATAACATGACAGAGACAGGAGTGTGATTCCTTTGTTCTAACTGTTCTGGTGATTAACCTGGACAGGTCACTAAACACTATGAATAATCTTCTAAAAGAATAGTGTAAAAACAATGCCTGTGTTCCTTATTTAAGAGAAAATGAAAAGTATAATACTTCAAGTTATAAATTTGTTTCTAAGGCATAATAGCATTCAAATAGCACTTTAATAACAGATATACTATTATTAGGAGATACCAGGAAACATGTAATATGGCGATTTATGTACAATTGGGGCCAATTAATGGTCTGAGAAAAGCATGTTGATTGAGAAATGATGGTATGGTAATAGAAGATAGCTTTATTCTTATAAATTTCTGATTAACGTGAGTTTCCCCGAAGAAATATTTTATCAATTATTTTCAATAAGAGAGAAATGACTATTTATAAAATTCAATTATAGATACACAGAATGCTGGGCTTATAATACCTGTCTTTATTTCTTGATGCTGGAAGTACTGCATTATATAATATGTTTACAGGGACCTCTAAGTAATAAAAGGAGCTGTGGGGGCGCAGTGCCTAAGGCATTTCACTTGTTAACCATTAGGTTGGTGGTTCAGACCCACCAGACATTTTGCCCGAAGGAAGATGAGGCAATCTATTTCCATAAAGGTTACCACCTCGGAAACCTAATGGGGCTCGCTAGGAGTCAGAATCAACTTGATGGCAGTGGGTTTTGTTTTCCGGTTTGGTGAAGTAACAAACTATGATTGGAATGCAATATAGTTGGCTTCAGATTTCAGCACTTTCTTGAATGACAGAAAAATAAAAAAAAGAATAAATTTTGTTAAAATAGATTATTTTGATTTCTACAATAAAGAATGCCACAAAAATGGTTTTTAGTATCGAATAAAAATATGCCATTTATTTTCATAATGTCACTACTATTATTTCATTGGTTTATGCAAGCACAGACACATTGAATAGAAGGCTTCTGTAACATATTCTCCTAAATTTCACCACCTAAATCTGGTGGTCTACTCTATATCTCAGTTCTTCTTAAGGACAAGGCCACCTCCATTTGGAAACAATATAGCACCCTTTCTTATTATTATATTTGGGTTAATAGAGAAAGAATCTGGCATTATTTTATGTGTGGTATTAAAAATATATAACAATTTTTGTTTGTTTCCTTTGTTTACAAGGCTGGATAGTGGTTATAACTAACATATGGATCATATATATCTGTCTCCACCAGAATGAAAGTGATATATTATTAATTAAGCGGAGAAAAAAGAATAAGAAAAGGAGAAAATATAAAACCAAAAGCAAACCCAACCCACTGCTATTGAGTTGATTCCAAGTCCCAGTGACCCCCACTGGGTTTCCACTGTGGTAAATCTTTACGGAAATAAGATTGCCTCATTTTCCCTGTGCAGAGCAGCTAATGGGTTTGAACCGCCACTCTTCTGGTTAGCAGTACAGCTGTGATTTAAGAAATAAGCAATAATTTTTCAGAAACATTGTCAGATAGTATGGATTTTTATAGTAAAGATTATAAAATATCATTAATGATGTTTTTGTGAAAACAAGGCTATCCAGCTATATGATACATGGAATGGCTCTGGAACTTAGCTGGTTAGTAATTTTTCCAGGTATCACAAATAATCAGAATGTATATAGTTCAAGTGTCCTAGTTGTGAGTTCATTTATTCATCCAAAAAAAATGTACTGAGCTCTTTTTCTTATGAGGTACTATGCTAGGCAGAGGTATACATCAGTCAACAGATTTGATCTCCACCATTCTGTTACTATGGTCCAATCCAGTAATGTTCATCCTGGTCATGTAGTAAAATCATGTAGGGAAATTTTAAAATATACTTTTGCCTGAGTGCCATGCTAGACACATTAAAGTAGAAGTTGGAGGCTGATCATCTGTATTGCTGAAACATTCTGCAGGTGATTCTAATGTGCAGACAGGATTAAGAACCACTGATCTAGTGAATGAGACAGCCATGAGATAAATATATAATTATAACATTGTGTAAGTGCTGTAAAAGAAATGTGCAAGAGTTATGCACAGGATTGGAGAGCGGAGAGAATTAGTCAAGAAAGGCTGTTCTGAATCAGTGATTTTTAAACTGAGAGCGAGGAGGTCATTGGAAGTTGGAAAAATGAAAGAGTGCTGGGGGCAGAATTCCAGGCAGTGGAAGAGCATATGCACAGGCCCTGGACAAGAAAGGCTGTGGCATATTGAAAGAGCTACGAGAAAGTCAGTGCGGCTGGAACCCAGGGAGGCAGAGGGAGCCACCAGAGGCCGGGGAGGGATTGTGGATTCATCTTTCTATGCAGTGGGAAGCTAGTTGATGAATCATTGTCTTGGCTAAAAGTGACACTCAAATTAAGGAAGAACAAAATTAATGATTATTCCCATTTGTTTAATACTACTCATTAAAAAGTCTAGTAAAAATCTAGATGGCCAGCCATGCAGGACAAAAATGGACAAGACTTCAAGACATTATTCACCATTGTTTTCACCTTCCTTAAGGAGATGGCAACGATTAAGGCAGTTATAAAACCGGAGGGCATGCCTAGAATTTGAGACACTGCATGGCTCTCATCTCTCTCCACTCCAAGAATGTCTCCATCTTGTCGTGTTGACTACAACACTGCATTTCTTCACCAAAGCAGCCTTGCAATGGGCAGATTCCCCAACAAAAGGCTTTTTAAAACTGAAAATGTTCCTACTTTGCAATTATAATAGTGAACTAGGACTTATAAAATATTTATGTGGGGACACATGATTTAAAATTTATGAAATTGCCTACATACTCTTCCTACTATGGAAACAAACAGATAGAAAGATAAAAAGAAAACAACGAACTGATATAAGCCGAGTAGACTACCACAGCTGTTACCTTATAGACAGGAGAGTACACATATGACTAAGAAGGAAAAAATCTGTTGGTCCCAAGGCAGTCCTTCAGGCCCACCAACGCATACTATTCAGCAATCCATATTCAGGAAGTGAGAACAATAGTGTACTTTTAGAACTAAAATCCACAAATAGTCATAATTTTTGTTGCCTTTTTTTTTTTTTTTTTTTTTAATAACACCTTGGACAATGCCACAGTCCTTCAAAGTTTAAACAGTATATGAAGCTAGTCAACCCTGGGTGTCCCAATACATGACATAATGTCACTCACCAGGTACCAAAACTGCATAATCATGACACTGCCTAATCATGACACTAGTAAACAAGAAAATGTAAATGTGCACTGCAACCTTTGTTCAAAAGAGAATCAAGGAACTATAGCCAAGTACCAATCAAGGAACCCCGAGCAAAAAAAAAAAAAAAAAATCTGTTACCGTCAGGTCAATTCTGACTCACAGCCTCACAGCAACCTGTTCTTCTCTGATATGACAGAGAAGAACTGCCCGACTGGGTTTCCCCAGCTATAAATTTTTAGAGAAGCAGACTGCCACATCTTTCTCCCACAGAGTGGCTGATGGGTTCAGATCACCAATCTTTTGGTTACCAGTTCAGCTTAACCACTGGAACACTAGGGCTCCTCTCCAGGAATCCCAAGCTAACAGAATTAGGAAGAGAGGGGCAATAGTGCTGAAAACATACTTTTATAAACTAAAAGAACAATGAAAATAAGCATGTATAAGTAACCAAAAGAGGAGGGAAAATGGTAAATAATGAAGTTAAAGTAAATTCACAGAGGACTTAAGCAACAGAGTCATGATGTCTCTTTCTACCCTGGTCCTGGCATCACCCCGGTCAGTGGTTCCATTTACAATCTTAAAAATCTTTTTTTTCTCAAGTTACATGAGCATGACAATCTTTGAGTCTTTGACAATCAAATGGGATAATACCTAAATCCTCTTGACTCTTCCCAATTTAATGTTACATTACCACAGTGCCCATGACCTTCTAAGTACATAATACATATCAGTTAAGTTTTTAACTGATAAATGCCCATTGTTCTCAGATATGAAATTCCTGTTTTCACATCTTTTTTTTTTTGTACTTTTCTTTCTTTCTTTGATCTATCAAATTATCTTATGCTGATATGAGAGTTTTAAATATTCACCATTATACTATGTTTGGCTCTCAGTAAGGCCTCTTGTAGCTATTTATTTATTTAACAGTAGACAGGAGTAGGTCTGGAGGCACAGAGGTTGATGCACTTGGCTACTAATGGAAATGTCAGCTGTTCGAACCCACCAGTCGTTCCAAGGGAGAAAAATAAAACATACTTGTATTCACTAAGCTCACGCTAAAATTCACTGTAAGTAGTTTATGTAAGTGTTTTTAAGGGTTCAGGCTGTGAAGTCAGAGAATTCACAGTTCAAATCCTCACTCTATATCACACCAGCTTTCGTAATTTGGCACATTACTCAGATCTCTAACCCTAAGCTCCCTTATCTATAAAAATGAGACAATAATAAGATATTTCCACAGGACTGTTATTAGGATTAAATAAGATGACCAGAGTCTGACATCTTGTGAACTCTCAATAAATGTAATATTTTTAAAAGCATGAGAAAAAAAATGTCGAGGGAAGACAGCCCTAAGCACATGAGAAGGAAGAAAGCTGATAACCTAGTGTCTTAAAAGATGATCTATCAAGTTTTGTCTCTGTCAATTTATTTAAAAGCAATGCAGTTTTTTGAAACAACAAATGAAGAAAAAACCAAAGACTCCATCTTCAAATACTAATTAGGTCAAATACTAATGCTACATTTAGGCAGAGAAGTCACCAGCTGTTTCCACTGATGACTCAGCAGCCACGTGGCACATGGCCCATGGAGCCAAGAAAGTTCAGAGATGTAACTGGGCGCATGCTTGTTCATGGATCAGCTGCAGAGGAACGCTGGTTCTGAGACATGAGGCTCAACAGCCAAAATTGTGCAGTCAGTTTCTCCTGGTGAAACACAGTATCTATAATCATCTTGAAAGAATACATTTAGCAAAATTCTACTTTCTATTTAGAAGGTAAAGTTACATGATTATTAACATTTGGGGACTTTATAGTGTCTAGCATATAATGTATACTCAATATAAAATAATTTGAAATTCAGTTTCAATTGCTCTTTCGGTGAAATTCCAAAAAACATAATAAACCACCACCCACAGCTTCAGCTCTAATTTTGCAATATGTAATCATGGCATTATCAAAATTACAGCAATGCTATTATCAAAAACAGTGATCTTTTAAACCAGAAAAGCTAAAGTTCTACCCAAATTAACTCCTTGTGGTATTATGGACCAAAATAACCCGTTGCCACTGAGTCAAATTCTGACTTATAATGACCCTAAAGGGCATAGTCGAACTGCCTCAGAGGATTTATAAGGCTGTAAATCTTTCCAAAAACAGGCTGTCACATCTTTCTCACACAGTGACACTGATGGCTTTGAATCATAAACCTTTTATCAAGTGAATGTTTACCCCACGCACCATCAGGACTCATTGGTATTATGGACATTATGATTTAAATGATATGACCTATAACTGGGGAAGCAGCTAATTTCAAAAGTATATACACCCTTTCCTCACTAATTGATATGTTAGATTCCAAAGGCCAAGTAATTATGCAAAATAAACATTATGTAAAAATGGAGGATGATCACATCAGATCGATCACAAAATGGAGGATGACTGCATCATTACAAAACTGTTAAATCACATCATCATATAACTGCCAAATTATATCATTACATAACTGCCAAACCATTGAGAAGCACAGCCCAGCCAAACTGACATATAACCTTAACCATCACAGTGTTACTCTTGCCTCACACCCTGGTGTTTGTTACTGCTGGAACCACATTGTTAAAGTGCAAAACAGTCATATAGGTTTTTTACTACTGTCCAAAATGTAAAATGTCAAATAACAAGATAGTTAATAAATTAGAAGAAGATATATATTAGTGACACATAATACACTCAGCAAAACAGAACAATTTACTGCTTAAAAGAACAGAAAAGCAAACCCTGGTCTGTATTCCCTCACCCCCCATTCTTAACACATTCTCAGAAACCTCTGACACAAGAGACATGGTGATCTATTGTGAACAGGATAAAGAAAGGTAAAAGGAAAATGTAGGGAAAACAATAGTTAAAAAGAAGTGAAAACTGTGAGGAAAAAGTCACTAATTGAGGTCTTTAT
>NW_006921589.1:28098236-28102439 GCF_000298275.1 Orycteropus afer afer
CTAATTTGATAAGCAGTTTTTAGGTATAATATATACTAACTGAATCTCAAAACCCTGAGTATACATTCATATAACTGAGCATTCAAAAAAAAAAATACATACATCTGCTAAGTCAATGGACAATTCACTGACTACAATGCAGTAATCACCTTATTGATCATGTTTTGTTCACTTGGTGCACATTTGAAAACTACACCAGTAACTCCTAGGCAGTTGCATCATTCAAAAAGCACCACTTACTTAAACATGAACCCCAGTGCCTCCAAAACTAGCAATGCTCATTAAGCAACCAAAATCCAATAAAACTGATTTACCTGTCCTTCCCATAAAGTGTCATTTCTCTCATGCTGCATTAAGCGTATTTTTCAACACTCGAAGCATATCTGTTCCCGTTAGCTAATCTTGCAGTAAAATGATATTAAGTAATTAACAGCATGACAATGGTGGAAACAGATGTCACAAGTGAAAAAATTTGGAGGCAAAGTAATACAGAAGATAGAACACTGGTCCAGACTCAGAGGACTTGACTTCCTTCCCATGGATGTCACTGATTATGGGTTTACCCTGGCAAGGCATTTACCCTGGTCACACTTCAGTCTTCCTTTCTTCAACCATCTGCTTTGCACGTAGGAATACCATGACAATTAATAAGAGTGCCTATAAAAGTGCTTTGAGTTCACAAGAGAAAGACTGCATAAATACAAGGTATTATTACTGTGATTACAAGGAAGTATCAGGCAGATTTTTGTGTAAGCTGTAATTATAAGAGAGAGTGATCTGCAATGGCAAAGGTAATACTGCAAATTACAATCTATGTCATTTTTCAGACACTTATCATTTTAGGCAATGATATTAGAGACACAACAAAAGGGAGATGTAACTCTGAGGGAGAAGCTGAACAGAGTGAGGCAAGAGAGCCAAGTGGCTATACTGGAAAACCTGCAATGCGAGCCATTTATTAAATACAGGTTTGGATGAAAAGTCACTAAAATATGAACTCTGATAGCTTATAATAAAACACAGTGGTTTAGTTGCCCATGCACTACGTTAGAACCAATTTGGGGCTCCAGAGTCACACTTACTATTTCTAACACAGCACACATTTTAAATAAATAATCTAAATTCTCCAAATATCAGTGTTATTTGTTTTTTAAGTGAAAGATAATTGATAAGTTCTACATAGCATTTTCTATAAAATGAACAAAACATTTAATAAAGCCACCCTTCATTAGTTAAACCTCTTCTATTTCCAATTACTGATATTCCAATCTGCCTACATTTTTATTTCTTAATTAAAGTCCCTCTGATATATCAGAGTGTCATCAATTAAAATCAAACAAAAATTAATTGTGGCTGTGCATCCTTAGACCCATCCTCAATTTTCATCAACCAATATTCTATGCTGCCTTGCGAGTTTCTGGGTAGGTTGCATTTATCTATAGCTTGGAAAGTATTTTTACTCTAGGCAGAAAAGCAGGATGTGCATAGAGCCTTAGAAATTCTATTAATTCTCATGATGAAAACGGTTACTCACATAAACTATTTCAAGTACCATTCTTACAGACACCTTAGAGCAACAAAATTACCCTAAGAGGTTTGAGAGGAAGGTCACTTAGAGGCTCTCACAGCCTCAGGAGCTTTGAACTTTGCCATAGAGGATTTAAGACTTTGAGTAATCTAATAGAACACAACACACAAGCCTCTACAATTAATTCTTCACAAGCCAAACAAATAGAACGGGAACAGCTGCATCATCCCAGAAATACCACATCCAGTACCAACAGGCTGACAAACAAGAAATGTAAGTCCTTTAATTCATTACTACTGACCATTGTAAAAATGAAAATTGCAGGTTTAACCACAGTTACTTAGACATGAGATCAGGTAACTTTTATTTGGGTATTTATTTAATCGATCCTCTCTTAATGAGATAAACATACTTCTTTATTTTGTTTTTTATTCATAAAATGTTACATGTTACTGTACAACTCCCATGAACATATGGTTTCCAAAGAATTTTCATCAGTTTAAGCAGAAACGCATTCTTTGTTGACCAAATTATTTCAGATTTCTGTTTTTCTCTGGCATTTAAAAAATACAGGGATATTCTCTTCTACTTTTTCAAGCAACAAATACACTTCAACAAACACTGAGTACCGATCATATGCAGAAAGGGTGCAATGATCTGTAACTGAAAGAGGGAACCAAATCGAGCCTATTTTTGAGAGGAATGGAAGAGCTCATCAGCAAGTCTAATTTTTAGGATTAAAACTAGAGACCATCTAAAGGAAGGTGATTATTTTTTGGAGGGGAATTTAAGTGCAAAACTTTCTTTCACTAAAGTAAAGAAAAAAATAGGAAAACAAATTAGATTCTTAGATTTATTTTGCAGATGAACTATAATCAAGTGTAGGGAATGATACTAAACCAAAAATGAAACCAAACCCATTGGTGTCAAGTGGATTCTGACTTATAAGGATGCTATGGGACTGCTAACCAGAAAGCTGGCGATTCAAACCCACCAGCCACTCCTCGGAAGGAAGATGGGGCAATCTACTTCCATAGTGATACTGCCTCGGAAACCCAAGGAGGGGTCGCTATGAGTCGGGTCTGACTCAATGGCACATAACAACAATAGGACAGAGTAGAATCGTCTTATGTGGTTTCCAAGGCCATAATATTTATGGAAGCAGAGCAGCTGGTGGGATCAAATCACCTTCCTTTTGGTTATCAGCTGAGCAATTAACTACTGCACCACCAGAGATCCCTGGGGATGATACTACCCGGAATTAAAATCTAGACTATGGCAGGAAGGTCTTGTCTATGACAGGAAAACCTATGTTTGAAAACACTTTGAGTTGTGATTTTTAAAGGGGTACAGAAATTGCTTGAATGAAAAAAATTCTGAACCAAGCCTATATACTGAAATATACATTGTTACATTACATCATGACCCGCTTAGAGCTTGAAGAATGAGAAATTAGATGTTATCACAGGGATAATGTATCTTCTAACGTAAGACAATACAAGACCAGAATTTGGTGAATCCACATAAAGGGATAGTAAACATGTCTATTAAGTTGTCCCTTTCCAATATCAAATGCCTTAAGATTTTTGAAGCTATATAATTAAATACTGATCATAATAAATTTTTTTTAAGTGCTAGTTATGAGTATCTGAGACAGATTCACATACTCAGAGACACCAACCATAGGGTGCAAATTCACTCTTTTGTTTTTTTAAAATTTAACATTAGGACAGGTATTCCTTCACCCTTTTCTTCGTTTTTATTTGTCTTAACAAGAACGTATAACTCAGAGGATTTAAGTGAATTAACCAAAGTCACAGGGCTAATAAGTCACAGGTCAGGGAACTAAATCAGAACAGTAGTATCTAAAAGATCTTCAAAAGATATCAAAAGCTTAAACACTTGTCAATATTTTCTTTTCCTTAGAGGACAAGAAAAGTTGAAACATCCTAAGCACTTACATAAGTGCACATTCAAATTAAATCTTATTCCATATTGCAAGAAAGACAATGGATTCTTCATATCTCAAAGTTTTTTTAAATGAATAGAAAAATCTCAGTAATATATTATTTCAAAAATAAGTATAATTGAGTCTTCTCCAAGCCACAAAGTGAACACACCTAAATTGATGTGAAAATTAATCGGTTGGACAAGTAACATTTATTGAAGACTTTCCGTATTCTGGCAGTGTGCTAAGAGCACTGCATGGATAATCTCATTAAACACCAATAGTGCATCCTATAATTATGGCTATTTTATGAACAAGGAAACTGAAAATTAAGATGGTTAAGAAATTCAACTGAGGTCATGTGGCTAATAGGTGTTGAGGTGGCATTTGAAGCAAGGCAATTTGAATCCACAGAACTAACTCTTTATCTACAAAATTACACTTAAGTTGACAATAAATGTCCTTGAAGATCTATCAAAATGAATGAATTTTTCTGTTCGTAGTATTAAAGCTAAGCCATTCCTGAGTACCCAGATAATGACAGCACTGCTCCCAGTCAAATATCTTGACATCAGTCTAGAGAACACAGCTTACTTTCCTGCTTGGCAAAATAGGACAACAAAAGTATGTCATCTATACCTTTACAGACCTTGCAATTAAGTTAAGGAGATAATATATGTTCTCAAGTACTAAACAAGGTTTTCAGACAAGTTTTTTTTTTTTTTTT
>NW_006921589.1:28103044-28105860 GCF_000298275.1 Orycteropus afer afer
ATGGTATACCAGTCACTAGGACTAATTGTTTCCATGAATTTTTGGTTTTCTTCATTCTTCTTGGCTCTGGAAGAGGAGACACCCATCATTGCATCTAGATGGCAGCTTGCAAGCTTTTAAGATCCCAGTCAGTACTCGGCACAGTAGGAGGTGGAACAATGTTTTGTATAGTATGTCATGCCAATTGAGCTTGATGTCCTCTGCAACTATGGTCCCAAGCCCACAGGTTCAACTACTCAGTCCCTCTGGGTAGCTGACTGTGACCAAGCAGTGACTACAACGTTGCCCCTTGTCAGCTCCATTATACACCTGGGAATTCAGATCATACACATAAAGTTATAGGACCACTGTCTGCCAACCCTATACATGTTCTTGGGTGCACTCCCCACTTCATAGACATATCTAATATTTCAGCCTGTCCACCTATCTATCCACCCATATACCCGTGTTTGCCTTCACTGACCATACCGTACTATATGCGCAAAAGGGTTCATCTTTGTTGTCTGTACTTCCCATGTACCTCTCTATGTTCAGACAAGTTTTTAATGATTATTGTTAGTTTCCATCAAGTTGGCTTGGATTCACGGTGATCTCATGTATAACTTAACAGAATATTGCTCAATCTTACACGATCTTCCTTGATCACTGCTATGTTTGAGTGCATTGCTGTGACTTCATAATGATATGAAATGAAACAAACAAACAAACATAAAAAAGACACACAAAACCAGTGCCATCGAATCACAACCATATAGGGCAGAGTAGAACTGCCCCCATAGGGTTTCTAAGGCTACACATGTTTACAGAAGCAGACTGCCTCATTCTTCTCTCACACAGTGGCTGGTGAGTTAGAACTGCTGACCTTTTGTTTAGCAGCCTAATGTTCAAGCACTGCACATGAAGAGCTCCTATAGGAGTGGAAAGGATAGATAAACAGAACCTGAGGCAACCAATGAAGACAGTACAAGCAAGGAAGAGCACTGGATCATTCTTTAGCTCTTTTGACTCAAAAGCAATTGGAATTCAGAGCTTCAGAATGACAACTGCATGTTAAAGAGGTCTAGGGTTATAATGGCGTAAGAACAGGCCCCCACCATCTGCCTGCCCATTTGTTGTACAGTAAATCCCAGGATTACGAATGTTAGATTTAAAGACAACTTGTACATACCTTTTATTTGTTACACAACTTTTCTTTTGCTTTGAAACAATCTCTACACACAACAAATTCTGCATCACAATCACCTTCATTCAAAACAGATCACATGGTGGCTTGCTGTGATGCTGAAAGCTTTGCCACTGGTATTTCAAACACCATCATGGTCACTTATGATAGACCATGGTTTCAGCAGAGCTTCTAGACTAAGACAAACTAGGATGAAAGATCTGGTGATTTACTTCCAAAAATTGACTAAGGAAAATCTTATGGATCATAACAGAACACTGTCCAACTCACTTGTTTTAGACAGTTCACTGGAAAGACCAATCACTGACCAGGGACACTGTGTTTCATGAACTAGAGAGTCAAGGGTGAACCTTGGTACCACAGACTGGCAAACAGCCACAACAATGGCTTTGAACATGTAAGCCACTGTAACGATGATGCATGATCAGGCAACATTCTGTTCTGTTGTACATAAGGTTGGCATGAATCAAAGTTGAATGGATAACAGCTAAAACAAACAACAAAAACAAGCCACAGATTTTGGCCATTGTATGCTGACTAAAGTGGTCCCTAGAGCAGAGAGAGAGTCAGACAGCCAAGGAACTTGAAGTTTGGATGACTAGATTAAGGACAGAGTATGTCGAAATGTAGAGTTGGTAAATACAAACCACTAAGAAATTTTAGACCAAAAATTAAAAAGAGTAGTAACATGCAATATAAAAGAACCCAGATTTGCTTTTTACTTTGTTAAGAATAAACAATTAAGCATGTTCCAAGCCTAAGGGTTGTTGTTGTTGTTAGGTGCTATCAAGTTGGCTCCAACTCATAGCCACTCTATGTACAATAAAATGAAGCACTGCCAGGTCCTGTGCCAGCCTCACAATCCTTGCCATACCTGAGCCCACTGTTGCAGCCACTGTATCAATCCATCTCATTGAGGGCCTTTCCCTTCTTCACTGACCCTCTACTTTACCAAGCATGATAGCCTTCTCCAAGAAATGGTCCCTTCTGACAACATAACCAAAGTATGTGAGATGGAGTCTTGCCATTCTCGCTTCCAAGGAGCATGCCAGCTGCACTTCCTCCAGGACAGATGTGTTCATTCTTTTGGCCATCCATGGTACTTTCAGTATTCTTCACCAACACCACAACTCAAAAGCATCAACTCTTCTTTGGTCTTCCTTGTTCACTGTCCAGCTCTCACATGCATATGAGGTGACTGAAGATATCATGGTTTGGGTTAGGAGCACTTTAGTCTTCAAGGAGACATCTTTGCTCTTCAGTACTTTAAACAGGTCTTTTGCAGCAGATTTTCCCAGTTCAATATGTCATCTGATGTCCTGATTGCTGCTTCCATTGGTGTTGATTGGGTAAACAAGCAGTATGAAATCTTTAACAACTTCAATCTTTTCTCCATTTATGTGATGTTGTTCATTGGTCCAGTTGTGAGGATTTTCATTTTTTTTATGTTGAGATGTAATCCATACAGCAGACTAAAATTTTTAACCTTCATTAGTAAGTACTTCAAGTCATCCTCACTTTCAGCAAGCAAAGTGGTATCATCTGCATATCACAGGTTGCTAATGAGTCTTCCTCCAGTCCTGATGCCATGTTCTTTTCATATAGTCCAACTTCTCAGATTATTTGTTCAGCA
>NW_006921589.1:28110540-28148494 GCF_000298275.1 Orycteropus afer afer
ACACCAACCCATTTATACACGTATCCAAAGTAAAATAAGCTTACAAGACTATAAACAAGGATTCAGAGACATCAATTGGTAAATGAGGATAACTACAAAACAAACAGAATAAATAGTGTAGTTACAGAATTTCTAAATGGTGATGAAGTCAAGACAATTATGAGATAAAACAGACTGTTTTAAACTTGGAAAGAAAATTATAAATCACAGGGTAAACTTAAAGAAAAATAATAAATCTTTGCATCAGAATAAAAAAGATGACAAGCACAAATACTTAGCAAATATGAAAATGATAGCAATGAAGGAGATGAAACATGATTCATAAACAAAATGAACTCAGCACAGAAAATTATATGGAATGAGGAAATTAGCAACACCATCAATACATAACAAAATGACATCAATAAATTCATACTTGTCAATAATTACACTGAATGTAAATGCACCACCCAAGAGACAGAGAGTTGCAGACTGAATAAAAAACATGATCTGTCATTATGCTGTCTACAAGAGACTCACCCTCAGACAGAAAGACAAAAATCGACTAAAAATCAAAGGTTGCAAAAAGATACATCAAGTAAATGGCAAACAAAAAAGGGTAGGAGTGGCAATATTAATTTCTGATAAAACTGACTTTAAGACAAAAATCACTATAAGAAACAAGGAAGGACATTATATGATGAAAGGATCAACTGAACAAGAGGACATGCCAATATATCTATGCACTCAATTAAAGAGACCCAAAATACATAAATCAGACTTTAATAAGATTGAAAAGAAAAACAGGTAACTTCACAGTAATAGTAGGAGACTTTCAATAAAAGACAGAAAAATGGGAAAGAAACTCAACAAATATGCAGAAGAACTAAACAATACAATCAACTCATTTGACCTTACAGACATCTACAGAGTATTCCACCCAACAACAGCAAAATATGCATGCTTTTCCGGCACACAGGGAACATTCTCCAGAATAGACCATATGTCAGGCAACAAAGCAAGCCTCAATAAATTTAAAAATACTGAAATACTGTAAAGCATCTTCTCAGATTACAATGCTATAAAATTAGAAATCAACACTAGGAAGATCAATGGAAAGAGAGCAAACACATGGAAACTGAATAATACCCTCCTTAAAAACGACTGGGCAACAGAAGAAATAAAAAATGAAATTAAACACTTTCTTTAATCAAACGAGAATGAAAATACAACATACCAAAATCTTTGGGATACAGCAAAAGCAGAGATCAGGGGGCTATTTATAACATCAGATGCACACATCAAAAAAAGTAGAAAGAGTCCAAATCAACACCTTAGCACAACATCTCCAACAATTAGATAAAGAGCAGCAAAAAAAAAAAAAAAAACTACAGTCACCAGAAGAAAAGAAATAATAAAGATTCAAACAGAAATAAACAAAACAGAAAATAAAAAGACAATAGAAAACACAAACAAGACTAGAAGTTCTTTGAAAAATTGAATAAAATTGACAAACCACTGGTCAACTTAACAAAGAAAGAGGAGAAGATTCAAATAATACGGATAAGAAATCAAAGGGGTGGCATCACCACAGAACCACGAGAAATAAAAATAATATTAGGACACTATGAAGAACTGTACTCCAACAAATTTGAAAACCTAGGAGAAATGGACAGATTTCTAGAAATACACTACTTACCTAAACTAATACAGCCTGAGATAGAAAACTTCAACAGACCCATAACAAAAGAAGAAATTGAACAGGTCATAAAAAAATCACCAAGAGAAAAGAATCCTGGCCCTGATGGTTTCACTGGAGAATTCTACCTATCATTCAGAAAAAAGCTGACACCAATCCTACTCAAACTATTCCAGACATAGAAAAGGATGGAATCTTCCCAAATTCATTTTATGAAGCAAGCATGACCCTGATTTCAAAACCAGGCAAAGACATCACTACAAAGAAAAACTACAGACCAATATCCCTCATGAATATAGATACAAAAATCTTCAATAAAATTCTAGCCAATAGATTCCAACAGTATATCAAAGAAAATTACATCATGACCAAGTGGGATTCATATCAGGTATGCAAGGATGGTTCAACATTAGACAAAACAATCATCATAATCCATCACATAAGTACAATAAAGGAAAAGAATGTCATGAGCCTACCAATTGATGCAGAAAAGGTATATGATAAAATCCAATACCCATTCCTGATTAAAAAAAAAAAACTCTCAGAAAAACTAGGAGTATTATTTTATGAATAATAAATCCTGTCAGAAGCATATTAGGAAAAGATGTCATAATCTCTTTGAATGTATGTTAAGCTAAGTTCAGAAATCTTAGAAAGTAAAGTATTCTGAATATGAAAACTAGCTTAGTTATATCCAACCAACCAACCTCACTGCCCTTGAGTCAGATCTGACTTTTAGAGACCCCTCCTTGGGTTTCCAAGATGGTATTACTATGGAAGTAGATTGCCCAATTTTCTTTCTGAGGAGTGGCTGGTGGGATTGAACCACTAGCCTTCTGTTAGCAGTCAGATGCCTTAAGCACTATGACACCAGAGCTCTTAGTTATATGTTGTTGTTATGTGCTGTCAAGTTGGACTCAACTCACAGTGACCCCTCCTTGGGCAGTCTCACTACAGAAGTAGTTTGCCCAAGCTTCCTTCCAAGGAGTGGCTGGTGGGTTTGAACCACCAGCCTTCTGGATAGCAGTCTAGTGCCTTAGGCAACTACGCCACCAGAGGTCCCTTGTCTTAGTTATATACTGCTGCTGTAACAGAAATAACCATAAGTGGGTGACTTTAATAAACAAAAATTTATTCTCTCACATTTTAGAAGGGTAGAAGTCCAAATTCAGAGTGTTGGTTCTAGGTGAAGGCTTTTTCTCTGTGTTAGCTTTGGGGAAGGTCCTTGTCTCCTTTCAACATTTGTGGGCTCAGTGTGCTTTGGGGATCACCATGTGTTTTGGAATCAAACTTCTCCTGAGTCTAGAGGTTCTCAGCACAGGGACCCCTCATGCAAAGCACATGCTCCACTTCTGGCTCTTCTTTCTTGGTGACAGTCAGGTCCCTCTGATCTCTGCTTTCCTGTTTAATCTTTTACACCCCAAAAAGACTGACTCAAGATAAAAGTTAATCCTATTGCCTGTATTTTGCTTCATTGACACAACTGATTCTAATCCTGACTCATTAACATCATTGAAGTTAAGATTTACAACCCATAGGATAAGTACATCACTTCACTAAATGGAGAATAATTGCCTCATACTGAGATTATGGCCTTGCCAAATTAACACATATTTTGGAGGGACACAATTCAATTCATAACAGATCACTATTTGTAACTCTAGAAATAAACTCTTAATATTTCCAAGTTTAGTAGTGAAAAGAAAGAATTTGAAACTATTAGAATTATTTCCCTTCCAGTGACTGAAATCACTTCAGTGTTAGTTTGGCATTCAAGTGACAAATACAGATCCTGTGTCACTTAGGTGTAGATGTCACAGTGTAGGAACTACAGAGTATGTAAGAGTAATATTTAATATACAAAGAATGTCAAATATATTTACATTGTCATTCTTCCCATAAAGGTAAAATTAGCCTGAAAACTATGCTACGTAATTGACTATTTAGAAACTGCTGTTAAGGACTATCTCTGGGTTCTCAGATACTGAATTGGAATTCAGGGATTTAATGGTCCAAAGGAGACATTCTGTGTGTGTGTATGTGATTTGGGTGAAAGTTTACAGAGCAAATTCGCTTTCCATACAGCAGCTCACATACGCTTTGTCTTATAACATTGACTGCAATTTCCCACACTGCAACAGTTCCTTTCTCACTTCCTCCCCATTCTTACCTCTTCCCTATGTCCTTCCTACCCATGCCCTCCTGCCCACAGAGCTATCTCCCTGTGCATACACAGCCCTTCTACTCTCCCATGATTGTTTTCTCCAATGAGTATAGCTACCTAATGTAAATGTTCAACACATATGCCTGTCTTCTGTTTGGCTGGAAGCTACAGGAGTGGGTTCAATAGGGGCCATAGCCTCAGTGGTTCCATCAGGCTCTACCAGACCAGCAAACCTGGTCCCTTTTCTCTTCACCTCCCCCCACCCCAATGATTTTTTGTTTTGTTCTACATTGTTTTCCCACTCTATCCAGGATCTCCTACATAGATCCTCCTCCGAGTGGTTGACAGTGGTAGCCAGGCACCATCTAGTTCTTCTGGTCTCAGAGTCATATAGGCTGAGGATCATGTGTTATACAAGTAGCTTGGACTAACTGCTTCCATGAGTCTTTGGTTTTCTTCATTCTTCTTTGCTCTGGACGAGGAGAGATCCATTGTTGCATCTAGATGGCCACTTGCAAGCTTTTAAGATCCCAGTCACTACTTACCAAAGTAGGATGTGGAACAATGTTTTTGTGCAGTATGTTATGCCAATGGAGCTTGATCTCCCTTGAGACTATGGTCCTGAGCCCACAGGTTCAACTACTCACTCTGTCTGGGTAGCTGGGTGTGCTCAAGAAGTGACTACAACCTTGTTCCTTGTTGGTTCTACTATATACCTGGGAATTCTTACAGAACATATAAATACACTTGTAGAAGCATTGTCTATCAACCCTATACATGGTCTTGGGAACACTCTCCCTGGCACAGACATACCTAATAGTTCAGTCGGTCCATCCATCTATCCACCCATATATCCATTTTTGCCTTCTCTGATAACACAGTACTGTATGTGCAAAAGCGTTCATCTTGTTGTCTGTACTTCCCATCCACCTCTCTCTGTCTTCCTCTTCCTCAATGCCACTGTGCTGATGTGGTGGTTATGTTTGTGTGTCAACTTGGCTGGGCCTGGTTGAGTGGCTGGGCAGCTGAATGTAGTTATTCCCCGTGGTGGTACTGGTAGTTAACTCCATGGTGGAATGTCCTGGAGCAGCTGAGCAGCTGCTTTAGGATGTGGGCCGCTTCCTGTGTATACGAAACAGCTTTGGGAATGGTCTCTACCTTATGGCACACTTGAATCCTGCATGTAGCCACGTCATTGTTCAGCAGCCTGCCATGCTCTGCCAACCTTGGGACTTTCAATGGACTTGAGCTAATGGCCTGCCGTGTGGTTTGGTAACTTTGAGACTATGCCTTTTTACTTGTCAACCTTGGGCTTGTCAGTCTCAGCAGCCAGTAGCTATCTGAGTGAAGAAAAGCCTCTAGCTCCAGTGGGCTGGGAGCAGGATGCAGAACTGAAGCCCAAGTTTGAGGGGCTTTCACACAGCCCCTAGAGCCTGGCACTTTGAACTTGGACGTAAAGCCTCCAAATTGTAAGAATAAATTCCTGTTTGTTCAAGCCATCCCATTTACGGTGATAGTCTTGTCAGAGTGGCACTAGGTAACCAGAACAGCTGATCCCTCACATTTGGTACACTGCCCTTCTCTTCACCTAAATCAATATTTGCCTCTACCTATCTGACAGAGTTCCCCCCATCCAGGTAACCAACAAAGAAAATTTCTTTCCATATATAAACCTTTCCTTAACTTTTTACAATAATGGACTAATACAATATTTGTCCTCCTGTGATTGATTTATTTCACTCAGCATAATGTCCTCCAAGTTTGTCCATGTTATACAGTCTTTTGCAGATTCTACATTATTCTTTAGTGTTGCATA
The DNA here is from genome assembly GCF_000298275.1 of Orycteropus afer afer. Classification (NCBI taxonomy): domain Eukaryota; kingdom Metazoa; phylum Chordata; class Mammalia; order Tubulidentata; family Orycteropodidae; genus Orycteropus; species Orycteropus afer. The sequence continues at coordinate 28,116,199 of NW_006921589.1, forward strand.
GTATTCCATTGTGTGTATGTACCACAGTTTGCTTATCCATTCTTCTGTTGATGGGCACCTGGGCTATTTCTATCTTTTGGCTATTGTAAATAGTGCTGCGATGAACATGGGTATGCATATATCTGTTCTTGTTCTGGCTCTCACTTCTTTAGGATATATACCTAATAATGGTATGGCTGGGTCAAATGGTATTTATAATTCCAACTTTTAAAGGAATCATCATACTGCTTTCCACAGTACTTGTATCATTTGACAGTCCCACCAGCAGTGTATGAGAGTTCCAATCTCTCTGCATCCTCCCCAGCATTTGCTATTTTCTCTCTTGCTGAACTTTGCTACCAGTGCTTGGGATAGATGGTATCTCATTGTTGTTTTGATTTGCATCTCTCCAACAGCTAATAATCATGAGCATTTCTTTGTATGTCTGTTGGCTGCCTGAACATCCTCTTTGTTGAACTGTCTATTCATGGGGAAACAGATTCTTAACTGAAGAAACTACAAATTGCTAATGGAGATCTGGTTTCCTTCAGAGGGAAATAACAAAATGCTTTCACAGGTAGAGCTCACTGGCTGTTAAGAGATTCTGTAGGAGCATGGCATGGTAGAACCCTGTATTAAGACCTCTAGCTGTGCAGTCTCCTTGCAATTTCAATAACATAATGAGAATTGAGACTTAATTAGTAATATTCAGATTCTATTCTTAGTGGTGAAGGGTGTATAATTTTCCTGAGGTAACTATTTTACCTAGGAACTTCTTTAGTGGAAAAGAAGCTGCTTGATCAATATAATAGCAGTTTGATTAAACTGATAAATGGCAGCTATAAAATATCAAGATCTCTAAGAAAAACTGCTCTTACCTGCCACTCCAGGTCCAAAGATAAAAGAGTCTGCATTTTTCAAAATCTGGCCAACCAACATCCATTTTCCCTTCCTAACAGCACTTATCTCTCCTTTCCCTTGTGTCCAGTTTTCTGGGATGACAAATTCAGGTGTCTGAATACCAAGTTCAAACAGGCTAGACCCTACCTCTCTTTCTTCTACAGCCTGGTAGAATGCAGGTGTAGCAATGTGACATAAGCTCAGCCAGACACTACATTCTAGAACTTTACATCTCACCTAAATGATACAAGGATGAGAAAAGACTGTGTTTACTTATTGCAGAATTGCTTCCGGACCAGGCTATTCCTTCTAAAAAGCAATCCTGCTTCCTTTGCCTGATATCTGTCCATTCTTACATTCTCAATTCTTAGTTTCTCTTTGATTTTGTAAGTTCTTGTGTTTTTTCCAATACAGTTCCTCTTGCTTGAGGTAGCCAGAGCTGTTTTTTGTCACTTGGAACTAAGAAACTATTACAATTACCAAATCAAACACTTGACTACTTAACATCACAGTAGCTGGTGGTGGCGGCTACGGTCTTTTCTATTCCAACTACTGAATGAAGCTAGTAAAGATCTTCACGTCAGTAAAACACTAAAAAATGATTCATTTCTTCCCCTTGTCCACAACTGTCATAGGAAGAGAGAGAATTCCCATTTCTATCTCAAGATTTCTAGTTGCCAACGCTTGTACATAATAACTACACTTGGCCATTCTTGTTTCTTCCCAAGATTTTCTACATATCTATTCAAGGGAAATTGATTCCCATTCCCATATCTACATCAGTTGCTGGCTTTGTTGCACCTTTACTTATACTTCTTTTACACATGGTAGAGCTTCTAACTTCCTCTATTCCAATTTACACAATTCTCTACCATCAACAAAGCCTGCTCAACGATCAGTTTCCGGGAACTTGTCTTTTATTAACTTCACAAACTGGTCATCCCATTACTAAGAATCCAATGCGGCATTTACATATATCATTTGCATTACATTTTCACTTTAGTTTTTGAGTATTTTTAGATGAATGTTCATTATAGCTTTTCGATTAATTTTCAAGCTTCCCCAAATCTGGGACAAGGTCTTTTTTTTTTTTTTTTCACCCCCAATATATCTTTTACAGAATTCTACACACAGTGGGGACACATTCTGTTAACTTTCATAGAAATTTACAGAAGACATTTAAAAGGAAGTCAAATCTTACAAAAGATTATTATCCACAGATGACTCCAACAAATTTAATAGTAACTACTTGTTACAAGTATTTTTTTTTCAAGTTTACAGAGCAGAATTTGTTTTACATTCAACATTTCGTGAACATTTGGTTTCGCTCCCCAGTTACCATCCCCAACCCTAACCCAGTCTCCTCCCCTCCCCGTCCATAACACCCCGCCCCTGTGACCCTCTTAGTTATGCACTCCTGTGTGTCCTTCATTTCCTCCCTGTGAGTGTTGCCTCTCTGGTGCCCTGTAGTCGATTGCTCCAATGGATGCATCTCCATAGAGTACGTCGGTGTGCCACCCTAGGTTGAGTGGTCTGTGTGTACATCTTGTTTACTATTGGGCTGAGAGCCAGCCCCTGGGAGTGAGTTTTATTCCAGGCCTGAAGTGTATCCCAGGGCCAAAGTATTGGGGGTCCCATCAGACTCCATCTGACCAGTAATTCTGGTCATTACTCTTTTTTTTTTTTTTTAATTTTGTTCCATGTTTTTCCTCTGACTCTATCCAGGATCTCCAGTTTTGATCCTTTCCTGAGTGGCTGGCATTGGTAGCCAAGCACCATCTAGTTCTTCTGGTCTCAAGGTTCATCATGTCCTTGGAATGATTGTTTCCAAATGTTCTTGGTTTTTTTTTTTTTTCCACACTCTTCTTCCTTTCTGATGATTCCGAGACCATTAGCTGCATCTTCGATGGTTGCTTAACAGCTTTTAAGACCCCAGTCACTACTCACCAACACAGGTTGTGGAACAAGGCTTTAAATACATGGAATTTCTGTGCTTAGACACACTTTTAATTTTTTCATCCTTTCTAAAGTTAAAACTAAAAAGTAGTTTGCTATTATTGCCTAATTATATGAGAACACCAGTTTAGAATTTTACAAAGATTCAGACCAAAGAAGCTACAAGCAGCTACCAGCAATGTTTATCAACACAACAATACCAATTGCATGGGAAGATTTCACTCTCTTAACCCTGCTTAATGGTTTCAAGAATGAAACATCTTCCCCTAAAGGAAAGGAGATGTTTTTGTTCCAGGTTGTCTCTAGGTAGCCTTTCTCCCATTTGGGGATCCTCTGCAGATTAACTTTCAGTAGGATTGTGGTTCTGTTAAACAGTCAAACAACACATTTTCCACCCTTTAACTAATTCAAGACAGGGCTCATGGAATCTGACTGCTTAAGGTTCACATTCAGTAACAGTGGCTAGAGTCCTTTGTACTATGACTTTCACAGAATCCTTCTGAGTGTAATAAACTGTTTCCTGCAATGTTATGCACAACATATTACATCGCCAAGGGAAACAAGTATTTATATCCTTGACTCACTGCCATCAAGTCAATTCTGACTCACAGCGACCCTATATGACAGAGTAGAACTGCCCCACAGGGTTTCTAAGGTCGTAAATTTTCATGAAAGCAGATTGCCTCGTCTTTCTCCCACAGAGCGACTGGTGGGTTTGAACTGCCAATCCTTTGGTTAGCAGCCAAGTGCTTTAACCACTGTGCCACTAGAGCTCCACAGTGAAATAACCAAATCCAAAGCAAACTCACTGCCATCTAGTCAATTCTGACTCATAGCGACTCTCATTGGGTTTCCAACTGAAAATCTTTAGGAAATAGACTGCTTCATCTTTCTTCTGCAGAGTGGCTGGTAGGTTTGAACTACTGACCTTTAGGTTAACAGCCAACTGCCTTAACCACTATACCATCAGAGCTCCTTCTTTGTATCTTTAATGCCTTAAGATTTCTAAATTATATTGAAATTCCATGCTTTCATGATAATTAAAATTTGACTTGCAATTTAGATTATGCAACCTCTTAAAGTTTGACTGTAATTTTCTGTGAATCAAAATTACCTCTGAATATCAAAATTATCACTAAGTGTATATCCTCTATAGGCATTTGCCTCAAAAAGAGTAGGCTTATTTCTGTTTTTTTGTAAAATCATCATTAGTGGTGTCACCCTGTGCAGTAAATCTTACAGATAAGTAATTGTTCAATTGAATTAGGATTAAAAACTGAACAAATATTAAAATTTCTGTATCCTAGTATTTCTCAAACTATTTTTATTATCATGACATTGACTGCAATTCCCCACAATGTAACAGCTCTCTTCCCACCTCCTCTCCAAAGTCACCTCTTCTCTGTGTCCTTCCGTCCCATGCACTCCCATCCCCCGAGCTGTTTCCCTGTACAAATACTGCCCTTCTCTTCTCCCACAACTGATCGCTCCAAGGAGTCTATCTACCTGATACAAATGTTCACCCCATATGCCTGGCTATTGTTTGGCTGGAAGCCACAGGAATGAGTTCAGTTCCAGACCTTAAGGGTAACTGTGGGTCACAATTTCAAGGGTCTCCCCAGGCTCTATCAGACCAACAAATCTGGTATTTTTTTAATGATTTTTAGTTTGTTCCATGTTGTTCTCCCACTCTATCCAGGATCTCCTCCATAGATTCCCCTCCAAGTGGTTTGAAAGTAGCAGCTAAGCACCATCTAGCTCTTTGGGTTTCATGATCATACAGGCTGACGATCAGTCTACCAGTTCCATGGACTAACTATTTCCATGGATCTTTGGTTTTCTTCATTCTTCTTTGCCCTGGATGAGGAAAGACCCCTTGCTGCATCTAGATGGCCACTTGCAAGTTTTCAAGACCCCAGTCACTACTCACCAAAGTTGGATGTGGAGCAATGTTTTTGTGTAGTATCTTATGCCAATTGAGCTTGATGTCCCCAGCGACCACAATTCCGAGGCCACAGGTCCACCTATTCACTCCCTCTGAGTGGCTGGTTATGGGCCAAGAAGCCACCACAACCTTGCCCTTGTCAGCTCTACTATATACCTGGACATTCTTACAGCTCACACAAATATGCATGTAGAAACACTGTCTGCTAACCCTATACATGGTCATGGGCACATCACGCCCTGCCTACACAAACCTGATCATCCAGTCAAAAGTTTAAAATTTTTAAAAACTTAGCTCTAGAACTGTACTTGCTGAGCAAATTTTAATGTAATTTGTTTACTTACATAAATTATGAATAGAATTTCATATCAAATCAATTTACATAAATACATAATAATAGCAATGTAATCAAATATCTAAAAATATCATTCAGAATTGTTATTTTTCTTGCAAAAGTGAAACAATTGAAAAATAAATTAAGTTCTTAAAATGAATTTTTAGTAAACAACTTTTTGCTTGATATAACAAAATAATTTTTATATACCTATTTTCTAAATAATCATTAAGATGCTATTTATTTTTTCAGCACTTGACATAATTCATGATGAATTGAATAATTTTATAAAATTAAATAGTAAAACATAAATTATTTTAATTTTCAAAGCCCAAGTCACACATGAAAGTCCTGAGGATTAAATGTAAACAATATCCGCAAGGCAACCAATGAGAGTGAATAGGCCACCTCTCATTTTACAACTTTGGAACGAAGCAATTGATGGAGAGAAAGTTCCCCAAACAGCCATATATTTGTCACAGTTTATAGCACTGATTTCACATACATTTTGTGTATCTTCCATGAACTCAGTCAATGCTGCTCATGTTGATACTCAAGTAGAGAAAATAAACACTAAGGAATAAGATTCTGTCAAGCAGCATGAGCTGTGGAAGGCCACAAATCTTTGAAGATACATATATATGATATTCCTATTCCCAAGCCCCAAAAAACAATTTTCACCTCCTTAGGAGCTATATCACACTTACTGAACATGCATTTCCTGTTACTAATTTTTAAAGCTTTTTATATATTCATGTGTCCTTCAAGCTATAACCCCAATGCTCATCCTTCTTCCCCACTATCAATTTCTTTTAAAGAGCTGTCAACATGGCTATCTGCAATGCCACAGCATTCATTCACCCCTTGACCAAATGCATTGTGACTCTTAGTCTACCATTCCATTAAAACTGTTGGGCATTTGACAAACAGTATGTAGATAGTCCCTGACTTTAAGGAAAAAAAAAAAAAAAAAAGGAAAAACAATAACCCTCCTACATTTATTAATTCAACAGTCTCTTCTAGGTCCTTCTCTTGCATAACAATTGTAGAGTATTTCACAGTGTTAATGATAAGTGTTGTGCTGTACTTCACAGTGTTAATGATTCCTTTCCCTCGTTAGCTTCCACAATCCTTCTCTTTTCTGTAATCTCTTATCCCAGCCCTAAACATAGCCTTAACCCCAAGATTCAATTACTTACTTATCTTTTTGCTGTACATTCTCTCCCCCAAAGTAAATATAACCATTTCCATGACAACAAGTGTTTACTGTGTATATGAAGATGACTACTAAATATCTCTGTCTCCTGGCCACTGCTTAACACTGTTTAGATGCCCCACCTCAAATTCAGCATAACCCAAACTGAGTTCATTACCTCACTCTAACCACACTTCTCCTCCTGTCTGTGTTCTCACTTACTACCCTATGTCATCTAGAAACTCAGGACATATTTTGTATTTTCTTCCCCCCATTTACTCATGCCATGCCCTCAAATCCCACCAAATTCAACCAATTGCCCAACTCAAAGACTGTCATCATAACGTTTTTACACTTGTAACATCTTTTACACACTTCCTGTCACTGTCCTACTTTGGTCCCTTATCTCTCATCTGTTCTACTGCCATTCTCTGTTATTAAAGGTCTTTTTGTTTACTCAATAATCCCCTTTCCATAGCACCATGAGATGTTGCTTTCTGAAGTCAAATGGAATTATTGCTAAAAAACAAAAACATGACTCTCTACAAAATAAAGTCGTCTTACATCTGATCCTGATTTGCCTTTTTAGTGTTATTTTTCACTCATATCCTGGTAGGATGGGTGCAGGAAAGGACAATGTTTCACTCTGCTATACAGAAGGTCACCATGCTTCACATGGAGGGGATTTGAGGGCAGTGAACAATAAACAATATCATCATAATAGAAAACTGTTATTTCATTAAATAAATGATGTCCTTCCACATCCAATTTTGCTCATTTTTCCTTCATTCTTGAGTATTTCCTCTCCTCTTCCTCTTACTGTCAAAACATCTACCAGTTGTTGTTGTTGTTCGGTGCCATTGAGTCAGCTCCAACTCATAGTGACCCCATGTACAACAAAACAGTGCCCTGTCTTACACTATTCCTCACAATCTTTGCTACACTTGAGCCCATCACGGCAGCCACTGTGTCAATCTATCTTGTTGAGAGCCTCTACCTTTTTCCTTGACCCTCTACTTTACCGAGCATGATATCCTTCTCCAGGGACTGGTCCCTTCTAACCCTATGACCAAAGTAGATAAGACAATGTCTGGTCATTCTTGCTTCAAAAGAGCACATGACCTATACTTTTTCCAAGACAGAATTATTCATTCTTCTAGCAGCCCAGGGTATTTTCAGTATCTATGTCAATACTACAATTCAAATGCATGAGTTCTTCAATCTAACTAGACTTCAATAAATAAACAACAATAACCTTCTCCTAAATTTCCCAAAATCCTCCCATCATATTCTGCTTGTTGTGATGGAAAGCCTATTGTTTGGGAAATCATCCAAGCTAGAAAGTAGATTAGTAATCTAGAAACCAGATTATTATTCTATAAATAGACTTCTTTAGATTGTTAGTTACTTTCATATATCTGATAAAGTACATGACCTTAGACAGGAATACTCTCAGTATTAAAAATAACAAACACTCAGGGCTTTCTTTAAATAGAAAAAATAATCCTTATTCCTTTATACATGGACAATGAATGAATTCTATTAAAAATGCTGAAGGTTTAATGAACCAGCACTGATTACATGGTCGCAGGTTTGCAAAGAGATATTCAGAAATGCAATAAAATCCATCAAAGCTTAGGAAAGATCACCAGTTTAGCCTCACTTATCTATTGCACATCTGCCTGACCACATTATCTTAGTGCTCAAGCATCATTTTTGCATTTCAATGTGGCATTCTATCAGATTAATGCCCAAGATATTCCAGCTGCACTGCAAGTGAGTGAGTGGACATATAGGAATATTATGCATGGCTTGTATCATTGACACTGAGCAAAGGAAATGTGATTAGCACCAAATTGCATCTGACAGGGGAATCAGAAACCTGTCAAACACGATGACATGGATCCAATGTTTAGAAGGCAAAAGGGGGAATAAAGGAGCAGGGCAGTCTGGCATGGAGACAGCAATATAACACAACAGCGATGATAAATTAATTCATTTACTTATGAAAAATTAGAGGCTTCCACACACAGCTCTCATTTATAATCTTGTCAATCTGGTTGAGTAAATAAAAAGGCTCTGCAATATTAGTTGAAAATATAAGCAAGCAAAAGAAAATGCAAAAATTGGATTCTTGGCCTCACTTTTAATCAAATACAATTAATTCTTTGGTCTACTCCACAATGGTCTTTCAAAGGAATTTTCGTAAGAGGATGCATAAACCACATTCTATTGTGATTCTCAGTCCAGGGCTCACATTCAGAGCTGTAAAACTCCAGGGCACAGGCCATTGACGTATGCTAGCTTTTGTACTAGTTATCATAAAGTGTGTTTAGACAAAAAGACACTTCAAAATGGCCTAAGTGATTTGCTTCTTAAAGCCATTGGGAAGGAAAAAATATAAAGATTAGACTGGAGTCTTCTGATATTAAGTGGTTATAGATTATTTTAGCTTCACTCTAAGAAAAGTGTTGGTCAGAGGTAACATCAGGCTCATACTCAAATTACATATATTATGCCATCTAATAGGGATTGGAATCCTGACGGGAGCTCAGGGTCTCAGGAAAAGGGTTTGGAAGAATTCTAAGACTTTTATTTTGCCATGCTCTAAGTTTAAGGGGGCTCTAGATACAGAATTGCCAAGGACCCTCTAACTGTTCTTCAAACACAGTTCCAAAAGAAACTTTCACTAATGTGTCTAAAAAAGAGGAAACGGCTCCTCTATTGTTAAAAATTAATGTGACTATAGGAATAAAACAAAATGCTAACAAGCAGAATCTCCAGAAGAAATCAGCTGTGCTGGTCTACACTGAAGACTCCAGAAAATAAGCATGTACTTGGAAGAGACAACTAAAGAGAAGGCATTTCAAGGCCCCAAACCATCCCTGAAACCTTTAATTTCAAGTTGTCCAGAGAAGCCTACACTCATATATGAAGTGTTTTTTTAGAAATACGAATACAATAAAAAGTACAAATTGTCTTAAATAAATTGAATGATATGAAAATTTTTTTGGGGGGAAGGGAGAAAATTATTTATTAGATAAAAGATAAGTTGCATATTAATTTCATTAATAATAGCCCATGACTAAAAATAGCACCAGTGACCATTTACAGGAGACTGGATAAACCACCAATACACTATTCATACAATGGAATATTACTCAGCATTAGAAAGGAACCAACAACTAATATAACCAACAATAGACAAATCTTAAAAGCATCATGTTGAGTGAAAGTTGCCTCACACACATGCAAAAATAAAAAAAAAAGCACACACATAATTACACTACATGAAGTTCTAAAACAAGTAAAATGGCGGAAAACTATCAAAACAGTGGTTGCCTTTCAAGGAGTAGAGACTGGGACAGGAAAGGGGTGATTTTCTGAGGTGATGGTAATGTCACATATTTTAAAAGGGGTTTGCATTACGCAGGTGTATGTATTTGTCAAAACTCCTCAAATGATACACTTCAGATTTGTGCATTTCATCATATGCAAATTTTACTTTAAAAAGATCCATACACAATGTAGAACACTATTAATTATTAGTGTTAATTAATAGTATTAGTTAATGATATGCATGCTAAAGTATTTAAGGGTGAAGTGTACTGATGCCTGCAATTACTTGGAAAGGCATCAACAAATAAGATGGATTGATGAACAGTTAGAGGAACGAACAGATGACCAGATATGTGAAGAAGTAAATAGAGTAAAAGTGAAATTGTAATCCAGGTATTAAGAACATGGGTTTTCACTATATAATTATTGGAGCATTTCTGTATGTTGGAATTTTTTCATAATAAAATATTTAAAAAGGGGTGATGAAGTGGAGTGGTAATGGGTACCACCCTTAAATGAAGACCTGATTAAACAGGACCAAAAGGGATGGGTCACAAGAACCACAAAACCAGAACAGGTCACCAGGGCACGGTGCACCTTCTAAGTACTTGGTGCTGGGTAGCATATGGGCAATAGCTAGAAACTCTCAGAGGAGGACAAATGACCAAGTCAGACAAAATAGAAAGCATCCAAAATCCTTGAGAAGAACATATGACATGTCACATCTATTTTTTTTTTTAAATCTACTTTCCCATAACTTCAGCAAATTTCACACCTTAGCAAAAAGCAAGTAAAAGAGTATTATTGGTTTTTCTTTTGCATGAACTTTCAAAGTGAGTGCAGCAAAGAAATTTCTCCCTCAGGAGGGAACACTATCAAGCATTATGATGTTTAAAACACAAGTTGCCTGTTTGTAATGTTTCAAATCCAACTGCTTTCATCTTACATTAAGAAGGTTCTCAAAGGACAAATTCAAAGGTACCTATTTTACATTTTTCTCTTGCCCATTTAAGTAAGCATTTATCTCTTCATCCTTTAACCTGATTCTACAAAGACTCTCTCCTGATGTCAGAATTCCCAGAGAATCTTAATAAAATGTATCAGGCTATATACATGGTCCTATTAGCTTTTCTTCAGTTTGTAACTTTTACTTTAATTTCTTTAACTAATAATAAAAGGTATTTTAAGCTAATCTAAGGAAAAAAGGTTTCTCTAATTCCACACTGCAAATTCTAATACTTAAATGGATTAAAAGAATGAAAATAGAATCCTTTTTAATATTACTATTGTCAGAGTTCACTACTAAAGATAAAATAATACTTTACAAGAGGCAGTATCCACAAATTATTTATAATAATAATCCACAATAGCCTTTAAATCATAAAACAATTAGCTTCTATTTGAAACACAAGTATCCTGAAAAAAAGGAAAATCCCTCTAATTGCTTACACTGTCATTTAATGCCCTTCTGAACTAAATAAGAAGCAAAAATTATAAAACAGTAGTATTCTATCTCAAACATTCCATAGCCCATGGAATTGACATCTATTCCAAATTGCACACTCATACTTAAAATGTCCAAAACTCAACTGATAACTTCTCACTAATTCTGCTTCTCCTGTAGTTTTCTTCAGTACAGTAAATCAATTCCTACTTCTAATGGCTCAGTAGAAAAATCTTAGTGGCACCTAAGCTTTCCTCTCTCAACTATCCCACCTCCAATTAATCCATCAATCTTGAATATCTGGAACAGAAGCCACCATTGTGTCCTGTGTGTAATACTGCTACAGTTTCCTGCCTGGCCTCCTAATTCCTTGTTTGCACACCCTTCAGCCCTAAGATGTAGTCAGGTCATGGCACTTAGCTAAAACTCCTGCCATAGCTTTTCTTAATGTGAACAAAAGCCACGGTTTTTAGGATAGCCTACCAGACCCTACTTGATCTATCCATCCACTGGATCATAATTACTTCATAGGCTTCAAATATCCCTTTCTTGGTGGGACCTTCTTGATGACACTATCTTCCTCAGACTCCCCCTACCTTCAATTCAGTATTTCTCCAGAACACTTATTACTATCTGACATAATACATATTTACTTCTTTGTCTTTAGTGAGGGCTCCCTTCACAAAAATGTTGAAAACAAGATAACAGGTATTTTAATCCATTTTTTTCACTGTTTATTTTTCCTCAATACCTAAAAAAGTACATGAAATCATGTTGTTGTTCTTGTTGTTAGGTGCCATCGAGTCAGCTCCAACTCAAAGAGACCCTTTGTACAACACAACGAAATACTGTCCAGCCCTACACCAGCCTCACAATCCTTGCTATACCTGAGCCCATCATGAAATCATGGTGGCAACCAATGCATATCTGTCAAATAAATGAATGGATTGAAATTTAATTCATATACTAAAAGTTCAGAAAGGAGGAATGACTTGGTACCATGAGCTGTGTCCATATCGGAATAGGATTATTCATGCAAATGCTAAAAATTACAAATAATTAAGAATATCTGATATTCTTGCTCATTAAAAGAACTTCATGAGTGAGTGGATACAATAGTTCTAATTACAGTTCCCCCACACAATCTCTATTATTATTTTAGACACTGAAACTATTTTCTAATTTAGCTTTTCTCAAAAATGAACTCTACTGGATTATTTATTACTTAAAATGCAATTGCACTGATGGAAAAATAATGTGAATTTTAATAAATTTTGATAAATCCCCATAGCATTTTAAATCCAATATGCTACCATATAAATTGGGTAGTGTTCACATTACTTTACCCGTTCTTTGAGTTAACCATGGAAATTTTAAAACAGTACATGTTTTTTAGAGAATCTCTTTATTATTTTGTGAATACAGTAGAAAATTCTTCACATCACTACAAATTGAAAAAAGAATTAAATCTAAAATTGACCTATAAACAAGACATGCATTATATGTTTTTCAATGAAATTGGCAGCCAATGAAAAAAAAAAATGTTTCCAAAAATGGGTAAGATATTCTTATATTTAAATGAAAGTGCTTTCATGAATAGTGAATAGTATGTAGGTGTACAAAATTAGTCAAGTGCCTTCCCTATCAATAGTTATTTTAATAGGTATTTTCAGTAGTTGTTTGTGTTGGTGAATATACTCATTACACTGTACTTTAATCTGCCCCCCCTCTGCCTTGACTGACACCATCTATAAAATATGACCAGGGCAGCTACTGGACTTGGAATCAACCATGAAAGCTATCAAGAGTACTCATGAGCCCAACACTCAACCTTCCAGCAGTCAAATTCACAGCCACAAACCGCAAATGAATTTTTAATTATTCCATATTTGATTTTTATAATGCATTGAGACAAGCAATTAGGAAAGGCACTTTATTTGTCTGATGTCATTAATATGCATCAGTAACAATGAAACCACAGAAAAAACTAGAGAATAGGGTATCTCAAGAATTAAGGAGTTAAAGGTTTGCCAAAAAAATCATGGAAAGAGAGTTTTATATAAGCTCCAAATACTGTTACCATTATTTTGTACTACAGGACTATGTGATTTCTGAGAAAGCTGAACTCTTCACACTTTTATGTTTACTTGGAGGGTTTCCATGCTGAGAGTGCAGTTTTCATCTATTTAATTCAATCTTAGTGACATTTTTTCACATATGTCCCCTAAAATACTTTTTGTACCTATGTGGTGTTTTGCAACTAAAACTATATGGAAAAATGATGACAAAATATCTTTATTTCCTTACAGGAGCCATAACAAACTTAGTAACTGCCATTATTACCAAAGGAACAATGGAAATTAATCATAAACTTAAAAGAAAATACAGCTTCATTTTTGGAGAAAGCCTCTCCAGAGAAAGGGCTTCTCTAAAATTAAAAGTGAATTTTATTAATTAGTTTGTTAAGTATAGAATAGGCCCTTTGATGAAATGAAAAGACAGGGCTATAATTTAAATTCCAAGGAAAATAAGGGCTAAGAGAAGGAACTAAAAGGATAGATATTCATGAAGGTGTATTTAAAAGGAAGCAGCTAACAACTTCTCTACTACCACCAAGAAAATGTTTCACAGATGGAACAGATGTTTCCCCAGGCCACCTCTTAGAGGTACAGTAAGGGTGAACATTAGTAGCAGAAAAAAGTTTCGCAGTGCCTCAGCTCCCCCAACCTATCCCTCAAACCAAAACTAAACCCACTGCCATCGAGTCGATTCCGACTCATAGTGACCCCCACTGAGCTGCCAAGGGGTTATATTTTTACGGAAGTAGACTGTCCCACCTTATTTCTGGAGGAATGGCTGGTGGGTTTGAACCGTCAACCTTCTGGTTAACAGTCAAGTGCCTTAGGCACTGTTCCACCAGCGTTCCTTGAAACCATCCAGGGATTCCTAAATAGGTGAGGGTAGGGAGGTGAGGAAGAATAATGTGGGAGTCTCAAAGCTGCCTCTCCCCCTCTCTTCTTCTGGCTTTGGAATCTTATCCCAGCTGAGTGCCTGATGCTTAGGAGAATGATAGCCCAGCCTAGACCCTTCCCAGGCAGTTCTCCTTGGTGTGGGCTGCAAGCCCAGGCCACCTTTTGTCAAAGGTGCTAGAGCTTCTGCACAGGAGCACCGAGGTCCCTTGGTCCTGGGCACCATTACTGACATCCCTCCTCCTCAGTCCTGCTGCAGGCTCTTTCCCTGACCCATCGGTCCCTCGTCTTCTTTCCTTCTTTGAAAGCTGCTAGGAACCTGGGCACCACCAAGTCGTTGCTTTGCAGGCTGGATTGGGAGTGTGTGTCGGAAGCTTTTGGTGTTAATTCTTACATGATGAATTCTTCCCTCTGTTTTTGCAGGATGCATGCAGCTCCTCATCTCCTGTTCCTCTCTGGGGACTGCTTATTTTTTGCATCACCTTATTTTCTCCCTCCCCTCTTCCTTCCTCTCCTTTTCTTTCCCTCCTCGCTGTCATTAGACAAGAAGAAAAGTGGTAGAATAACAATTGAAGGAATTTCAGTTAAATTTAAGAAAATAGTTTCTGACCTTCTAACTTCTACCACCACCAACAGCAACAGTAACAACAACAACAAACCTGGGGTCTTCCTACATGCAAGCAATAATGGTAAATCAGAGGTCTCCAGACTTTCTTGGTTCAAGGAGCATTTAGTGTCTTAGCAATTTTTCCACAGTGTTTTTAGGCCAAAAGAATTACCTAACAGTTCTGTTAGGTAGTTAGGGTCAAACAAATTTTTTGTGTCTTGACAATGTAGTATCCATTGGACAATATATAAAACCCAAAACCCACTGCCATCAATTCGATTCTGACTCTTAGGACACAGTAGAACGGTCCCATAGAGTTTTCAAGGCAGTAAATCTTAATGGAAGGAGACTGCCACATCTGTCTCCCATGGAGCGGATGGTGGGTTCATGTGCTGATCTTTGCTGATCTTTTGATTAGTAGCTGAGCACTTAACCAATGCACCATCATACAGATAAACTGAACCAAAAGCAATATTTTATTTATTTATTAACCACAACTACTCACTAACGGGATGTGTGTACCTTTTCGGCACTGCACAGCTTAAACCAGACACCACTTCTTCATTTCCTGTTCCATGATAATCGTCACCTAGTAAGTACTTGCTTTTCATCAAAGCAACAGATAAAATACAGCTTCCCAAAGATATGACATGATCGAAAGGCTTAGAGCATTTTCTCATTTTGAAACTGAACTACCATGAGCTACTCGTTCATATGGTATCTAACAGAAGTTTAAAGTATTATACACTGCACTGTGAGTTTTCAGTCATGCTCCAAGGTACCTCAGCTCACAGTTTGGGTAGAGTGGTGCTAAGCGCTTTGCTTCAATTATCCCAAAGCAAAAACCCAACTCACTGCCATCAAGTCATTTCCAACTCATAGTGACCCCTCCTTGAGTTTCTGAGGCTGTATCTCTATGGAAGTAGATTGCTCAGTCTTCCTTCCGAGGAGTGGCTGGTTAGCAGTCAAATGCCTGAAGTGCTATGCCACCAGAGCTCTCTTAATAATCATATAAAGTCAGTATTGTTATCAGATGGAGAAACTGAAGCAGTACCATGTTATTCTTAAATAGGGCCAAAAGTCTGATTTCAGAGGCCAAGGTCTTCATCAAGCTGTACTGTAGAGAATATACACCATGATATGCAATACAGTATTTCTGTGAAGGTTTTGAAATTTTGTCTATTGAATACTTTTAAAAACCAAATTCTAAACTATCCTCCTTCTATGACAGTTAAGCATAGACTTTGGTGATGGATGAGGTACAGTCTCTTCTGTGAACTTAATACTAACTACAATATTATATCTTTAGGAAATATTATTTTGAGAAAGTTAAACAGTTGACAAATTCATTTTCTAAACATATGATGCTCATTTTACCTGTAGGCTAAATTACCATCAGTGGGCTGAATTCATTTCCATGATAAATGATAATAGCCCCTTTGAAAGTCATCATTTCAATGCTTCCTAACATCTATTTGTTATGGTTAGTATTCAGATTAGCCAGGTGAACATGGAAGAACCCTGGCAAACACAGGGAGAAGGGAACCAGTAAGAGTTGTAAAAAGAAGAAAGAAAAAGGAAAAAAATGTTGTGTGGAATTAAAAATGTAAATACGAAATTAGAAATGCAAAATTAAGGTAAAATTAAAATGTAATATTTTAATATAGCAATAAGAGGCCACTATTAAGGCCAGCAAAAGGGCGGGCCCCAGTTCCAGGAACTGGGGCGAGGCAAGGAACATATAGTTTTAGTAAACAATTCCCAGAACCACTGATGACTAAGCCCTGAACTCTACCATACCATGTAATTGGAGAATCCAAACTTAAACTTACCAATCGTTTGTACTCCCTCCGAGAATTCAAACTTAAACTTACCAATTATCTGTACTCTCTCTGACCACTCCCTTGTAGTTTTGCCTTTAAATACTGTGTAATTTTGTTGCTGGGGGCTCTACTCCTCTGCCCCTGCGTGGGATGTGAGTCGAGCCCCAGCGCGCTGGAACTTCGAATAAACTCCTCCTGCTTTTGCATCAAGAGACGTCTTTCGTGAGTGATTTTGGGTGGCGTTATCCCTGACCTGGGTTGTGGGAGCCCTGCCGAAGGGAAACCCAACAGTTGCAGATGAAGAATTCAAATATTTCTCAAAAATATATTTCATATAATTTCATATTTAGTTATTTACAATTGAAATTTTCAAGATTTTTTCCCTCTTTGCTGCTCTACGATTAGACAGACTTTCTAATATTCAGTATCAAAAGGCAAGCAAATGGTGAGCATGCTACAAGATCAACTCTTAAGTGTTTGGAAAGAACGTATCTTTTGAATATGAACCTATTGCCTGAAATGTATTTAAAATCTGTATACCCTTCACTCTTAAAATTTGATTAAACTGTTACAGCATATATTTATGTTAACAGAGTTATATTCTTTGAACACATAAAACCACTATGAAAATGAAACCACACATATAAACAATCCATAAAAGATTTCATATGACACAACAGATTTAAATTTAAGGTCAACTGTGTATTTTATTCTATTGGGTTATGCTTTCAAGCACAATGAAGAAACAGAGATCCAAAGAGATAAAGCAAATGTGACTAAAAATTTGCAATAATTATCCCAAAAAGTATTTAAGCCAAGAATCAGCATTACTTCTGAATTTCTGTGCCTTATTTGAATTTTGAATTTAATCTGTTAATCTGTTTAATTTTTTTTGAAACTATTAAGTAATATCTTCAAAACATTAAAATATAAGGACCTACACATATTCCTAGCAGGAGAGAATACTAAACAAATAACCCAAATGAGTACTAATCTAGTTTAGAAAACTGGGAACATTGGTAAAACACCCTCCTAGGATCCCACACTATCTTTAAACTTTGGTATTTTTTTCTACAAATTTATGTAAATACTAGGTTTAAATGTTTATTTTTTGAGCATTCTATTTTGTTTTCCTAAATCTTCAAGTGTACTGTTTCTATGGACAGTTGCCCTGTGGTTAACTGCAATTTTCTGTTGGCGTTGGCAAAGTGCCACAAAGACCCATAAGGTACAAGTCCCAGGGATTAGAATGCACACTTAGTGCATGATGGACAGGTACTGTTGTGGACTAAAATGAAGATCTGTCAGAGTATAGCAGCAAATTTCCTATAACACTCTGCCTTTATGTAATGTAGAAATCTTTGGAAATTCAAAACAGAAAACATTTCTAAATTACCGAAGATGTATTGGTGAGCTCTAAGTTCTCAAAATGATACAGAAAATTAAAAATAAAAGCAATATTGTGGCTCCTGGCCAACAATGTTCTCTAGACCTCCCTGTGATCACACCTGCATCACGGATGATGGTGATACCAGCAGTACCAGCACTGAGTGCTTACAATGCACTAGCATCAGGCTGCGCTCTTTACACACAGAATCACCCTGAAATACTTAAGCACCATCCTTAACCTGGAATCACCTAAATACAGACTCCCATTTCTGCCCTCCAAAATTTTATGCATACTGTTTCTTCTATTTAGAATGTTTTCCCTTTTCTTACATGAGTAATATGGTTTTAAAAATCTAAATGTCTAGCATTAAATACTGCATTAATTAGATTCATACACTGGAATACTGTACAACAAAAATGATGAGTCCAAAAGTAAAACCACCCACATTCCCATCTCTTTTTAAAATTATGTTAATGAAAATGTCACTAACAATCCCTATTCTAACCTTCAGAGTAACCACTATTAACAATTAGTTATACAAACTTTACGGTAGCTCCTATCATTGTCATCATTTTAGGGGTATGTACACTGAAGCACATACGAGCTAAGTGACATGGCCAAGGTCATAAGCTCTAAGAACAAAAGCTTCACACTAATCCAAGTGGCCTGGCTCCAGAATGTGTACCAGTAAAAACGACACTATTTATGATGGGCATTTTCTAAGGTTAGTTCACAAAGATTTATCTTCTTTTTTGGGGAAGGCTGAGTAGCAAAAACATAGCATGCACTTTCAACAAGTCAAATTATGAATGGCCATTTATTCTGTGTTTTTCTTAACCATTACAAAAATGCTACAATAAGCATTATTATACACACATCCTTATAAAATTGATTTTACTTCCAAATTATAAATTTTTACCTATGTAATTTCTGCAGGAAAGGTCATACTCATTTTCAATTTTAATACACATAGCCAAATTATTTTCCCAAATATTTGTACCAATTTATATTTTGTCCTAAAGTATATGGCAGCGCTCATCCTTGTTTTAAGGGGGGATTTCACATATTGTCCCTGACTGCATAACCTCCGAACCCTCCTCAAAATCTTTATATATTTAACTCTTATTAATAAAATCTCTTTTGTTTAAATTAGTTATAAGTTGCAGAAACTAGTTATAGCAAAGAACACAACTGACAGTATGAATCCATTTAACTGTGTTATCCTCCATATTTAGGCCAATATCTGGGTCATAAGTTAGCATGAGACTCTTTTTTTAAAAAAAAACAAAACAAAACACATTTTACCCAAGTCAAACTCTCTTTATGAATATTTCTTGTTCAAATAGCCTAGTAAACCTACAGAAAAAGAAAACATAGTTATGAAAAGACTTTTTTTTTTTTGACCTTTGGTTACTACTTGAAGGAATCATTTCTTATTTTAGGTAGTTACAATTAATCTCTAGATTTCACAGAAATCCAAAAATACAGGAGCATGGAAGTAAGACCAACAGAGTACAACAGGTTCTAGTACAGTATTTTTCCATCTCAACTCTCTGGTCACTAAGCCAGTATATTGTATTCATTTTATCTACTATATTTGGAATCTTTCTAGAGCATTATATTATACAAAACGCAACGTGACACACTGCTATCAAGTCGGATCCAACTCATAGTGACCCCTCCTTGGGTTTCCGAGGTGGTATCACTACAGAAGTAGATTGCCCAACCTTCCTTCCCAGGAGTGGCTAGTGAGTTTGTACTGCCAGCCTTCTGGTTGGTGGTCAAATGCCTTAGGCCACCAGACATATGCTAAAATAATTTAATTTTGTATATAATAACAAGGGTAGAGAACTTATCTTTTTTTCCAATATGCGACTACAAACACCCCCTCCTTCCCCCTCACACACGCATAAGTCTTTCCACTTGGTAAGACAGTTTCAAGATATTCTAAACATTTTATAATTCCAGAGGCCTGATGCACCAGAGGAATGGTCGAGAACAGGAAAAAATCTAGTGCTTTCCAGTTCTTCCACCTGCTTTTTATATTAACTTGGGCAACTCAATTAGATGGGATTAAGTTTCATCTTCAAGATGTCATAATTACACTTAGGTACATTTAAATTTCTTTCCATCTCAAATATTTTATGATTCAATGACTAAGTTTTAATGTGTGTTCTTATTTCTGAATGTCTCTACTATTTCCTTTGCTATCATTATTCTCTTGTATTAAAAGTTCAAATGAGGAAGAGATTTTATCTGTTTAAATCAGATGTTACAGGACCAAGAGGATTAGAAATGCTTTAAATTATAATGACAGAAAAGCTAGTAACAATTTTATTTATCATGAATCCAAGGGGTGTCAAAAACAGAGACAAGGAAACATAAAAAAAATAATAATTTATAGAAACAAACTACTGCCTACAAAACAATATAAGTCAAAGTAGTCCTACAATATCAATAAAAAGACACCATTTTATGGCCCAACATTGATTGAACTCTGAATCTCATGAAAATAAAGTCTTGGCTGAGCTCAAAATGCCACATCCATTAGTATCATGACAGAGGAAAATTCCCAGAAAAGAATAAAGTCTGCATTATCAGCAGGACACTCTACAGAAATTAGACACAATGGGAGTTTTCCTACAGAAGGATTTTATTACATAATTTACCTGTAAATGAAAATGAAAGCAGACAGTATACTAAGATTCACACTTTAAAAGAGGTAGAAACCAAGCCTTCTGGATTCAAACGATGGGTCATGGATCTAGTCTTAGTCTTCTACAGATATTTTCATAGTTGTGGAAAAGTTTAAACGCATGTTGCTTTTCAAAATTAAGTATTATTTTGCTTTCTATGTTTTGAATATACTCAGTTCTCCAGTTATCATTGTTGTTAGTACCATCTAGTCAGTCTGAACTCACAGCAACGCTATGTACAACAGAGCAAAACACTGCCCAGTTCTGCACCATCTTCACAATCACTGCTGTGTCTGAACTCATCATTGCAACCACTGTGCCAACCCATCTCAATGAAGGTCTCCTTTTTCTCTGACCCTCCTCCACTTCACATAGCATGATATCCTTTTCTGACAACATGACCAAAGAAGGTGAGATGAAGTCTCCCCATCCTTGCTTCTAAGGAGCACAGTGCTCTATTTCTTCCAAGACATATTGGAACATTCTTCTGACAGTTCACAGTATATTGAATATTCCTTTTCAATACCATGACTCAACGGCATCAATTCTTCTTCAGTCTTCTTTATTCAGCATCCAGCTTTTGCAGGCATATGAGCCAACTGAAAATACCATGGCTTGGCTCAGGCGCACCTCAGTCTTAAAAATGACATCTTTGCTCTTCAATGCTTTAAAGAGTTCTTTTGTAGCAGATGTGCCCAATACAATATTTTATTTAATATTTTGAGTGCTGCTTCCATGGGCATTGATTGTAGATCTGAGTAAAATGAAATCCTTGACAACTTCAATCTTTTCTTCACTTACCATGATATTGTTTATTGGCCCATTTTGGGGGACTTTTATGTTTGTTTTTTTTTTTAATATTATTATTTGTAAATGTTTAAATTTCCAGAGAATCTTCATTATCTCTAAATAGCATACAATGTTTAGGATCACACTTTCCACACCCTAATTCACATGTTTTGGAAACGATGCAGATGAAATCATCCAATGTAAAGTTTTTAACATAAAAATAAGCCTGGGGGGGGGGAAAAAAAAACAATTTGGTGGCTATACTAAAAAGAAAACTGGAAATCAGGCTAATATGGCAACACATTTTGAATGTACTCTTTTTACAAATATTAGTTAGGCAGCTAGTATATTTCTCAAGCTGTGGTTACTTGACAATAACTGCTAAATTGCCAACCTAAGAGGAGGTAATGAAATTATAGCCTAGATAACACATTGAGTAAAATAAATGATTAATAATAGCAGTCCAAATACCAATGATTCTCTAGTTAATGATGTCTACTGTTCATATATACAACTGGCAAGGGGAGGAGGATTTTCTCTCTTTCTCCTATATTCATTTACCCACAGAGAGATACACACACACACACACACCAGTAAATGGAAAAACAAAGAAGATAAACTTTGGCATTCTAACTGCATCTTTCACTTTTTAATGAGATCACAGGGTTATTATTGTGCTTCAAATCATGAAATGTCTAAGTTTAAAAGATTTACATTTCTGACAGAATATCTACTTCAGAATCATATAAAGTGAAGAAAGAGACAGGGTTCATTTATCTTTTTGACCAAATGGTAACTGTGACTTTCAAAAAATACATTGTCCCCTTCCTTGTAAGTTTAGCCTTAGAAAAAGTGCTTCACCAGTTATCCAGTCCAGGTGAGAAATAAAAGGTGATACTACATGAATCACAAACTGCAATCAGTAATTCTTTAACGCACTGATATTTAGTAAAATCACTTTAGTCAAAAGTAGAGCACCGGTCACAACTCCTTTCCAATGCTTCTTTCCTTTGCCTTCTACTTCATTCATTTAATTCCCAGATGAGCCCCTAGAACATCTTTCCTGTTACCCTCAGTTTGCTTTTCCTCCTACTGACACAGCTGCTTTTCATTTTCAGGAATACCTTAAGGTGTTCAAAACTGCAGGATGGCTGCCACTGGTTCTCAAGAGATCCTAATTTCTCCATTTAACTCATTTAAATTGTGTGCTGAATTTATTTACGTTGAACACTTTAAGTAGGCAGCAGCTTCCCAATAAAATCTCATTTTGATACCCCCACTCTACTTCTATTCACTGTGCTTACTAGCATTTTCCCCTCATGCTCATCACATGATTATCCCCTCATCTACAACTGGAATTTGAGTCTCTTATGCCTCTTAGAAGGAGCTCTGGTAGCATAGTGCCTAAGGCACTTGACTGCTCACCAGAAGGCTGGCGGTTCAAACCCACCAGCTACTCCTCGGAAGGAAGGTTGGGCAATCCTACTTCCATAGTGATACTGCCTCGGAAACCCAAGGAGGGGTCGCTATGAGTCGGGGCCGACTCAACGGCAAACAACAACAACAACAACAATGCCTCTTAGAAGGAGCTCTGGTAGCACTGTGGTTAAAGCATTGAGCTACTAACCAAAAGGCTGGTGTTCAAACCCACCAGCTGCTCAATGGGAGAACAATGAGGTAGCCTCCTTCCATAAAGATTTATAGTCATGGAAATTCTATGGAGCAGTTCTACTCTGTCACACAGCGTCACGATGAGTCAGAATCAACTCTATGGCAGTGAGTTTGTTTTTTGGGGTTTATGCCTCTTAGAAGTCCTGGTGGAACAATGGTTAAGCACGTAGTTCCCAAGGGAGCTTGGTTTGAATTGATGTGACACTCCATGGTAGAAAGAGTAGGCCAGTGCTATACTTTTGGCTCAAGTGATTTTGCTAAGTATCAGTATATTGCAGAATAATGGATCACAGTCAATCTGCTCCCACCAATATTATAGCTTATAAAACCGTATGGGGCAATTCCACGTTCTCATCCAGGATCTATGAGTTGCAGGTGACTCAACGGCAGACAATAACACAATATACCTCTTATAAGCTGATGATGCGCTCTTCTGAAAGTCATGCCAGAGGAAACAGTTACCTCCCCTCTTTATTTTCCCAGTAATGCATTCTGTACAAAGATTGTTTGAAAACTTACATTCAATAATGCAGAGTATATTTATTTAAATGGTGAAGCTATTTCTTTCAAAGGAAATCTTAGAATGAACCACAATTTATGAAACATATTTAAAGAAAAAATGAGAGAGAACTCTAACTGAGGGTGGGGTAAGAAGTACTCCGGCTCCCTTCTGCCTTTCGCTGCCTCCTTCCTTCATGCCAGGAGTCAAGGGCCACCAAACACTTCCATCCTCCAAGATAATCTGAAAACTACTGCAGGCAGTGTGAAGTGCTAGGACCGCTCTAGCGCTTCTTTGTCTTTCCCTTCTCTTTCACTTGGTTAAACTCAAGGGCAGGAGGAGGAGCAGTTACATACTGCTATGTATAAGGGATTTCTCTATATTATCTCTATTAATTCTCATAACAACACAGCAATCTAGAGTTTAAGTGATTTTTCTCAGGGATGTAGCAAAAGAAAATGAGAAGCCACAATTCAATCCCAAATTTATCGTTTATCTTACTCCAAAATCTGTGCTCTTAATCACTTTGCTATGCCCTCTAAGTCTTTAATTTTAATAACAATCAACAGACCGTCAAAATCAGTAAAACACAAACACATACACACAGGAGCTCTGGTGGCGTAGTGCCTAAGGCACTTGACTGCTAACCAGAAAGGTGGTGGTTCAAACCCGCCAGCCAGGAAGGCTGGGCAATCTACTTCCGTAGTGATACTGCTTCAGAAATCCAAAGACGGGTTTTATACATATATATATATATATATATATATATATATATACACACACACACACACATATATAAATAAATAAAATAAACTTAAATGATCTTAAGATTATTAACAATAATAAATTTATGGACCCTAAATAAATTCTGAAGAAAACAGAGATGAAGAATATAAATTGTAGTGAAAAAATATAATAAATCACTAAAGGGAACATTTTAAAAAATGTAAAGTAGATAATATATTGAAGATCTCAATGTTAATAGGGGGGAAGAAACCTTTCAAGGTCATTTCAGGATTTCTTTGAAAAAATGAGTAGAAATTAAAGAAATTGCTACAACTTTAATTTATAGAGAAGTCCTGGCAGTACAATAGTTAAAGCATGTGGTCGTTAACCAAAGAGCAGTGGTCTGAAGCCACTTCTCACTCAGTGGGAGAAAGGTGTAATCTTCTGCATCCCTAAAGATTACAGCCTCGGAAACCAGATGGGGCAGTTCTACTCTGTCTTATAGGGTCAGATCACTATGAGTAGGAATCAACTTGATGGAAAGGGGTTTGGTCTGTAATTTAAAAATAAATATAATCTCATCACAGAACACTTGTCTCTCAACTAATAAATGTTTTATATTGATATAAATAAAACTGAAGTGAGGGTGACCCACAGGACACAAATTATTAAATTTTCCAAAAGTCCTTCATAAGGTTCCTTGGTAAAAGGCTATGAATGAAAATAAATAAGTCCTAGGTTAGTAGTGGAGACCCGAGGTATATTATTAACAGGTTAAGTGGGAAAAAAATCAGAATTAAGTTCCATGGCCAGGCCTCCTTCCTAACAGTTAATAATGATAAGGGTCAATATTTGAATTAACATGCTTAATAATGCTTATAAGGCACGTTAGTACCAATTGGTTCAGTAGTGGCAAACAATAAATTATTTTAATTAGTAAACTCATCCTGTACTATGTGAAGAAAGCAGAAGCACTTGAACAAAAGAAAGCAATACAGACTTTCTTGTTTTAAGTTGAACAAAGGGAAGGACTGAATTGAACTTCAAACTATAAAGCAGTTGTTTGCAGGGGAAGATTTCAAAATTCTTATGTGTGGTATAGATCAATGATTTTCTTTCAAGTACCATTCACTAGCAAATGGGATACTGTAGCACAGAGAAATTACAAATAGTACACCGATAATTATACACTGATGGTGTAACGAATAATCCGGACACTGGGTAGAGGCTGGTCACCTGATTCTAAAGAAGATTCTTTACAGGTGAAAATAGAACTCTATTTTCCATAGGTTTTGAAAAGTTCTTCCCATTTCTCCAAAGCTAAATGATGGCTAGAGGCAAAATAAGATTTACATATAAAAGGACACTGCAATGACTCCCCTCCCCCTTTTAATGAAAAGGTAGAGAGGAAGAGATGAAGATAGAGTTATATTAATTCTTCATTTTATGTCTGTTCAACCGATAAGAGAATGAGGAAAATTTTTCAGGAAATTAAAGGACAATGTGTGAACCAATTAGGAAGGCTTCTCCCACCAGTTACAGTATCCTCTGATTGGAGGTTCACAGCTTCAAAAAGTTATCGATATAAACAACACCATTAGATTTGAAAAACAAACAGAAGAGTTTGATCACACTATAATGGTTTTATCCAATTTATGATTATTTAAAACAAAAGACATTAAAAATGTAATTAAAGGCATGTCTTAAGGCTTGAATTAGTACCCACATTGGGGTAGAAATCCATACACATAATACAGTGTTTCTAGAAACTTGGAGTTGTTGCAGAATACTGAATGGTGGCAATTGCAAGGCTATTCATTTCCTGTAAATGGAAAAATGATATGTGATGCTTATATCAGACTTGGGTAAAAAGAAACCTTATTTACATTGCTGTAATTTGTCTCAAACTCAAACTTATTTTTTTATCTTCCATTACTCCAAATGTTTTTGGCTTTGTAGGTTAAGCCAACTTAAACTTTTCTCATTTTTAAACATACTTACTTAAAACTATAGACACCACAAAGCCTAAGGGAAAAGGGCTGGTCTTGTTTATATGGTAGAGTTTATACTTACTACCTTCTCACCCAAGGACCTCAACTGTGAAACCACCAGCTGTCCCAGCCTATTCCCCAGGAGTTCTGCATCCCAAACTCTCAGCTCCAGCCAGGAGATGCCCTGACTGTGCTGAGCATCAGGACCTCCTCTCATTTCCCAGGATTTGGGGCAATAACCAGTAGCCCAGTGAACAGTGGCCCACATGGACTTAGAAGCATCAAGAAAGGGACCACACAATGCAAGGACTGTTGCTAGCTAATTAATTTTTGTCTAAAGAAACTAGGAAGGGACAAATTGAAATTTATTAAATTCCTTAGAAAGCAGGACATTTCATTCAAGGAAATTCTTAGGGGATAGTTGTAGACACAAATAGCATACAATATTTACTCAAGTTAAAAACAACTCAGAAGGTATCACTGGGTCCTTCTAACCCATATTTAAATTCCACACCTGGACCGTAAACCCTAAGGCCGCGGATCAGGAAAAATGATCAATCAATTTAACAGAACTACTTAGAAAGTCTTAAATTTCCAGTGACTCTTTAAAGAAATAAACCTTTTCTATCTTTATTTAAAAAAAAAAAAGTGATGATTTTAAGAAAAGAATTATTATTTAAAATAAAACTGAACTATAATTGAAGGACAAGAAATAATCAATGGTTTTTAATTGTTTTGTTGTTTTTCTTCAGTCCTTCGTTACCTAACACAGTCACCCATGATGGACAGGTTTTGGTGGAGCTTCCAGACTAAGACATGCTAGGAAAAAAGGCCTGGAGATCTATGTCTGAAAATTAGCCAAGGAACACCTTACAGATCACAACAGAATACTGTCCAGTATAATGCTGTAAGAAGAGAAGTGGCACAGGGCCTGGTCATTTTACTTTATTCTCTTACACATAAGGTGGCCGTGAGTCAAAGCCAACTTAATGGCAACTACCAACAGACAAAGGATACACAGAATTCTTCTGTATTAGTTCCTATATGTGAACCTGCAATTATCTCAAAAATCTGAAATAAAACAAATCAGCACTTCAGGGTAAAAGCCCACTGGCTTCCTCTTTATCTATCAGTAGTCTCTCTGTTGTTGTTGTTGTTGTTATGTGCCGTTGAGTCAAACCTGACTCACAGTGACCCCTCCTTGGGTTTCCGAGGCAGTGTCACTACGGACGTAGGATTGCCTAACCTTCCTTCCGAGGAGTGGCTGGTGGGTTTGAACCGCCAGCCATCTGGTTAGCAGGCAAGTGTCTTAGCCACTATGCTACCAGAGCTCCCAAGTAGTCTCTCTAGTGCTCCTAAATTCTCAAAAGTGATATCTAAAGGTATTATATTTCTGTATCTATCATAATGTATAAAGAATGAAACGTGAAGTATAATTATACAACTCATTACTAACTCTTAGTACTCTAAACTTCTGATTCATGAAAACTTTACTAAAGTCTAGATGAGAAAATAAAATAAAAACACAAATGAAGCAGTCTTTCCCAAATTCACAAATTCTCCCAACAGGGATTGATGAATCTAAACTCTTATAGCAAAAGCAAAGCTGGAAGAACTAGGCTATAAATAAATAGGTGATGGCCTTATAAATTTCCTACTAAAAATATTTGCTCAAACAAAAGAAAAAATATTAGAAAACAAAATCGAAGACACTCCACATGTTACTCCTACTGAGTGATATATAATTATTTTCTTTTTACCATTAAAAAAATCTTTTCAATCTCTCCCTTCCCTACAGATGCAATTAATTCATATTTATTTGTTTGTTGAAGATCATATATGTATCAGGCAGTAATTTTTACTTTTAGACAAAAGTCCAAAGCCTTTCCTACCTTATGATCTCCACACAATTAGATCCTGTCTTAGTCTCATAGGGGAGCTCTGGTGGTGAAGTGCCCAAGGCATCTGACTGCTAACCAGAAGGCTGGCAGTTCAAACCCACCAGCAACTCCTCGGAAGGAAGGTTGGGCAATCTATTTCCGTAGTGATACTGCCTTGGAAACCCAAGGAGGAGTTGCTATGAGTCGGGTCCTACTCGACAGCACATAACAACAACTCTAGGCCAGGTAGTCTGACTCCAGAGTCCTAGGGCTTAACCTTATCAATACACAGCACAGCACCTTTATTTGACATCCTACTTCTAGACAGAGACAGGGGTGTAACATGAAGGTGAAAGCCAACTTTCTCTTACCTTCATTTACTTTCACTATCGCTTCCAGTGCAAAAATCCCATACTATTCCTACACTAATTCACCCTCTTTTAAAAAATCTAACCCTACTAATTTCATTTGCTAATTATCCAAATGTGGAGTTACCAATAATAATAGCTAGCATTTGCAGTATCCCATTTCATAGAAGAAACAAGCCCAAAAATGCAGTTTCTAAGCTCACACAGCTGAAAAACTCAGTTCAAGCACAATGTGAGTGGGCAGCTTGTGCGCTGCCAACCAAAATGGTTATGGTTGAAGAAAAAGGCACAGGAAGCAGATTATTAATACTTGGATTTCATTTAAGGGAGTATTTAGTGCATGGCCAAGTCAATAGTTCTGTTCTTTGCTGATGTCTTATATACTTTTCCAGACACAGTATACAAAAGAGAGACAGACAGACTGCATTCCTTTCCAGGCGGACCCCCTATTTACCCTTCAAAGAACTATTCCCTTTAACTTGACCTACCATATTTCTAATTCCTTTAATACACATACTTTCAATTTGTATAGTCAAAAGTGTCAGAAAAAGAAAATTTAAACAGAAATAGTACATATTATCTAATATATTATCTGTATAAATTATATTCACAAACAATCTGATTTGAGAAGAATGAAAAAGCAAAACTGATATAGGTTCTTCTCTTTTTGAATTCCTTAATTTTAAAAAAGTTTACTCAAGTAATTTTCACTAGTTTTTTAGTACAACATGTAATGAATATGTATAATAATATATCTTCTTAGCTTGAAATTGTAAATATAGCATGTTCTAGTAAAAATGTCTGCAGATAAAGTATTTATAATCCTATTAAATAAAATGATCTAAGAAAGTTGAAACATTTTAAATGGATGAAAGAGTTAAAAAGACTAATTTTGATAGGACATAATCACTATGATGTGAATTATCTAAATGATATTCTCAGCTTTAAAGAGCTGTTGTTGTTGCATGCCATCAAACTACTTCTAACTCATAGTGACCCAGTGTTCAACAGACCAAAATACTGCATGGCTGCACCATCCTCAGAATCCTTGCCAGGTCTGCATCCACAGTTGCAGCTACTGTGTCAATCCATCCTGTTGAGGGTCATCCTCTTTGTCGCTGATCCTCTCCTTTACCAAGCATGATATCCTTCTCCAGGGAATAGCCTCCCCTGCTAAACACATCCAAAGCACTTGAGACAAGGTTTCCCCATCTTTGCTTTAAGGAGCATTCTGGCTGTACTGCCTACAAGAGAGATTTCCTTGTCCCATCAGTCCATAGTATAGCCAATATTCTTCCTCAACACCATAATTCAAAGGCAGCAATTCTTATTCACTGTCCAGCTTTTGCACTCATATGAAATGACTGAAAATACCATGACTTGGGCCAGGTGCATCTTAGTCTTCAAGGTGCCACCTTTGATTCCGAAATCTTTAAACAGGTCTTTTGCAGTAGATTTGGCCAAAGCAATGCATCGTTTGATTTCTCAAACACTGCTTTCATGGGCACTGATTGTGGATCCAAGTAATATGAAATCCTTGACAACTTCCATCTTGTGTCCACTTATCATGATGTTGCTTAATGGTCCACTGAAGGCTGTAGTCTTTGATCTTCATCATTAAGTGCTCAAGTCCACTTTGCTTTCAGCAAGCAAGGTTGTGTCATCAGCATATCAGATTGCTAATGAGTCTTGCTATTTTGGTTACCCAAGGAGGGGTCGCTATGAATCGGGTCTGACTCGATGGCACATAACAACAGTGTTGCTCTGACAGAAATATACTGCAAATGGGATGGCTTGAACAAACAGGAGTTTATTCTCTTACAATTTTAGGGGCTTTAAATCTGAGTTCAAAGTGCCTGGCTCTATGGACTAGGTGAAAGCCGCTCGACCTTGGGTTTCAGCTCTACCTCTTGCTCCCAGCCCACTGAACTAGAGGCATATCTTCACTCAGGCAGCTGCAAGCTGCTGAGGCTGACAAACCCAAGGCTGACAAGTGAAAAGGCACAGTGTCCATATTACCAAACCACACAGCATGCCATTCATTCAAGTCCATTAAATGTCCCAAGATCACCAGACCATGTCAGGCTGCTAAATGAAGAGTTGATTACATGCAGGGTTCAAGCATGCCAAAAAGCTAGAGACTGCTCAAATCTGCTTCTTATGTACTGGAAGCAGAACACACCACTAAAGCAGCTACTCAGCTGCTCCAATAGATCCCACCATGCAGTTAATTACCAGTCTCACCATGGGGAATACCTACATCCAGCTGCCTACCCACTCAACCAGGCTCAGCCAAGTTGACACACAAACTTAACTACCACACTTCCTTTAATCCTGACACTGTGTTCTTCTGATAGCTCAGCTCAGATTTTTTACTCTGCATACAGATTGCTTAAATATGGTGAAAGGATACAATCCTGACAAACATATTTCCTGTTTTTAAGCCATACAGTACCTCCTTGTTTTGTTTGAACTAATTTCCCTTGGTCTACGTACAGGTCCCACATGAGAACAATTAAGTGCTCTGGAAATTCCATTCTTTGCAATGATATCTGAAATTTGTTATGATCCACACAGTTGAACATCTTTGCATACTCAATACAATACAGGTAAACAGCATTCTGGTATTCTCTGTTTTCAGCCAAGATCCATCTGACATCAGCAATAATATCCTTCATTCCACATCCTCTTCTAAATCCATCTTGAATTTCTGGCAGTTCCCTGTGTATCTACTGTTGTTCTCACTTTTGAATTATTTTCAGCAAAATTTTACTTGCATATATTAATTCTATTGTTCGATAATTTCTGCTCTGTTGGACCACATTTCTTGGGGATGGGCACCAAATATTTATCTCTTCCAATCAGTTGGCCCAATACCTAAAAAAAGGAAAAAAAAAAAAACCGGGGGGAGCTCTGGTAGTGCCTAAGCCACTTGACTGCCAACCAGAAGGTTGGTGGTTCAAACACACCAGCCAATATCTGTCTTCCAAACTTTTTGGCAGAGATGAGTGAGCACTCCTGGTGCTGTATCTGCCTGTTGAAACATTTCAATTAGCACTCCTTCAATTTCTGGAGCCTTGTTCTTGGCCAGTTGTTTGGTGCAGCTTGAACTTCTTCTCGATACCATCAGTTCTTGATCATATGCTACTACTATGGTTGAATATCGACTAATTCTTTCTGGTACCGTGACTGTGTGTATTCCTTCCATCTTCTTTTATGCTTTCTGTGTCACTCGATAGTTTGTCCACAGAATCCTTCAATATTGCAACTCGAGGCTTGAATTTTTTCATCAGATCTTTCAGCTTGAGAAATGGCAAACATGTTCTTGCCTCTGATTTTCTGATTCTAGGTCTCTGTACATTTCATTATGATACACTGATTTGTTTTCTAGGGCCAGGTAATGCAAAAGTGTAAAGCTGCATGCATCCTATTTTCTAAGTTTCATAAAATTTTTTGACAAAAAATTGCCAAAGACCTTACAAATTAACCTTTGTCATAAGGTTTATTCTAAAAAAGACATCTATGAAGATAAACACTTTTTTTAAAAAATAATACATTCTTGTATTTTCTAATACTGTAAACATATTTCTTTAAGTTAATTCTATTCGTACACTTACTCCTTGATGTTTCCCAACATAAGCACACATCTCCTCATCCTTCCCTTTACACTGTTCTGTACATACGTGAATTATGTAGCATCGTTATTTAAAAAAAAAAAAAAAAAGTTCTTCTTAATCCTTCTGCTTAGCAAAATACATGAATTTTGTTCAAATATTTAAAGTCAGCCTTCTCTAT
>NW_006921589.1:28148666-28152860 GCF_000298275.1 Orycteropus afer afer
AAAAAGAAACCCTGGGAAATTTAGTTTCATGAAATCCACTTTAAATGTTTATCTCTGGAATACCAACAACTTAAACTAGGCCTGATGTCTAAGCAACTGGAGACTGCGCTTCACAGGTTTGTTTCTTCATTCCACACTGTCATTACTGGATGTGAAAATTATAACCACCAGTTATAATTTACTTTAATCTTGCAATTTCCTATATATAAAAATTCTACTTCAGAGACTGACAGAATTGTTGCATCCTAAACAAAATTAATCCAGCTCTTTTTAATGATGAGGAAACTGGATTCTGGACAGAAATAGAGGCGTGACAGAGGCCTCGGTATGGAACAAGACTCTAAGCTTGATTTTCTAATATTCCTAAAAATATACTCAACATATTCCAATCCTAGTTTGCAACAACAACAACAACAACAACAGTTTGCACTCCTTTCTGTTTTTCTTCACCTCAAACTATTTATTTAAAGAAACTGTCTGTATAGCATACAACTTAGCAAGAATGCAATTCCATTACTACAATTTCAGCAGAGTCAAGCAGAACACACATATTCCTTGCAAAACATCAAAACATGCCATTGATCTCTGGGCACTAACATGTACAATTCATTAAAAAGAAAAAAAATAAAAAACACTTAGTTCTCTTTAACTTACCCAAAATTTTACAAATGATATAAGTAACTTAATTTAAAACCATTTCAAATTTTACTGAAAGCCACACAGCAGAAATGGAGATTAACTTTTTTATTTGAATAGAAAGAGTTTAGGGTAAGTTCTTAGTGTCTTTGAAAGAAAAAGTCATATTTTATATTTAAAGTAATGTTTTACTTATGTAATAATATAAATGCAATAAACTAATTACTGTACTTTAATTTACTTATATATTTTATAGCAATTCTTATAAATTTTATAGTTTGGATAAATAATATGAAATAATAAAAATTATGCTGTGTCACTTTCAACAATAGCTGCTTTCTATTTGAGGGGTTTAGTCTCAGAAACTGTGCCAATAAGGTAGCCACTAGCCCCTGTGTACCCACTGAGCATTTGTAATGTGACTGCCATGGGTTGAAATGTATTATAAATGTAAAATGCACAGTGGACATTAAAGACTAGTATGATAAATGGAACATAAAATGTGTTCTTAGCAGTTGTAAATGGCTTAAATACAGAAATGGTAGTATTTCAAACCTATTAAATATATTATTAAAATTAATTCCACTTGTATATTTAAAATTTTAGCATAGCTGCTAGAAAATTTAAAATACATACCATTTATTTAGCTACTCAGTGTCATGTAATAAAAATCCTTTTCTTTTCACCTCCCTTCCTCTCCAGGTACTTCCTTCCTCATTTCTCCACTTGACTTTACAGCAAAACTCTCTGAAACAGCTCTACTCACTGCTCCACTTTCTCTCCTGCCATTCTCTCTTGAGCCCACTCCATACTGGCTTTCATCCTCACCATTTCACTGAAACACTTCTGGGAGTGACCAATGACCTCCACGTTGTCCAATCTGATGGCTGTTTCTCAGTCCACTTCTCACTCATTTTATCCACTTGATTATTTTCTTCTTCAAGAAGAAGAATGTGTTCTTCACTAGGCTGCCAGACACCAATCCCTTCTGGTTCCCCTCCTTTGCCAGTTCCTTAATTCTTCCCACTTTCTCTGATACCAAGGTGTTACGGTGTGCCTGGGTTAAACCAGACCTACTCCCTGAGTGGTCTTATGTAGTGTTGTGATTTTAAATGTATCTCTATTAATAAACCTAAATTTATTTCTATATCTAGACTTTTTCTATAAATGCATGCTTTCTGTAACTGTCAAGTTGATCACATTGCCTAGATATGTAATAGTTATCTCTACCTACATATATAATATGCCCTTCTCTATATACAAGAAATCATTTCTTAAGAGTTCCACAGACCAAAAATCTTACAACTGCCCTTGTTTCTTCTCATTCTCATTTTCATACATCTGGTACATTATCAAATTGTTCTCAGTTTGTCTTGAAAATACAGCCAGAATATGACCACACTTCTTTATCTCCACTGATATCACCCTGTTCCAAATCATTATCATCTCCTACCTCAATTCTTGCCCCTTTGTTATTGACTGAATTGTATCCCTCAAAAATATATGTTGAAGTTCTAACCCCCGGTACCTGTGAATGCAACTGTTTCATACCAGAGTAGAGTGAGGCTTAATCTCACCCAAGCAGTATCTTATAGAAAAGGAGAATGGACATGGGGAATTCACAGAAGAAAGGAGGTCCTATGACTATGGATCCATGTGCAAACCAAGGAACACCAAGCATTTCCAGAAGTTACCAAAAGCCAGCAGAGAGTCACAAAACAGATTCTGTGTTAGAGCCCTCACAAGGGCTCAACATGGATTAAATATTACTTAGACTTCTAGCATCCAGAACTGTGAGACAAAATATTTCTGCTCTTTAAAGTCATCCATCTTGTGATCTATATTATGGCAGCTCTAGGAAATTAATATTCAGTTTCCTCTTTCATCCTTGAATCAGTTATCAACATACAGCAAGGAGGAAAACACAAACAAACAACAATAACCACTGCCATTGAGTTGATTCTGACTCAAAGAGACCGAATAAAGTAAAATTGCTCAAAAATTTGAGTGAAAACCTTATGAATAGCAGTAAACACAGTCTTATATATTACTAGAAAACTTCATTAATAACCTTGAAACACTGTCTGATATAGAACATGGGCTAGAAGATGAGCCCATCAGGTTGGAAGACACTCAAAATATGAATGGGGAAGAAATGACTTCTCAGAGAAGAGACAACCTTAATGATATGGATGAAGTAAAGCTTTTGGGATGTCCATTGGCTGACGTGGCATGAGTCAAAATGAGTAGAAATAGATGCAAACATCTATTAAAAATTGGAACATGGAATGTTGATGTATGAATCTAGGAAAACTGGAAGTTGTCAAAAATGAAATGGAATGCATAAAAATTGATATCCTTGTCATTAGTGAGCTGAAATGGACTGTTTTTGGCCATTGTGAATCGGACAACCATAGGGTCTACTATGCTGAGAATGATAAATTGAAGAGGAATGGTATGGCATTCATCGTCACAAAGATCATTTCAAGATCTGTCCTGAAGTACAATGCTGTCATTGAAAAGATAATATTCATACACCTACAAGGAAGATCAGTTAATACTACTATTATTGAAATCTATGCATCAACCACCAAAGCCAAAGATGAGGAAATTGAAGATTTCTACCAACTGCTGCAATCTGAAATTGACCGAACATGCAATCAAGATGTGTTGATTATCACTGGTGACTGGAATGCAAAAGTTGGAGACAAAGAAGATTAGTCAGTGGTTGGAAAATATGGCCTTAGTGATAGAAATAACATTGGAGATTGCTTAATAGACTTTTGCAAGACCAATGACTTCTTCATTGCACGTACCTTTTTTAAAAACATAAACAGTGGCCATATATGTGGACTTCCCCAGATGGAATACACAGGAATTAGATTGACTATATTTGTGGCAAAAGGTGATGGAGAAGTTCAGTATCTTCAGCCAAAATAAAGTCAGGTGCTGACTGTGGAACAGACCATCAACTGCTCATATGTAAGTTCAACTTGAAGTTGAAAACAATTAAAATAAGTCCACGAGAACCAAAATATGACCTTAAAAATAAGACCTTATTGTGTCTCTCCTGAATTTAAAGACCATCTAAAAAATAGATTTGATGGATTGAACACCAATGACCAAAAACCAGAGGAATTATGGGATGACATTAAGAATATCATCCATGAAGAAAGCAAGAGGTCATTAAAAAGATGAGAAAGGAATAAAAGGCCAAAATGGATGTCAGAAAAGACTCTAAAACTTGCCCTTGAGCGGAGAGTAGCTAAAGCAAATGAAAGAAATGACAAGATAAAAGAGCTAAACAGAATATTTCAAAGAGCAGCTCAAACAAATAAAGCCAATTACTATAATGAAATGTGCAAAAACCTAGAGTTAGAAAACCAAAAAAAAAAAGAACACACTTGGCATTTCTTAAGCTGAAAGTACTGAGGAAAAAAATTAAGCCTCGAGTTGCAATACTGAAAGATTCTATGGGCAAAATATCGAATGATGCAGGAAGCATCAAGAGAAGATGGAAGGAATACAGAGTCACTGTACCAAAAAGAACTGGTATAT
>NW_006921589.1:28155582-28159916 GCF_000298275.1 Orycteropus afer afer
GAGGCAGTATCACTACAGAAGTAGATTACCCAACCTTCCTTCCAAGGAGTGCCTGGTGTGTTTGAACCGCCAGCCTTCTGGTTAGCAGTCCAGTGCCTTAGGCACTATGCTACCAGAG
This sequence comes from Orycteropus afer afer, assembly GCF_000298275.1. NCBI lineage: Eukaryota > Metazoa > Chordata > Mammalia > Tubulidentata > Orycteropodidae > Orycteropus > Orycteropus afer. The sequence continues at coordinate 28,155,701 of NW_006921589.1, forward strand.
CTCCCCCTCAATCCACTAGAGGTACTTAAATATAATTCTTCTGAATTCCTCATCAGGAAGTTCCAGTACTGCCTCTTCTTCAGGGATATGTTCTGGGTCTGTATTCTGCTTCCTTGTTTCTACTGCTTTATCTTGCTTCTTTGTGTGGGCTGTGATGGTCTGTTGTCTCTGAGAAGTTGACTTTGTTGTATTTATATTTAATTGGTGATTGTATGTTGGAGTGATTTACCCAAGATTTCTATTTTCTATGTTTTTTGGGGGGTTTATCTGAGTAAGCATGTTTCTGTGCTCCTCTATTCACTAGTTGTCAGCACTTCAGCACTCACCACCTGTCTCCTGGTGTGTGTGACAGAGAATAAGAGTGACTACACAGATCTCTGTTAACTGTTTCTGAAGAGCAGTTAATGGTGAGTTGGTCTCTTCATGGTGGTTGTGTATCATTGGTCAGTTGGTGCAGAAAGAAGTGGTGGTTTGCACTTAGTAATTGGAGCTGCAGGAGGTGTGGGTATGGTTGGGTCTCATGGCCACAGTTGCTGTCTCCCACTCAGACAAAAACAACAATTGAAAAACCATCAAAAAAAAGTAAAAGAAAGAGGACAAAAAATACCATATATACACAGAGGAACCCTCACCAAAAATGGGAGGAAAAAAAAAGATGGAAGGCAGTAAACGAGAGAAAATATTTAAAGAAATATTTTAAAAAAGCCAAAATAAATATGAACAGGAAAAGCGGGGAGAGAAAACCTCACAATATCTTGGAAAGGTTGAATAAGAGAAAAGAGATAGAGTAGGAGAATAGTGAAGAAAAAATGGGAAAAATGCAAAAAGAAAAACAAGGAATGGGGAGAACCATGAAAAAGAAAAAATGGGATCCAGGAAAAAGGAAGAGATAAAAAGCTGAAAACTAGAACCTAGGAAAGGAAGAAGGAGGAATCATAATAAAAAAGATGAAAAAAATAATAATTTTAAAACAGAAACAAACAAACTCAAAAAAAAAATCTGGGAAGGCAGGGCACCTAGGCTTCATTAGATCACATAGATGCAGACAGAATTCCTGCCAACCCAGAAGGTGGGTGTGAAGTTTGCCATACCTCCATTCACCAAGAGGGTGTGGCGTATAAGAGTAACAAGGGGAATATTGCACCTTTCCCCATCCTCAGTGTCTAGTATGCCTTTGTGGTCCCTAACTATTCTTAGGTCCCTGGAATCTGAGACAATGCTGTCACTTTAAATATCTAAAATGGTCGAACTGCTTGTAAATATTCAAATTGGCTGCACCTTCCAGACAATCAAAAGTCTATAGCTCAGCCCATCTCCCTCTTTGCCACTTCCCCTTTTATTCACCAGCCACCAGTGCAGTTCTCTGTGCAGCCCTTGGCTAGCAGGGCTGATTTTTAGGTTAATTCTTAGGTCCTAGCACCACCTGGCAATATTCAAGCTGTCTGTGCCATCAAGATCATTGATAGTCTACAGCTCCATATGTTGCCTTTATCAGTGTTTTCATGCAAGTTCTTCCACTAGCTGGAGTTTAGTCCACTTCTGTATCCTTCCTTTCAAAGCTTAGGACTCCAGGATCATTTTCTGTATCTGTGTTAACTGGTTCCTCTTTTCTTTGTTGAAGAGGGTCTGTGTAGTTTGTCTGCCTATTCCACCATCTTACTGGAACTCCTCTAGAAGAGTAAACTTTAGAAATCAGGTATTTCCTTGGTACTAGTACTGGGTGTCTATATAGCAAGATGAGATGGTAAGGGAAGAAGGAGAAATAAAAGACAAATGTACATATATATTTGAGTAGGTATGAATGAAATGCATGTATATGTATGTAAATATACACACAATCCTCACTTATTGGCATGGTTAGGTTCCAAAGACCAACAACTATGCAAAAATCAGCATGAAGCAAAAATGAAGGATAATTACATCAGATCACAAAATGGAGGATAACTATATCACTGCATAACTGCCAAACCACTGAGAATCATGGCCCAGCCAAGTTGGCACATAATGATAACCATCACAGTCAATGTTATTATTCTCATTCCTCAGCATTCGTGACTGCCAAGTGTAAATCGTTAATACACAAAATAGTCAGATATTAGATTATTTATTATTGTTGTAAATGCAAAATGTTGGATAATGAAACAGTCGATTAGTTAGAAGTAATGTATTCATATATATTCATACGTATTGTAACTCATTGCCCTTGAGTCAATTTCAACTCACAGCAACCCTACAGGACAGAGTAAAACTACCCCACAGGATTTTCAAGACTGTAATCTTTATGGAAGCAGACAGCTGAATCTTTATCCTGCAGAGCAGCTGGTGGGTTCAAACTACCAACTTTTCAGGTAGCAGCCAAGAGCTGAACCAATGCACCATCAGGGATCCTGCATGTATGCATGCACACATACATACATGCATGTGTGCACCCACACATACAAACATGCATGCATGTATATATATGTGTGTGTGTATATATATATATATATATATAAAACAAGATTTTATATATATATATAAAAAATATATATATAAACAAGATTGGTTGATAGAACTCTCAGCAACACATTTAGATTCTTTTGCTTGTCTTGTATTTTTCCATTGCTCAATATTATGACCTTACTAGAACAGTTATATGTCCATAAGACCATATGAATATGAACGAGACTATCTCTAACCTCCTGACATCTACTTCTATTAATTACAGAAAAAGTCTGTAGAAATATGTAGATACCAGGATTAACAGCTGATGTCAAAGAAAGATCTTTTTCTTGGAATGTCCTCTCTCCACTATATCCCAGCAAAAGGCTCCATCAATTTACACAAAATGTTCCTTGGCAGAGACTTCCTTCTGTTCATCACATGCTGCCAAGAGCCAGCTCCCAAATGGTGGCCAGCTGATTCTTCCTTCACCCGCAGAATTCAAATCAATAAGTGATCTTTAGCAAAAAAATTTAATCAAAGTGAAAATGGATACGATAGCTACATTTTAAGCTTGATTACGTGGTGTGAATAGAAAAAGAGTGAATTGCACTAAACTCCAGTAGGTCTTTTTAAAAAATGGGATGCATTATAATAATAAAGTAACCTGAGGATATAGTTCAGAGAAGAATGCGGCTGTTTTTCAATGAGACTGCAGTAAGCTTTTTACTGCAGTGTGGCAAGCATCTCTTAATAAAGCAAGATTAAAATCTGTCCAGTGAAAATATTTGCGTTATTTTGAACACTGATTAAAACATTTTGTGCGCTATCCAGCACAGGAGTGCCATATACTATGCAAGACCCACTGTGGCACTTGGCAGAAAATAAATCATCGAGCTCTAAAATCTGCTGTGGTTGCTGTCTTCATTACAGAGACCTTGCACACAGCATACAAAAACATCTATAATGTTTACAGCACCTGGATGCCTGCACTATTAAACATCAATACAATCTGTGTTCATATCATCTCCATGCTAATCAGATCGATTACTGCTGATATAGTGTCTTGTCACAGTATTGTAATGCTAATGAAACAAATGGAGCTATGGAGAGACAATTCAGATATATAGGTATTTAATAGCACACTGTATAAAAAGAAAAGGAATCAACAGAAAACATGCAAGGTGCAGCTGTGTCATGGGCAGGCAGATTCCTTGTCAAGTCCTGGGTGGTACTGCGGTAATTTTGTCAGTAGCCATTAAAGGAGAATATAATACAGTTTGATACCATAAAATGGACTTGAAAGGGAAATGAGATTACTGCTGCTGCTTAACATGGAAGAGGTAATTAGCTGCACAGGTAATTAGATAACAGATTCCTAGCATAGCCTAGTGGAGACAGTGGATGATGGCAAGAGATAATATCGCTTGCCTGTTGAAAAGGATCAATGTCATAGTTGTTTTAGATCTAAAATAACATCCACATCAAACATTCTAATCCTCCAGACAGCAAAGATGCTGTAGTAGCTGCAGTAAAACATGCTATCACTTAATAAAAATGAATGAGGGAGATGGAATAGGAGGTGGGGCAAGCAGGGACACTCTGCCTCACCGTAGCTAGCAGGCCTCAGGCCATGTGTATATCTAAATCAGTTGTCACTTTGTGACACTCTCGGTTGAGAATGTCTCCTGACTTCTCTTCAACTAATTTCATTTATAGCAAAATTCTCAGAGCAAGACAAAAAGGAGGGGCGAGTCAATGATTGTACCCCAAACACAGAAAATCCATTAGCATA
>NW_006921589.1:28160301-28162253 GCF_000298275.1 Orycteropus afer afer
GCACATGAGAAGGCAAAGCAGACACATTAATTCCTGCATTCGGCTGCAGAAAGAGAGATTGTTCTGTGTACATACCAGGGGTGAAATTAGACTTCTGAAACAACACTTCACATCTCTTTCTATAGGAGGAGAAAGACATCACACAAATCAGAGGCTTTTCGAATCAGCAATTCTGGGAAACTGGCTAGAATGTTTCCCATGAAGAAGGACTGTGGGTGCCTATTAGCAAATTGGTTTGTTAGATCAATGAAACGAGATGTCCAGTTGTGTTATTCTAAATGAGTCCTAACATCTCCAGTTCTCTCTTCCCCTTCCTTGCCCACTTTGTGGGATCAATGGTAGACTAAATGGAAAAAACAGAACTGAAACTATTTCGAATACTTAACGGTCTATCAGAGGTATAGAAAAAGTATCCTACACCCAACACAATGTGTTGACTATAGAAAATCATTTTACGTCATAAAAGAATTTTAATGCAAAAAAATCCATTGCTATCATTTGACTCATAATGACCCTATGGGACACTACTGTCCCATAGGGTTTCTGAGGCTATAACCTTTATGGAAGCAGACTGCCACTATCTTTCTCTAGCGGAGCAGCTGGTGGGTCCAAATTACAAACCTTTCCATTAGCAGCCAAGCACTTAATTGGCATGCCAACAGACTCCTTGAAAGAACTCTAGTAAGCAAAGATTCACTTTTTCATTCAGTTGTTCATAATGCTACTTTGTGCTCATGTTTCTTCTTAAGGTGGAAGAATGGTTTACACATCGTTCTGCTAGCTTGAACAGTCCCTAGACAGAGCCAACTTCATATGTGTGCGATTTGTGTAGTTACAGAAAGCTCCATGATTGGTTTAATGTTCTTTCTTTTTAAGAAATTATTTGAACTTCTTAAAAAGTTTAGAACAAGGGTTCCACATTTTTCTTTTGTACTGGGCCCCACAAATTATGTAATTGGCATCATCCATTATGAAGTTCCTGGGTGGTATCAATGGTTAACATACTAAGCTGCTAACAGAAAGGTTTGTAGTTCAAGTCCACCCAGAGGCACTTTGGAACAAAGGGCTGGCGATCTACCGAAAAGCCAGCAACTGAAAACTGTTCAGAGCAGTGTAGTACTACTGTGATGCACGTGGAGTCACAGAGAGTTGAAATTAACTCAAAGGAAATTGGTTATTGCCTATCGAGGAATGTAGCAAATACCGGCATTCCTCTTATATATGGGGGAAAGACGGAAAACTGTCAGTCTCTACAAAATCCTCCAGTGTCTTTAATTCTTAAGACTGTAAGAAGAATCAGAGATGATAAAGAGAAATCAGAAAAGATCTTTAGAGACATAAGTCTTCACTAGGAGCCAGCATTATGGGTATAAGAGGTGAGAAGGTAGGCTCAAGCCCTGGCCTAGAATGGCCCTAAAAAGTCAAAAGTCTGGAAAACAAATCTAGAGTAGCAAGTATATGCAACCACAGAGGAGAAAAAATGAGAGAAACTTGAGGGACTCAATGTCCACCTAAAACACTAAACACCATCAAGTTCATGAAGTGCTGATCTCAGAATCCAGTGATATCACATCTACTTAGTTTATCCTATTATTTGCAATCATTATCAATCATATGGCATTGTTAATCTGGAGAATAAACAGTCTATTACAATGATCATCTAAGAACACAATCAATGTCACTGAATTGAACTTGTAAAATTATTGAATTTGCCTAAGCTTTGTTAAGTACATATCACGTACAAAAACAAAATCATCGTCATCGAGTCAATTCCAACCCACAGCAATCCCCATCGGGTTTCCAAGGCTATACATCTTTATTTATGTAAGTAGACTGCCTTATCTTCCTTCCACAGAGCAGCTAACTGGTGGTAACTGGTGGGTTATAAACTGCTTATTCACCATGCCACCAGAGCTCCTTACAGATTTTATATATATATATATATATATATA
>NW_006921589.1:28163065-28194732 GCF_000298275.1 Orycteropus afer afer
GGGGTTGCTATGAGTCAGGGCTGGCTCGACGGCACATAACAACAACAACAACAACATTATATATATGTATGTTTGTGTGTATATATATATAGTATGTGTGTGTATATATATGTATATATATACACACACATACATACTTTTTTTTTTTTTAACCTTGGTATTTTACTGGATTCTCAAAAGACACTAAGGTATTTTTTTGTCATGACTAATGGACTTCTTTTAGTCATCATCTTCTTTGCCTCTCCATACTTCCTAGCACACTGATTTCGAGGGCCCTTGTTACCCTGGACTCAAAACACAGTGCTACTCTCTCTGCGTTCTGCCTGCCCTCTAACTACTATGTTCTGGTCTCTTGCCTTCTTCCCAGCATGTGGACTGCTACTACTGTAGCCTTCAGCATCCAGTCCCAACCCAACCACCTGAACCCCTCTTTACAGAAGACCTCAAGATTGGTATCCTCAACCCAGACTTCTTATTAGTGAATCTCTCTACACATCTACAAATGTTCAGTAGATATTTCCATATGATCGTTCAGAAAAACACTTGTTTTTCAACATTTCTAGAACTTTTCTCCTCTCTGCAAAGCAAGCACTTGTTCCTTTCTGTGATACTCCTTCTGCACTTTTGAGTCCAGCCTTCAGACTACTCTCCTGTTGATCAACTCTCTCCTGTAACCGTGTCCTGGACATTCCTAGTCTTCTCAAACCATTCCTTCTGGATGGAACTCTGGAGGCTTAAGGTCTTGGCTTGCAAGCTCACACTTCACCTTCTCTCTGAAGGCTTTTCTGGGTACTCAAATCCACAGTGAGCTCTCTGTGATAAACTCATAAAACTAACTTCTACAACTTTTGATTCTGAAACATATACTATCTTTCTTATGTCTCTTGTAGGGTTGTTCTGCATTTAATTTTTTATATGTGTTCATGTTAGGTCTCCAATTATATTTATCCTGCTTGAGGGATGTATGTGATTTTAAATCTCTTGAAACTCCCAATGGACATGGAATAGAGCCACATAGATAGTAGTGCTCAATCAATAATAATAAATAAATAAACAAACAGCATTCTCATTTACAGCAGTATGGTCTTCTGTTGTAAAGGGAAGTTTACCAGCATTCTCAAATAAATTCATTTTAGTTTACAAGTGTTACAATTTGAGAGCTTTGCTCTTGAAATTTGCTGTAACTACACAACATGAAGAAAGGAAGTCCCAGAAGTGGTTAAACTGTAGTCTGCCCAAACAGCTACCATGATTTCCCCATGTAAATCACAAACAAATAAATAATGGCTTCAGCTTCAGTAATATTCCACTAATGCTTTTTAAACAAAGATATATGCAGACGGCGAGTGACTCAGCTTCCAAAATAAGCTTAAATAAAAATAATCACATTGTTTTAGAACAGAAGATTGTGTTTAATTGGTAATTTGTGGGTTCTGAGATGGAAACACACTACTGTGGATTCTAATGCTCTGTTAATAAATGAATTACAGTAATATAATCCAATTACTATTCATCTCAATTGAACAGATAACTTTCCCTAAACAAAAAACAAAGGAACCAAAGAGATCCAGTTTACCTAGTTTTTGAACAGATGGAATCGAAAACTGATTTTAAAAAATAATGCCAGAGTGCCTCAATGGCTTGCTGAATAAAATGTTTAGTGTAACGATACATACCCCGAGGGCCTTTAAAAATGCTTCAACTGCCTGCCAGACACAAGGAGTGACTGTAAGGCAGTCACAGTCATTAGGCTAAAGCCCTATCTTAAAAAACTGCCTTTGTATGACACCCTGATATTCAACAGACCAACTGTCTGACAATCCCTCAAAGGACAAGAATCCCCAAGTGTCCTCAAATCCAGATCAATCTCCGTCTATAGAAAACATTTTTATTCTTCAGCTGTACCAACCTGCCCAAAATGAAACAGACAGTTCTTATGGGACTTGCCTGGCATTGAAAAGATATGAGTGATTACATGTTTGTCTATATACTTTCCTATGTTGCCTAGACACCAATCTCATAGTATTTTTAATTTCTGCATCCTGCATCCCCAAAGCAGATCCAAGCAGGTCTTTCTTAATAATGTTGGATATTTTCCTTTGTTAAAAATTAGTATTCAACTTAAGACTGATTAAATCAGAACTGTGAAGGGTGACACAAATACATAGGCTGAAGAAGAATTCATAAAATATCAAGACCCAAAGCTGGCAGGCAACACCCAAGAATGCACCAAATGAGATCTTGTAGCACTCTAATTTTTACTGGTGGCAGGGGCACCAGAGCAAGAGTGATGGCTCTCTTGATGGCCCATAATGGGAACAAATGTCCCATAATAGGGATAAAATGTTTATGCTACATTGGCATGATTTATGATGGAACTCATATAAATAGGTTGAGAATACACAACGTAATTTTTTTATCCCATTTTATGGGAAAGCATGAAGATTAGACTTGTCTCCCCATGTTGTTGTTGTTGTTGTTGTTATGTGCCGTGGAGTCAGACCCGACTCATAGCGACCCCTCCTTGGGTTTCCGAGGCAGTATCACTACGGAAGTAGGTTGCCCAACCTTCCTTCTGAGGAGTGACTGGTGGGTTTGAACCGCCAGTCTTCTGGTTAGCAGTCAAGTGTCTTAAGCTCTACGCTACCAGAGCTCCCGTATTCCTTGGCAAAGATGAAACCAACAAAGAAAGACTCAATAGATGATTGACTCCTTTCTTCCTTAATAGTTGGCTCACCCTGGCCAATGCTTTGTGGGTTTTGCAAACAAAATGGAAGCTTTCTAACCATTTGAAGGGTTATTTTACTAAGCTTCAAAATTATGGAAAAGAAAAAAGCTATAGAAAACTGAGTTTGCATTTTATCTTCTCTGCAAGGGTTCAAGTACAGGCTAACACCACTTGGAAAATGAGACGTGAGGGAAGCGAATCTGTTTTGGTGACAACCATCACACTGAGAAGGAGCTCTGGTGGCATAGTGTCTAATGCATTTGACCAGAGGGCTGTCAGCCTCGGAAACCCAAAGAGGGATTGCCATGAGTTGGACCCAACTCGACGGCAGTGAGTTTGGTATTTTTTTTTTCTGGTTTTATCACATTGAAAAGTTGTTTCCACATATAGCAGACAGTTCAGAGGATCAGTGGATGGCTCATTCAGCATCCGTTCCTCAAACATTTCTTGAGAAACTATAAAGTATTCCAGGTTTTACTTGGGATACAGTGTTTTTGAATTTTCAAGATTTTCCTTGAAACTTAAGACACCCATGCAACCAACTAGACACCTGAAACATGATATGATACATTTCCACAATTAATCAGGTTCAAAAATTCTGTCTCCAATCTCACCTTTTGAACCCTCAACCTCCAAGTGAAAAGAACACAGACTTTAAGTGGAATGTCAGTATTACTAATCTGAGAATACGTTCTTCTCTTTAAAACATGAGTGACACAATTTACCTCACAGGACTTCCAAAAGAGTAAAATATAGCATGTATCATGGCTTGGATAGTGTTTAATAAATATTAAGTATCTTTGAAAAAAATGCACACAAACACACACTCTACTTACTGCTTTATGTTTATAAAGAACATGCTTTTGTTTACAGGAAAAGAATTCTACTCTGTTTAGAGTTTCATAATTTCTTTGGGGATGAAAAAAAAAGCAGGAGATTAGAAAAAAGAGATCAGCTATTGGTTACAATTACAAAAAGAGCTCTGGTGTCACAGTGGGTAAGGCATTCTGGCTGCTAATCTGCTACCCAGAAGATCAGCAGTTCAAATCCATCTACTGGCCCATGGAAGAAGATGAGGCAATCTATTTCCATAAAGATTTACAGCCTTGGAAACCCTATGGAGATCACTATGCATGAGAATCAACTCAATGGCAGTGGGTTTGGTTTGGGTTTATTGGTAATAAAGCCACAATTCTATTTACAAAGTATTCAGATACAAATTATACAACTTTACCTTTATTTATCCTTAGTAAAATGGGCCTGTTTAATTTATTTCACCATTTGCTTTTGAAATCTGTTGACATATTCTATTAGTATTTTTGATCCAATTGGCCCCTGTGTCATTGGTGACAGTTTCCTGTGCAGTGATCCTCTAGGATTAGCTGGGCTCTCAGTACCTTCTATCTGCTACCTTTAGAAGCTGAGCAGCTTTACTTTCAGTTCTAGAACAAATGGAAGACTACACAGTCCCCATATTTATCTCCACACACACAAACGTAGTTTTTGCATCTCCATACAGCAAACATATATTGATCAAAAAAGGAAATCCTGAACAATTTAGGCCTCTACAGTATTTTGGAAAATAAGATATTGACATGGGTACTGTTGGAGATTCCAAGTTGGTGAGGACAATGAAAAGGAAGAGAAAGAGGGTGATGTGGTGATAACAATTTTTACCATTTGCTAACTACATGCCATCTGTAAGGTATATCTATCTTCTCAATTCCTTCCTCAGTAAAGTAGTAAACCAAAGTGAAGCAAATAGATTGTAAACAGTTCCTCTCAGAGTCCCAGTTTATAGTTGATGATAATAAGGCACAGAGAGATGAAATAATTTATTCAAGGGCACTTGACTGCTAGCCAGAAGGCTGGTGGTTCAAACCCACCAGCCAGCCACTCCTCAGAAGGTTGGGCAATCTACTTCCATAGTGATACCGCCTCGGAAACCCAAGGAGAGGTCGCTGTGAGTCAGGTCCAACTTGACGGCAGTGAGTTTCAGTGTTTTTTTTTTGTTTTTTTTTTTTTTTACATAATTCTAATAAACAGAAAATCAAGCATTTAAATGCAGTTTCCAAATGATGCCAAATCCCAAGTTGTCACCAGCCCTTCACAGAGCCAACATAATAAGTAGGTAACGATGACAACAATGATAATGCAACAATCCTTTATAAGCTTATTTTTACTACCCCTTCTGGAGATAATATAAAAACATACATTCTTATTTATATAACACTTCAGATCGGAGATTACGGGACATTTTCTAGACTTGAACTACTAGGTGTCTTTATAAAAGCATGGGAAGCTCATTCTGATTAAAGAAGGGCTCCTAGTAAAGGGATGAGGAGGACAGAGTTCGAATAACTCCCAAAATTCTACCAAGGCTCCAAAAATCATCTTGATTTGTATTTTACAGCATTTTAAGTCAACTCTCTGAGGTTCTATCTTAGTAGTTTAGGACATTCGGAGATTAACCATCACCTGACCTTCCTCAAAAGTCTTCTAAGTCAGTGCTGGGAAGGAAAGACAAGACTTTTCATTTCTAATAAGCTCCGAGGTGATGCCATATTTGTCTACATACCACATATTGAACAAGAGGGTTCTAAACAAAGGTCATGACATTGAAGGGTACCTGTAGCAGGAACCCAGGTTTGGAGCCCAGAGAATCAACCTGTACCCTTCAACGTGTATGTCATCAAGGAGTGTGACTATTGAGACATTAATTGATCCTTTGTGAGGAATGAGAGAAAGAAGGCAAATAAAGAGACAATATACAGATAAAGATTTTGTCACCCAGAGGATAAGAAAACTATTGACATTTCTAGATTAGCCAATACTATGCTAAATTTTAGGAGGATTCTAGAAGATATACCTGATTGCTGTCTTCATGGAAAATATACTCTAGAAAAAAATATTGAGAGCAACTCAGCACCAAACTTAATAACTATGAGTGCAATGGGACTGAAGTATTGGCAGGTAGTGACGATTTCTCACTGGATTTGTACTTCCAGGAAATCAGGCAATGGTACAGGCTTTTTAAAAACTTTGCGAACGTACAAAATTGATTTTCTTAGTTACACTATTTCATGAAATTAAAACCAACACAGTCATTGTACCCAAGACAAAGCAGTGAAGGTCAGTTTACCAGGCAGCTTGGAGCATTGTGCTTCAGTGCAGCTGAGACACTGCTCCATCCCTTGCTAGAGTAAACAAAGATAACTAGCTATGCATGTGAGGATGTTTAAGAAGGTGTTGGTGCTGCTTGTGACTGGAATGCGTGTGTCTCAAAGATGCTTCAATCAAGGCTGTCAGCTATTGACTAGACCTTCTGAAGAGAAATATTCACAGGATGATAGTGGAATCAGGATCAAGCTTTGCCAAACCCCCCCCCCTCCCCACTGAGTCCCCGAGACTCTATATCAGGATATTGGGAACCCTGCAAAAGCATTCCTTTATAGTTCTGAGAGAGGAAGAGAAATGCCCAGAGGGTGACAAATGATGCCTGGCACACCACTCCCCAGTCCTGGTTACATAAGACATATGGATAAAATATACATAGGTGCTGGCGTTCAGTGCAAGAATTTTCACCTTCCATGTGGGAGATGTGGGTGTGATTCCCAATCAATGGACCTCATGTACAGCCAGCAACCACGTATCTGTGTGTTGCTAGGATGCTGAAACCGTTTTAGCAGAGCTTCCAGACCAATACGGAGTAGGAAAAAAGGCCTGGCAACCTGCTTCCGAAAATCAGTCAGTGAAAGCCCTATGGACCTCAATGGTTTCCCCTGCAGCTGATCATAGGACTGGTATATAACAAGGCAGCATTGTGCTCCCTTGTGCTGGTGACAGCCATGAAGGAGGGCTAGCAGGGGACAGCTAACAACTGCAACAAAACATACACAGAAGTCTCTGAACTGCCTACTGCAGCAAATTTGTTCTAATATATAATTGCTTGGAATCCACCAGGAACTTACTTTGGAAAGAAGCCTATACAGTTAACATCAGCATGTTAGTGTCGAGGACTGTCTACCAACATCAAATGCTTTCTCATTTGTCAGACTGAGATATAAAACTTAAAACAACTCATTCCTCCCAGACCCTGAAAATGGCAATATGGTAAACTGCTCATAACTATAAGAAAAGGAGAAAAGAAGTCTAAGTGTTCCTTGTTGTTCTCCGATGTTAACTAGTAAAACTTCAAACTTTACTGTGTCACGTGTAACCTAAATTATACTTAAAATTCACAACAACCGGCTGAAGAAACTGCTGTCAGTAAGTTTTACTAATTTGTAAATGTGAGTTTTGTTAATTACTCTAATTGTATTCACTCAAAATAAAAGTTATAAAAAGATTTATATAATTTAATGATACCTTTAAAAATGGAAATTCACATCCATACGCATATAAACACACACATATACATCACACAAATGAAAGTGCATATTAAGCAAGCTGGCATACTTTGCAGCAGAAGGAAAAGAAAAATTAAGTATCTCAAGAGAACATCTAACATGGTCATGTTTTCTAAAGCACAAACCACGAGAAAATGCTTGTCTCTACTTAATAATGAGGCAGGCATCAATTGTTTTCAAAGATGGTAGATTACTTTGTCAAGCTGGAAGAAGTTTCACATCAATTTCCTAACCTTACATAACAGGTAACTCCAATGATCCTTCCAAGGCTCTGGCTGATTCCTTCTTAATGAAATAAGATAAAATATTAATTCAAGATGTCAAAAAGACATACATAAACAGAAACACTGCAGCACGTTTGTTCTAATATAATTGCAGGATGTTGGCTCCACTCCTAGATAATTATTGCATTAGTTAGCTAGAGTTCCCTATAGGATTATGCAATTTTTTAAAGTAGTTAGACCAGATATCCTGTCCATGGGAAAGTCATTTGTGTGCAGCCCCACGTCAGCTGTATGTTTCCAGGAGATAACAAGGCTTTTGTGTGCTCTGCTGTGTTCCAAACTACAATATACATGGAACATGCAGGCAACCAGCCAAAGGTAGAGATGGAGAACAGGTGACACATCCAACATGTTAAATGATGTCAAATCACAAACAACTCTCCTAAGCTTTCTCAAAGAATATCTACAGCAAACCTTTCTTTAGGCGGCTACGACTGCCCCTTTGAAAACAGTAAGAAGAATCTCTCAGAGAAGGAGGTCATTTTATACACCGATCTTCACATATCAGAAGTTGGCAGTTTGGAAAACAAAATCATGCATCTAATTTATTCCCTTTGAGAAACAAAATTCAGGTACATCAAAGAAATAAATCCTTTAGAATAGTCACATTATGTCTGATCAATATAAAGGGATGCTTAGCTATTTCACACTTAATAAAACAATCAAAGTGAAAAAAGAGCCTTTTCTTTCCCACTGAAATTCTACTAATCAGTTAGAGTGACTCCTGGCATCTGGATTTAGTTCTCCAGTCAACCCGGCATTGGCCAAAAAAAAAAAAAAAAGGTGATTTCTAGGATCTGCAACCTAGTTTTAGAATCAAGCTATAAGCTGTAAGTACGAAAAATTGATTAGGCAAATGTAAATGTCCAGGCCTAACCACCTCCAACCAGTCAGTCCCCAGTCTCTTAATGCTGATGAAACAATCTTTAGTAACTTTATAAAAGACATATACTGTGCACAAATGAGAATTATTTTAGAATCTTGCACTATGCCCATAATCCATTAAGACATTTGCCTCCCAAGATATCTGGCACAAATTCCTATAAATAATCCATTTTTATATCAGATTCCTCCTTGAACGCAGCACTGCCACAGAATCTAAGCAATCTAGAACCAACCATGTCATTTTACAGATACTCAGAGAGGTGAGTTTTTTTGGCCCAGTGTTACAAAATACAAGTTTTAGGATGAGGATAACATCAAAACCCCAAGTACTCCTCTCCCACAGTCTTGTTGTTGTTGTTGTTGTTATGTGCTGTCGAGTCGGCCCCGACTCATAGCGACCCCTCCTTGGGTTTCCGAGGCAGTATCACTACGGAAGTAGGAATGCCCAACCTTCCTTCCGAGGAGTGGCTGGTGGGTTTGAACCGCCAGCCTTCTGGTTAGCAGTCAAGTGCTTTAGCCACTATGCTACCAGAGCTCCCCTCCCACAGTCTAGAGATCTATAATTCAGCTTAGTTGATACTTTATAAAGGTTCAGTTTAAATAAAATAACATTTCAGAATCAGAAATACAAATAACCTTAATCATGACTGAGGAGTTCTGTCTGCCAAGCACTAAAGGACTCTGTTGGCTGCCCTCTCACAGTGTCTGCTTAGGCCAATCCCTAAAGATGGCGTGGGGGTGGAGGGGCACAGGGAACCTTAGGAACCATGCTGGCATCATCCAGTAACACAAATGGGTTCATGTTTTTATTTGCAATTGTTAAGATCAAAATGGTCATCACTATACATGCTTTCCAGAAATTATTTCTTTATGCACTTTTCCCATGAAACAGCTGTAATTGAACCATTCTGAAGTGATGACAATTACAGGAGTAAGACATTTGTACCATCCATCTTTCCACATGCCACATAGCTAAGGGCAGCTAACGCAACCAGCAATTACAGCTTTCTGCTTTAAGAACTGAACCTTCTGTAAAGGGGGTTAAAAAAAAAAAAAAAACATTGCCAGTCTTGTAAACCTAAATAACTACTGTATGCTTCATTTCTTTCTTCCTGTGCAGCATTCCTATAATTTACAATTTTCTAAAAAAAAGACATCACTAATAATCACATACATTCTGTCAAAGCTAACAATAAAAAGTTCTGCTCTTAATCCTGCTATGAAAAACAGGACTCACTTCACATTCACCCTTGATACAGCACCTCAAAGAAATAAAAACTAAATTCATATACATATATATAAATACACACATATACATGTACACCCAATATACATCAGAAAAGTAAGACTTGAGTAATTTATTACCCTGGGTGAGAAAAAGTATGTTTTTATTTTAAGGCATGTATAAGTATTATTAACAATTCTTGTAACACTTTGCTATACTCTTGCTTCAACATAACATAAAAACATACGTGAACATAAATTAGTGTGAGGAAAAAATGAGACTACATTTTTAAGTAAAAGTGTAGAGAGAGATTCAATTTAACATTATACTCTATCTCTGCCTTCCAAGGCCATTGTTCTGGTTTTTATGTTCAACAATATTGTCTTCTACATCATTGGACAGTAACATGTCAATTAGGTAAATCTAAAAAGAATTTAAAGAATTTATATAATTATACACCTCATTTTACTGCTTTGCCTAAGATCACTGTCACCTCTTATAAAATAGTTTTCATTTAAAAAGGCCGTTTCTTTCGTCCTTTGATGGGACATAATTAGCTTTTCTGACATATCAAAGTCACCTTGCAACACTAACTCTACGTTGTAACACTAAAGCCAGGTGTGCTGTTACATGACTTTTTTTCTTTACAGTGTCAGCACAACTGTTGATGGATGCCTCTGTAGTTTAATATCTGACAGTAGGTGCAAGCAAATAACATTTTTATTTAAAAAACTATAATGTCTGGTGATAATGAAGAGCAGAGGCAGCTTTTTCATTTACAACACGTCTATAAATTTTGGCAGGAAATTGAAACTAATTTAATATGTGCAGTCTGAGGAAGTTACTCAGTTCTAAGAACACACAAGAAACAGTTAAATTGCTGTAGCTAGAATCCGTCTCTTAAAAATGAATGCAACACAAAGGAGAGCTCCTAACTAGGGTTTCCAAACTGACACATGGTATTTGGTTAGACTGGAGTAGAAACACAGAGTTCTGCTGTCTGTAAATTCACTGCAATTATTATCATTACTAAGTAAATCTTAATTTGCTGTGCCTCCACTACTTGACAAAATTACTACCATTTTTCTGTTACCATCCAGAAAGTCATCAGTGAGCCTTCAAGAAACACTGGCAGCTTTGGTGATGTATTTGTTAGAGTGACTGAAGAATTACATACTTCACTTTAAATAAATTCACCATGTAAAAATTCTGTAATGAAGAGCACTGGTTTACATAACTTGTATCCTGAAACGAAGGGCTTTTCTCTCAAGACTTCAGACAATATAAGGCAGATGCAGGCAAAATGTAATACTTTCCCACAAATTAAAATTTCATAAGAAATGGACATGATGGAAAACCAGTCCAATAAAGCAAGATTCTGGGTGTCTGAGAGTCCCCAGGCTCGGGAAGGGGACTCCATGCCTGATGGTGGCACAACTCCCAAGGACAGAGCTGCAACTTGTTAGAAGAGCTAAAAACACATAATCAAGTGTGTAAGAGCTCTTGCAACTTACATTAGATCTGCCTTGTAATTTATGCTAGATTACATGTCTTCCAATGCTTAGAGTATCATGGGGTATCTGCCACTTCTATATATACATATATGTAGAAACTCAAGTCCTTTAACTCAATTCAACAATTGTTTTGTCAATAAAAATATACTTTTCATTATACAAGGGGAAAAATACAAAAATTGGGTTTGCGCTACAGAAATTTTCTTTCAATTCAACTTCAAGAAAATATTTCTGTTTAAACAAGAGGTACCTATACGTGATTCTGCCAAGCATGGGTTCAGTGAAGGCTGTTATCTTTACAAAGAGGGTCCTATAAATGAGCCCCTGGGTTACTGCACTTTCTATGACCAGAGACTTAAGACAGAATGTTTTCAATGTTATTTTTGAGTAGAGTATGTGCGCTTTGTTTGTCATTTAACTAATAACCCATTGCCTAAGGCAGGGATGGATATTGCTCTGTTTACAAGGCTCAGGCCAACATCTAACAACTGACACCATTGTACAGTCCCCAACTCAGAGTACAAGTCCTTCTCCATTCCAGATCCTCAGAAGGTTTTGGGAGAGGCTGTAAGAGTGTGGTGCCAGAACACGAGAAAAGATCATGCAAAGGACTTTGAAGAAATCTTACTCCACCATTAAACAGACCCCAGTGGGAGTTAAGATATTCTCCCCACATAGTTGGTTCTTTGGTTCCTTAACAGGGTCCTTCATAAGCTACCTATAAACTAATGACAACATTGTTAAAGTCCATTCCCTTCTCACATACCTACAGATAGGTATGACGAATTTCATAAAACCTCAAAATGAATTTACTCTTCTGAGAACAAAAATGTCTTCTGCATATAAATCATGAGGTTTTTTTAAAGTGTTATCAGACAAATACAATCTTTTCCCCACAGTTCCTCTTTCAAGATATGGCCAGCCGAAATCTCTTACATGCCGCTCAAAGTGTAAGCCCAGAGACAGGAGGCATAAGCACCATATGGGAACTCATTAGCGGTACAGGATCTCTGCTCACCCCAGACCAACTTAATCAGAATCTGTGTTTTGACAGGACCACTAGGTGGTCTGAATGTACACTCAAGATTGAGAAACACGGCTGGAACAGACTTCACCTAAAGATTTCCACAAGATTCTCCACAAAGGAACTTGAAAACATCCCCTATCTATGTGCTCATTATGGATGGACATAGGATCAATATAGTATTTACTAAACCAAAACAAAAATATCAAACTGACTGCCATGGAGTCGGATCTAACTCATAGTGACCCCTCCTTGGTTTCCAAGGTGGTATCACCACAGAAGTAGATTGCCAAACCTTCTTTCCAAGCAGTGGCTGGTGCATTTGAACTGCCAGCCTTCTAGTTGGCAGCCAAATGCCTTAGGCACTACGTCACCAGGGCTCCCATTTAGTAAATACTATATGGGCCCTATATCCACCCATAATGAGCATATAGATAGGGCATGTTTTCAAGTTCCTTTGCATTTGACTGCTAACCAGAAGGCTGGCAGTTCAAACCTACCAGCCACTCCTCAGAAGGAAGACTGGGCAATCTACTTCCATAGCGATACCACCTTTGAAACCTAAAGAGGGGTCACTATGAGTTGCATCAATTGAACGGCAGAGAGTTTGGTTTGGTATTTGTAGGACTGTGATAAAGAATTTGTAAAATTATGAAACATTTTTTAAATATATAGGTTTGGAATGAGAGTAACTACTAATGGGTACAGGGTTCCTTATTGAGGTGATGAAGATTTTCTAAAATTACATGATAATAGGTTTCACACATCTGTAAATGTACTCAAAACCACTGAATTGCACAACTTGGTGTGTCCATATACCATGGAATGTATGCATGTATATGTATCTTCTATCTTAACAGAATTGTAAAAAAAACATGGATTCATAAACTTCAAAATTCTTAAAAATGTAAATATCATTAGCCATAAAGGAAATCAAAATTAAAACACAAGATAAAACTTTACACTCACTAAAATAGCTAAGTAGAGGAATGCAGAAACAAACTGTGGTAGGGTTATACAATAGAATATTATTCAGCAATAAAAAAGACTGTTGCCATCAATATATGCAACACAGATGACCTTAACGAACATTATATTTACAATCGTTATGTTGAATGTAAACAGCCAAGCCCCAAAGATTGAAAACTATGATTTCATTTATAGAAAGTCCTAGAACTTCCTACAGTCTCCTACCTCTCACTTTACTTGCTGTGTGACTTTAGACTGGGGACTTGGGCCTCCTGAGCTATAGTTTCCTCACCTGTTAAAACGGACCAGCAGCTTTTATCACATAGCACTGTTGTGAGGACTGAATAATGTTGAGAGCAGGTGATCATGTACATGAGTTCTTTTCTTAGGAATTTGAGTTCTGCCTATACAGGATATAAGCTTCATTGTATACCCTTTCTTATGTGGTTTTGTTGCTCAGAGGACTTTCAGAGGTGAGAACATCTAATAAAAAAGATACTAATCCTTCAGATGCAGGATTTTTCTAGTGAATAAGCAGTAAGTACTTATTAAGGGATGAAATTCTTCTCTTCCACCCTGGAGACCTGCACTTGATTCCCAGCCTATGCAATGCAAGTGCAACCACCATCCGTTGGAGGCTCCGAAGTCCTGTGGTGCTAGGCAGGTCTCAGCAGAGCTTCTAGACTAAGAGAGACTAGGAAGACCTACCTCCAAAAAATCAGCCAACGAGGTCCCTATGTCTGGCAAGTGTCGGATCTTATTTTGCATGGGATCATCATGAGTCGAGGCAGACAGGATAGCAGCTGAAAACAAGTGCTTATTTAAATCAAACCAAGAACCACCTCCCTACCCTGATGCCTTCACAAACAGTATCTGAAAGAAACTCTGCTTATTCCTGTCTAGATCTAAGAAGCAGATGAGAACTGAACATAGAGGGGGACTAAAGCTTAAGGAGATGCAATTCTCAATAAAAGACTCAGGTTAGAGTCCACCAGTGACTTAAAAAGCAAGACAAAGAAAACGTAGAGCACAAATAAATATTTTATTTCCGTATATTTGTCAAATTAAGCAAATGAAAATCATCCACACAATTACTCAAATATCTGAATAGCACTGAGCTAAAGCTAATCCAATTAGAGAATCACACAGAAGAATTTATTACAATTACTGTCTCAAAGTAAGCAGATGACCTTTAACAAACTTTTGTCCTAACAGACAGCAGTAGGGCAGCAGTCTGGGCATATTTCTCAGGACTTAAACATGCTGAAGAGTAAGTCGAGACAACCGCACAGCTGTCCGACAGAGAGCTGAGCAGAAAACAAAACAAACCCATGGAAAACTAATAGCATTTTCTCCCAAAGTGTTCTGTAGGCATGGACAAAATCCACCGACGCGACCTTCTTAACGTCCCTAAGCACATGGAAACTGTGAAAGTCATTTACCTTTAAATTCTAAACAAAGCCTTCTCAGAAAACTTTTAAATCGTCTTGGTTAGTATTTCATACACTTTCATATAATTATGTGTGCTTTTACATATATATATTTAGCATACAGACATAATTACATACAAATAAAATTGCATACTATGTGTAATTATGGGAGCTACACTATATGTAATAAACATCCCACAAATGCCTACATGTGTGTGTGCATGGAAGATGAGTACTGAGACAACTCCCTTATGTTCCCTTTTCCCATCGTTTTCTGAAATTTGTGGATTTGTGACAGAATTATCCTGGTTGGAAAAAGAAAACAAAAACAAATGTCTCTTTAAACATAAAGCATTTAATCTGGCTTTGAATTAAGAAAGTACAAGGTTAGGTACATCTGTAATCTGTAGTTTGTGATTATTTTTTCCTCTTCATTTTGGTTTTGAGAGGTTCTGACTTTGTTTTGAGCTGCTCAGTAACAAATTGTGGTTAGGAAATTGTACAATTATCTTTCCACTTTAAAAGCAGTGCTTTAAAATCCAGAGTTTTCTTTTACATTCCCCGTTAGAGTAAAGGGGACAGAGGACATTAAAAATGGGCATCAGGTAATGTCACATGCAGACCTGCCCAAGAGGCACCACCTTGTATACACTTACACAAGATCTCACAGCTCCATCTAGCTCCAGACCGGGGAACTCAGGGAATGAGACACACTGTCACTCACCAGGATTATCAAAGCATGCAGGGATTTCAGCAACCGTCAAAATGAAACCATTCAGCAACTACTGAATTTATGAGTGCAGGAAGTTTGTCAATTAACACTGATTAAGAAGAATATTCATTAGTTAATTGAAAGTTAATTTTATAAATAAAGAAATCACTCATATCATTATTATTTACTTTCTTAGCACTTCATTTTTAAAAAATAGAACAGATATGTCAGGGGGTCTAGAACTGAACATTTTTTCCCATTTAAATATTCTTCTGTCTCACACGTTGTTCTAAGTGTTCTGAGTTCTACCTTGAGCTCAGGAAAACAAAGAGGAAGCCGCTTGTTAAGTGAATATCCATTGGGAAGGCAGGATAGGACAGAGAAAGCTGACATGCTTAATATTTTTATTCATACATGTTTTGCATGTCTTTAGTATCCAGTAAATAAAAAGACAATTTACAATAGTCTGAAAAAAGGGTATATTTAAAAATGATGATAATTCAGGAACAATCTGCAAATATTTTTTATGAAGACACAAAATACAAGCAGGAGAATACTATAAACTATTATTGAAAGTTCAGCTAGGAAAATAACTGGGCCTAAAATTAAAAGACATGCCAGGAAGCACATTTACTTTAAACAGACTTCATCTGAATAAATTCAAATAAAATCATATTACCTCAAAACAGAAGAAGTTGAAGTTTGCATATAATATTATAAAATTAAATAATAATAATTGCTTAATTAGTGTTTTTTAAAATGTTTAAAATCATTTTAAATGGACAAGTAATTCCACCATTTTCTATATATCATATTACTGAGCAGCTCAAAACAAATATACAAACAACCAAAATAAATTGGTATTTAAACCAATTTTACTAGATTCCAAATAAAATATTCCAAAGACACAAAGGGCATATACTTATATTTCTCTTTCCCTTTAAACAACTAGTTTTTTTGTGTGTATTGTTTTTATTCAGTAGAGGTATAACAAAGTTTCTAAATTAACGTTATATAGCATAATATAAAATAGTATATTTATTATTCTTACAAACTCCTCAAAATCAGTGTTGATCTAAATTTAACACTGTGATCTGACAAAGCCAATCAACCCGGACATTCCTAATGTATAAGACAGTCTTTCTGATCCTGATGGTCCCAGCTTACTATGTTGCCTCTGTCCTCAAACACCCATAACCTTGTTCTAGAATGCTCACTTGTCACTTAATAAAGATCCATGGTACCTATGATACTACCCTTCATGATGGAAATCATAATTCTCTCGGTCATCAGCCCTTCCCCACCCCATTTGCCCACTATGCCCCGCTAAAAGGTGATTACTGATGAGAAATCCATAGCCTTTGGATATAGACAGACTGGCTATATGACCTACAGTTTCCTCATCTGTAAAATGGCATTATGATTACTTGACTTCCTGCCATGTTTTAAGGATAAAATCCCTAACACAAGGCTAAGGACTCACTGAGTATTATTCCTTCTCTTGCCCATAATGTCAAAACCTAGTATATAAACAATGCACAAGCATTTGGTGGTCACTCTAGAAATATCGAAATCAGTTAACTTTTTTTTTTTTTTAACTTCAGCTAAGGACTGTATTAATTATAGCTATCCCAAAAACCAAACTCTCTGCTATCAAGTTGATGCCTACTCATAGCAACTCTGTTGTTGTTGTTGTTGTTATGTGCCGTCGAGTCGGCCCCGACTCATAGCGACCCCTCCTTGGGTTTCCAAGGCAGTATCACTACGGAAGTAGGATTGCCCAACCTTCCTTCCGAGGAGTGGCTGGTGGGTTTGAACCGCCAGCTTTCTGGTTAGCAGTCAAGTGCTTTAGCCACTATGCTACCAGAGCTCCTAGCAACTCTGTAGGACAAGAAAAGAGCTACCACCCCATAGGGTTTCCAAGGCTGTAATCTTTATGGAAGCAGACTGCCACATCTTTCTTTCATGAAAGAGCTGGTAGATCCAAGCCATCAACCTTTTGGTTCAAAAAACCAAACCAAACTGCCATGGAGTCAGACCAGACTCACAGTGACCCCTCCTTGGGTTTCTGAGACAGTATCATTACGGAAGTAGATTGCCCAACCTTTCTTCCGAGGAGTGGCTGGTGGGTTTGAACCGCCAGCCTTCTGGTTAGCAGCCAAATGCCTTAGGCACTATGCCACCAGAGCTTTGGTTAGTAGGCAAGTATTTCAATCACTGCACCACCAGGCATCCTAGTATAGCTACAATAGGGGTAATTTTGCTAGTTATTCACTTAATTGTCATGCATGGTGGCATACTGCCTAAAGCATTTGACTGCTCACCAGAAGGTTGGCAGTTCAAACTCACCAGACTCTCCACAGAAGGAAGATGGAACAATCTACTTCAGTAAAGACTTACCACCTCACAAACCCAATTAGGGTAACTGTGAGTTGGAATCAACTCAATGGTAGTGAATGAGAGCACTTTCTTTGGCTAGGAACCTGTCAGCATATCAAGTATACTTGCTTCTCAACATAAAGGAATTTGCTCTGCCACTCCAGACAAAGCATACATTTTGGTGGCCTTGAAAAAAGAAGAGGGAAGTGGAAGACTATCAACAGAAAACAAAAGCCTTAAGTGAGCAGTAGGACTAGAACTAGAGATTTTGGAAAGGGTGACACAGTGGCTTGTTCATTGTGCTTTCATACTAGAAATAGCCCTAATGGAGAACACCATACTGACCAACAGCTAAAAGAACAGAAAACACAGAACTGGGAGCACAGAGTCCCACATGAATCACATCATACAACGTCTCCTCAAATCATACTTGACCAGAATAACAGATGATGTCACAATGATCCACTATCATTATGAAGACCAGAATATTCTGACATTTAATTATGAACTAAATATTACAAATTCAATTATATATTTAACACATAATTCCAAAAACACTTCAGCAAGGGAGAAAATACTCATAAATGAAAAGTATAAATAAGATTAAATACCCAGTTTTGCCCTCTCTCACCATTTTCATCATTCTTTGATCCTGAAGAAGAAAGAATGGTAATTGCCCACATGTTTCGGTCCAATATTACAACACTGGATAAAAGGAAATGCACTCAACAAAAACAATCTACATTAAAAAGAAAACTTCATATTGCATCAAAGAAATCACTAGAATATTTTGTGTTCTTAGGTTTCTAGGTATACCTAAAAATAGACCTTGTAAAGCTGAACAAATTCATCCCCAAGGTTCCAATTTCGTATTTGGCAGAAAACAGGAATTGCTGATGGCATAATAAGCTAAATATTTATTTTTTTTTAAATGAAGGATGTTAAGAGAAATCTTCACTTAGAAAGAATCCTAGCAATAGAACACCAATGCTCAAAGTTTGATTGCTCCTGTCATGAGGTCCCACTGAGTCTGTTCTGACTCATTCTGACAACATGTACAACAGAAAGAGACAATCCACACAATCATTGCTATGTTTTAGGCCATTGTTACAGCCACTGTGTCAGTCCATCTTATTGAGGATAGTTTCCTGTGTTTTGCTGCCCCAGTACTTTACCAAGCATGATGGACTTCTCCAGGAACCGGTAACTCCTGACAATATATTCAAAGTACATGTGATGAAGTCTTGTCATCCTCACTTCTAGGGAGCATTCTGGCTGTACTTCTTACCAAGACAGGTTTCTTTGTTCTGCTGGCAGTCCACGGTTTATTCAACAGTTTTCTCTGATACCGTAATTCAAGGGCACCAGTTCTTCTTTGGTCTTCCACATTAATTTCCCAGCTATCCCATGCAGATGAGGTGATTCAAACTACCATGACTTGGGACAGGTGCACCTTAGTCCTCAGAGCAGCATCTTGCCTGTGGAAAGCATTAAAGAGGTCTTTTGCAGCAGATTTACCCAATGCAATATGTCATTTGATTTCCTGACTGCTACCTCCATGGGCATTGCTTGTGGATCCAAGTAAAATGAAATCCTTGACAATGTCCATCTTTTCTCCATTTATCACGATGTTGCTTATCAGTACAGTTATGAGGATTTTTTTCTTTATGTTAAGGTGTAATCCATTTTCCAACTGATTATTTTTTTGTTGTTTCTCACTTCTACATTCCAATCACCAGTAATTATCAATGCATCTTGATCAGATGTTTGATTAATTTCAGACTTGTAAATATTCAATTTCTTCTTCTTTGATATTACTGGTTGGTGCATAATTGGATAATAGTTGCATTAACTGTTCTTCCTTGTAGGTATATAGATATTATGTCACTGACAGTGTTGTACTTCAGGACAGATCTTGAAATGTTCTTTGTGACAATGTAGGTGATCCAATCTTCAACTATTCATTCTCAGAATAGTAGATCATATGATTGTCCAATTCAAATGGCCAATATCAGTCCATTTCAGCTCCCTAATGTCTAGGATACTGATGTTCCAATGTTCCATTTCATTTTTCACAACTTTCAATTTTCCTTTATTCATACTTTGTGCATTCCATGTTCTTGTTATTAATGTATGTTTCCTGCTCTTTTTTCTCATTTTGAGTCATGCCACATTAAGAAATGAAGGTCCCAAGACCTTTACTCCATCCACATAATTAAAGATTCTACTTTAAGGAGACAGCTATTCCCCAGCCATATTCTTAGTGCCTTACAACCTGAGGGGCTCATCTTCTGGTGCTGTATCAGACAATGTTTCATTGCTATACATAGAGTTTTCACTGGCCAATGTTTTCAGCAGGAGATTGTTAAGTCCTTCTTCCTAGACTGTCTCAGTTTATAAGCTCCACTGAAATCTGTCCCCCATGGGTGACCCTCCTGGTACTGAAATTCCAGTGGTATAATACTCAGCATCACAGCAACATGCAAGCCACCAGAGTATGACAAACTTGACAGATGAGTGGTTGACTGATCTTTAAAAATAGTACTCAATCCCTCTACCATATCTCTATTACTTACTGGCATAGAGACTGGGTAAGTTATTTATTCCCTGTAAATGTCAATCTCTCCATTTAAAAAACTGAAGAAAATACTAGTACTATTTATGTGTGGTGAAGATTAAATGAAGTAATGTTCTTAAAACATTTAGTATTCTGTTTTATTGTAAATTTCCTATAAATAGTAACACATAATTACCTCTATACAGTCTGGTTTAAACTAAATTTGACAAACATGCCATATGCACTAATGGTTACCTGCAGACCCTCTACATTTAGGGAGCCCAGTCTGGCCAAGGCCCAATTGAAGGCTAATAACTTAAAGCCCATCATGACCCCAAAATGACTAAGCTGTGAAGACCATTTTCACAACATTCATGCTGCAAGCAGGAGGGTTAAATGTTCATGCATTTAACCAGTACTCAGCCTCTCAGGACCAAGTCCATCTATCCCTAAGTTGTAGTCTGCAAGGATAAGACAATAGCCAAAGATGCCTTTCTTTATCTGATACAATTTTTGATGGTAGAGGGTCTAGGTTAGTCATCTTCAACATTTCAGACATTTCCAGTTTACCTCATAGCAACAGTTAAAGATTAACAAAGCGTTGGTGGGATTTAAATAAATAAATAACACACTTTCAAAACATCCAAATGGCTCCTAGATACCTCCCTAGAAACTGAAAGAAGTTATGTGAAACGAAGTGGCAAAACATAAAATGGTTAGGGATTTCTCTTTATTACTGTTATCAAATTTCAAAATTAAAAAGTCAATAGGGGTATAATATTTATTCAAGGGACACAAAGCACATGGAACAATACTCAAAGGTGCATTTTAAAGACCTTCAAAGACATTAAGGGAACCAAAGTTATAAGATAATAAAAATACTATTACAGCCCATTAAGCATGTTGTAATGGTGCTCAGGGATGATGCAGTCATGTTTTGCAAAAAGTTATTTTCACCCATCTCCCTGAGAGGAAATTCAGTCCAAGCCGGATGTTCTCAAACAGGAAAATATACAAATATTTCCAGACAATGCAAAAATGTTCTTCACCATCAATGCAGACTTCAAACACTGATTTGAGTGTTCTGGATATTCAAAAGTGTAATAAACTAAAAGGAAAGGTCAAACTGAAAAGGCTGTTATATTTTTAATGCCTAAATCAGTGTCATTTTTCAAAAAATCAAATTTAATTCTATCAAACGTTCAGTCTTACCACATAATGCAATTGTTGTTTACTGAGAAATGAGCAAGTCCTCTATCAGAGGGTAGGACAACACTGTTTTGACAAGAACAAAATAATCATTATGATACAATATCAAATGATTATGGTTTTGAGTTGACTGTTCATCAACTAGGGTTATTCTCAAATAATTTTTATCTTGAACAGAACTTAGCAAACAACAGTCTAAAATGTTCTTCACTGTCAACAGTAAAAATATTTCTATTCAAAAATCAAAAGGCGGCTAAGTATTTATTAAATCCACTTAAGTATTTTCTTAATTGTGGTGGTGGTGTTGTGGCTGTGGTTAAGGGCCATCAAGCCAGGTCCACTCATTATGCACGACAGACATGCCTGGGCCTGCACCATCCTCACAGTCCTTGCTGTGCTTGAGCTCTTGCTCCAGCAAGAGCTTGAGCAACAACTGTTGCAGCCACTCACTGTGGGTCTTCCCCTTTTTTCTGACCCCCAACTCTACCAAGCATGATATCCCTTCTCTAGGTATTGGTCCCTTCTGACAACATGACCCAAGTACATGAGACAATATCTGGTCATTCTCACTTCTACAGAGCACTCTAGATGGACTTCTTCCAAGACATATTTGTTCATTCTTCTCGCAGTCCATGGTATTTTCAGTATTCTCCAACACCACAATTCAGAGGCATGAATTCTTCTGTTTTCTTTATTCTTGCTCAGCTTTCACATGCAAATGAAGTGACTGAACAACAGCAAAAAAAAAAACCATGGCTTGGGGTAGGCACACCTTAGTCTTCAAAGTGACATCTTTACTCCTTAACAATTTAAAGAACTCCCTTGCAGCAGACGTGACCAGAACAATACAATGTCTGATTTCTTGACTTCTGCTTCCATGGGTATTGATTGTGGATCCAAAGAAAAGGAAATCTTTGATAACTTCAATCTTTTCTGCATTTACTGTGATGTTGCTTATTGGTCCAGCAATGAGTATTTGTTCTCTTTATGTTGAGGTGTAATCCATACCGAAGACTGTAGTCTTTAATCTTTATCAGTTAAGTGTTTCAAGTCATCTGCACTTTCAGCAAGCAAGGCTATGTCATCTGCATATCACAAGCTGTTAATGATTCCTCCCCCAATCCTGATTCCTTATTCTTCTTCGAATCATCCACCCACTTGGATTATTTCCTCAGTACACACACTGAATGAGTATGGTGAAAAGATACAACCCTGACACACACTCTTCCTAATTTTAAACCATACAATATCCCCTTGTTCTGTTCAAATGACAGCCACTTGGGCTATGTAAAGGTTCCTCATGAGCACAATTAAGGGTTCTGGAATTCTCATTCTTCACAATGTCATCCAAATTTTTTGTGATCTACATAGTCTTTGCATAGTCAATAAAATGTGGGTAAATATCTTCCTGGTATTATTTGAGGACTAAGGACTAAGGTGCACCTGACACAAGCAGTGATATTTCTAATTGCCTTGTATGCGTGTGAGAGCTGGACAATGAATAAGGAAGACCGAAGAAGAGTTGATGCTTTTGAGATGTGGTGCCGGCAAAGAATGCTGACAGTACCATGGACTGCTAAAAGAACTAACAGATCTGTCCTGGAGGAAGTGCACCTGAAATATTCCTTGGAAGCAAGAATGGCCAGACTTCATCTCACCTACTTTGGTCATGTTATAAGAAGGGACCATTTCCTGGAGAAGAATGCCATGCTTGGTAGGGTGGAGGGTTGAGGAAAGAGGGGGAGGCCTTCAACAAGATGGACTGACATGGTGGCTGCAATGATGGGCTCAAGTATAGCAGGAACCATGGAGCTGGCACGGGATCGGGCAGTGTTTTGTTCTGCTGCGCATGGGGTTGCTATGAGTCAGAAATGACTCAACGGCACCTAACAACAACAACAAAATTATTTGCTTTCAGGCAACATCCATCTGACATCAGCAATGATATCCCTCATTCCATGTCCTCTTCTGAATCCAGCTTGCATTTCTGGAAGTTCCTGGTCAATATATTGCTCCAACCAATTTTTGAATTATCCTCAACAAAACTGTACTTGTGTGTGATATTAATGATGTTGTTTGATCATTTCCCCATCCTGTTCAATCATTTTTCTTTGGAATGGGCACAAATATGGATCTCTTCTAGTCAGTTGGCCAGTACTGTCTTCCAAATTTCTTAGTATAAATGAGTGAGTGTTCACAGTGCTGCATCTGTTTGTTGAGACATCTCAATGAGTATTCTGTCAATTCCTGGAGCATGTCTTTTGCCAATTCCTTCAGTGTAACTTGGACTTCTTCCTTCAATAATCAGTTCTTGATCATATAGACCAAACCAAACTCATTGCCATAGACTCAAATCTGACACATAAGCGACCCCTCTTTGGGTTTCCGAGGTGGTATCACTACAGAAGTAGATCGCCCAATCTTTCTTCCAAGGAATGGCTGGTGGGTTTGAACCACCAGCCTTCTGGTTAGCAGTAAAATGCCATAGGCACTATGCCACCAGAGCTCCTTCTTGATCATATGGTACCACCTAAAATGGCTGAACATTAACCAATTATTTTTGGTACAGTGACTCTGTGTATTCCTTTCATTTTCTTTTAAAGCTCTCAGCATTGTTCAATATTTTGCCCATAGAATCCTTCAATATTGTAACATGAAGCTTGAAAAATTTCCTCAGTTCTTTCAGTTTAAGAAATGCCAAGCATGTTCTTTCCTTCTGTTTTTCTAATGGCAGGTCTTTGCACATTTTATTATAATACTTTTCTTTGTCTTCTCCAGGCCTTTGAAATATTCTGTTCAGTTATTTTATTTAATTGTGTTGTTGTTGTTGTTGTTATGTGCCACTGAGTCAGCCTCGACTCATAGTGACCCCTCCTTGGGTTTCCAAGGCAGTATCACTACAGAAGTAGGATTGCCCAACCTTCCTTCCGAGGAGTGGCTGGTGGGTTTGAATTGAACCGCCAGCCTTCTGGTTAGTAGTCAAGTGCCTTAGACATTATGCTACCAGAACTCTAAAATTAATACCATGTTCAGAAGAAAGAGACAGAATGCCAGAAAGAGCATGGCATACTATTACCCAAAGGCCATTTGGTTCATCACCACTATTTTTTTTTTTTTTTTAATTTCTGTTGAAACCACTGCAAATCAGATCCACATATGATGACATTCTGTTTTACTTCCAGTTAAATGGGATTTGTCCTTCACATTACTTTCATCTGTACCTGAACTGAATTATCCAAAGATTATCCCTTACTTGATTCTTAAAGCCTAGTTCACTGATTCTTCTGAGTGGACACACACACATATCATGTGGCAATATTTATCCCATCTTTCACTGTGTGCAAACTCAAAAAAGTTACTACTTTAAACATCATCTTATGCTGACATTAAATAATTCCAGCATCTATTACTGAAATGGAATGAGTCAAGATAATGATTCCTGTTAATGTCTTCATGTAATTGTTGTTGATTGCAGCATTTTTTTAAAAAACTGCTCCATTTCCAGCACCTAAAACAGTATCAGGTCATCAAATAATTAGGTGATTAATAAAGGATTTTGAATTAATACATTGACTACTGAATGACTGTACATATATATATATATATATATATGTATGTATGCATGTGTATACAATTGTGTGTACACACATGTAACAATGGGTTTGGAAAATTTAAGAAAACAAGAGGGGAGAGCACACATGTATTAAGCACCTACTATGTACCTAGATCAAGGAGTTCTGGTGGTGCAATGGTTAAAGCTGATAACCAAAAGGTCAATGGTTTGACCTCACCAATCATTCTGCAGGAAAAAGATTACTTCTGCAAAGATTGACAGCTTTGGAAACCCTGTGGGGCAGTTCTACTCTGTCCTATAGGGTCCTTACAAGTTGAAATTGACCTGATGGCAGTGGGTTTAGTTTTGGTTTGATACGTGCCCAGATCTACTGTATTATACTATTTCATTTAGTCCTCACAATAACTCACAACAAAAGCTCACAGAGAATTAGCAACCAGAACACATGGCTAATATATGGTGGAAATGGGTTTTGAACTCCCTGGATATATTTGACCATCAGCATTTAATCTTAAGATTCACTCTTCCATAAGTACATATAAGCAATGTCCAATCAATTTCTTAATAAATAAAGAACTTCTGTGCTACACAGGATGTATGGATGGAGTTGAAAACAGAAGGGTCTGGTACAAGCTCTCACTCTACACACATGATGAGCCTGATGGGAAGACTGCAGCTGATGGACTGGGAAGCTACCTCTGGCTGATGGCCAGGTCTGTCCAGAAAGTAAGAGCGTCACACTCATCAAGCCATTGGATCCTCATAATAACCAAGACAACCAAGACTCAGAGATCAAGCACTACAAGCAGTGGTCACAAACCTCAGAAAAGGTGGAAATGGATCCCCTGCATTTCCTACCGCTTCATTACATTAGTATTAGGATTTACTCTTCTTCTACCTAAATCTTTGGATTTGCACTTTTACCTGTATCTCTCAGCCAGGGATAAGTCTTGTACTCCCAGGGAACATCTGGCGATGTATGGTGATAATTTTTGGTTGTCACACTGACAGTGCTAGTTTCATGTGCTGGCTGAAGGCTGCGAATGACGTTCAACATCCTACCATGCTACATGGGAGTATCTGACTCAAAATAGAGCTGAGGTTGAAAAATTCTGACCTATGTAATAAATATACAAACTATTCATTAATTTACTCATTTAAATATTTGAGTCTCTACTATGTGTCACACACTGTTCTAAGCACTGGGGATATGGTGGGAAGCAAATCAGACAAGGTCTCCAGTCTCAGAGTTTACTTTTAAAAGCAGGAGAGAGAACATAAAGAAATAAAATTAGTTCTGATAGTAACAAATGCTATGAAAAAAAAATATCATATAATGAAGAGAGATTAAAGCAATGGGTCTAACATTAGAAATACAAAGGTAAAATGGTCAGGGTAGGCCTTTCTGAATACAGGGGCTTTAGTGTAGATACTTTAATTACACCAAAGTGTTGATTAGGCAAAGATTCTGGAAAGGGTGAGACAGAAAAGAAACAACCAAGTATATAAGCTTTGTGGCAACAAAGAGGTTTGACTGTTCAAGAAGGAGAGAAAGAAACCAGTATAGCTAGGACATGTGAGTCAAAGAGGGACTGTGGTTCAAGATGAATTGGAGAAGTAGTCTAGGATCAGAATATTACGGCCTTTCAAGTCACTGGTAAAAACAAATACATATTTTATTCTACCTCAATGGGTAGTCACAGGAGAGTTTAATCACAGAAATTAAATAATGACTTACATATTAAAGGTCCCTTTGGTTTCTGTATTAGACTGAGGGGAGGAGGCAAAGATGATGCCCAGGGAGTGACTTAGGAGTCCAGGCTAAAGATGATAGTGACTTAGAGACTAGAAACATGGAGGCATAAAATTAGAACAGGAATCAATCTATCTGCTATCAAAAAGTTTCCCCAGTGAAACACTATGGAAGTTATCACCCCATGGGAAATCAAAACATAGATGACAGCTTAAATGAAAATAATCCACTTAAAATTTCTTTGGAACTATAAGCAGCAAGGATTGGCAAAGTTTGTAATAATTAAGCCCTTATTCAAATTCAGTTCTCACAAAATTCAGCTTTGCTTTGCTCTTTTAGCATACGTGTTCTGGAAAGGTTTTGCTTTAACTGAAAATCTGTGCATGTGGAAAAAGCCAATGGATGATTTGGGAATACTCTCCTCTTCTGTCACATGCTAACAACTCCTTTTTGAGAGACTACCAATTTCATGCATGTCAACATCCATACTTCTCCAAACAAACCTTTCTACATCTATGACCAAAAGACTGTTTTCAACTTACAAATGGACTGCCTTACAAAAGTTAATTTGCAAATACATTACTTGGAAGCCAGAATACGTATACCAGAAAAGCAATATTGTGTTGTAAATAATATTTAAATTCATGAGCCAGCCAACAAAAGTTTTTCTAATTCATATTGTATCTGTACCATCAAAACTAACAACACTTTTAAACATGGCCTCTATGGAAATCTTAATGAAAATTCCAATTTCTAATGTTTAATGTTACTGACAGTGATGACAGATCTCCCATGCTCTGTGATACACCAGCATCTACACAAGCAAGGGCTGCAGTGGTCTCAATCCATGGGGGCAACTCTTTTCCAGTAAGAGAAAGTTGACAGACAGATAAAGACTCAAGTCGAAGTTGAAGCCCTGGAAGTTCAAGTACAGCTAGAATGATTTGCATTAGTGATTCAACAAGTGTATGATTAGAAGTTGGAGATGGAGTGATAAATAAATCACGTCCCTCACCTCTCCTCTTGTTGTTGTTGTTGTTGTTATGTGCCGTCGAGTCGGCCCCGACTCATAGCGACCCCTTCTTGGGTTTCCGAGGCAGTATCACTACGGAAGTAGGATTGCCCAACCTTCCTTCCGAGGAGTGGCTGGTGGATTTGAACTGCCAGCCGTCTGGTTAGCAGGCAAGTGTCTTAGCCACTATGCTACCAGAGCTCCCCACCTCTCCTCTTAGAGTTTAGAAACTTAACATTTAGTATGGAATCCAGGGGTAGATGAAGAAAGGATGAGTGAAGGGGTAGGACTCTGGATCAGCCTCTTGGATCATTTGCTCAGCACACAGATCTTCCACCATACTTGTTTGATCTGTATGCTGAACAAGTCTGAGAAGTTAGACTCTGTGATAAGAGTGCACATCAGGATTTGAGGAGGACGTGTTGACAGTCTGTGATATGTGGATGACACGTCTTTGCTTGCTGAAAGTGAAGAGTACTTGGGGTATTTACTGATAAAGATCAAAGACTGTAGCCATCAGTATGGATTATACCTCAGTATAAAGAAAATGAAAATCTTTGAAACTGTATCAATAAACAGTATCATGACAAATAGAGGGAATGCCAAGTTATCAAAGATTTCATTTTGCTTAGATCCATGGTCAAAGTCCATGGAAACTGTGGCCAGGACATCTAAGGAAGTATTATATTGTGCAAGTCTGTGGCAAATCTCTTTGCGATGTTAAAGAGCAAAGATATCACTTTGGGGACTGGGTGCACCTGACACAAGCCATGGTATTTTCAGTCACCTCATACGCATGAAGACTGGACAACAGATGGGGAAGACCAAAAATAAGAATTGATGCCTTTGAATTACAGCATTGGCAGAGAATGCTGAATATACCATGGACTGCCAGAAGAGCTGTGGGTCTGTCTTGGAGGAAGTACAGCCAGAGTGTTCACTGGAAGTGGGGATGGTGATACTTCGTCTCATGTGCTTTTAGACATATTATCAAGAGAGATCAGTTCCTGGAGAGCAACATCATGTTTAGTGACACAGATGGTCAGAGAGGGAGAGGAAGACTCTCTTGGGCAAGACTGGTTGACATAGTGGCTGTGGTGGTAAGCCCAGGCATAGCAGCAATTACAAGGATGGTGGGACAGGACGTGCTTCCTTCTGTTGTACACAAAGTCACTGTAAGCCAGTCCTACTCGATGGCACTAACAGCAACAACGATAGAGCTCTGGAGACAAGCACCAAAAGATCGGCGGTTCAACCCCACTAACCATTCCACGGAAGAAAGATGAGACAGTTGCTTCCATTAAGACTTACAGCCTTAGAAACCCTATGAGGCAGTTCCACTCTGTCTTAAAGCATTGCTGTGACTTGGAGTCAGCTGAATGGCTGTGGGCTTTTTGGTTTTATGTATTTAAAGATACATTCTTCTAAGTAAAGATTTTAAATACAATCTTTAACTTACAGAAACAAGTGTTCTAACAAGTTTCTTGAGAGGAGAGAAGAAAAAAGGACAGAAATAATGAATTTAAATTGAGTAATTTTAACAAAAAAAATCATTCAGTCTTTGGTACAGAAAAACCTCACGGATTTCATCCAACTGATTCTACCCCTCATTTCACAGAGGAGGAAGCAGGCACTGAAAGACAGAGCAATCTAGTTGTAAATTTGGAGTAAGATCCAAAATGCTTGATAATAAAATGCCTACCTATTACTATAGCTTTCTAGATTTTACTTCCCTTTTACATAGTTTTAAAATAATCAATACCAATTTTCCTTTCTTTTTATAAGTTTCACCCTGGAGTGACGGGAAAAACCCCAGAGATTAATAAAAGAAAAAAAAAAAGGCATTAAAAGTCAACTCCCCTATTTTATAATCGAAAAACAACAAAGTCCAGAGAGATGAGGATATGTGACTTGTGTAACACGAAGGCAGAATGAGGGCTGCCTGGCTCGTGTGACCCAGTGATCGTTTCCATGATTACAAGCCACATCTCATTTTATTGTGCTTCATAGATACTCCCTTTTTTTTTTTAACAAATTGAAGGTTTGTAGCAACCCTGCATCGGGCAAGTCTATCAGTGCCATTTTTTGAACAGCATGTACTCACTTCATGTCTCTGTGTTACATTTTGGTAATTCTCACACTTAATGGACTGCAGTAGAGAATAAACAAAACTTTTGTATGCACTGGGAAACTAAACTCTTCATGCGACTCACTTTATTGCAATATTTACTTTATTTTAATGGTCTGGAACCAAACCTGCAATATCTCTGAGGTATGCTTGTATATCACCACCACCTTCATTATCAAAATGAGGAAGAGGAAGAAACATCTCTGGTGGGTAGATATTTACACACACACACACACATACAACAAAACAACAACAACTAACTGCTGTCAAGTTGGATCCAACTCATAGTGACTCCTCCTTGGGTTTCCGAGCTGGTATCTCTAGGGGAGTAGATTGCCCACTCTTCCTTCCAAGGAGTGGCTGGTGGGTTTGAACCACCAGCCTTCTGGTCAGCAGTTAAATGCCTTAGGCACGATGCCACCAGAGCTCCCTATATATACATACAAATATAATATTACATATATAAAAGGAGCTCTGGTGGTGTAGTCATTAAAGCATTTAGCTGCTAACTGAAAGGTTAATAGTTCAAACCCACCAGCATGCTGTAGGAGAAAGATGAGGCAGTATGCTTCTACACAGATTTACAGCCTTGGAAATCCCATAGGGCCATTCTTCTGTCCTAAAGAGTCGCTGAGTCAGAATTGACTCAATGGCAATGGGTTTTTTGGTTTTATATATATAAAGCCATATTCCTCAAAACAAAGATTTTAAATATAACCTTCAACTTACAGAAATTATTTTAAAGTATTAAAAAATCATAAGATTCAGACTCCTTTGATGTAATAAAAGCATATGATGAAAGTTTCTAATTGAATTTTCCAGATAATGAACATTTGCCATCTAAGTTTCCAACACACTTACCTTTTTTTTTTTTTTGAGAAGTTTATTTTAAATTTTTTAACTAAGGTGTGTCAGAATAATGGCTTTTTTTTCCCTCAAAGGCTTCAAGCCATCATCTCTCTTTAATAACTGAGTAATTGTTATGAGTTCCCCCTTCTGTTAAGCTATCAGCTGTGCTGTCTATCCCCAGCCTTCCCTCTTTCTAATCAGATGCTGTTAGTCTTCTATGGACTGAGAAATCAGCTCACAAAATCTAACAGAATACATGAGTTTCTCAGAGTACAAAGATTGGACTTACAGACAATTCATACCTACTCTGTAATGTTACATAAATTTGCCCTCATTTTGAAATGACTGAACGAATTCCTAAAACCAAAAAACCAATCCCACTGCTACTGAGTTTATTCTGACACATAGTGACCCTAGAAGACAGAGTAGAACTGTCTCATAGGGTTTCCAAGCCTGTAAATTACGGAAGCACACTGCCTCATCTTTCTTCTGCTGAGTGGTGGGTGAGAACCAACCCCTATTCACAATAAATTCTTCATCGCAATCACCTTCACTTGCTACATGTGCAGCTTTTGAGTCTTTCTTGACTAAAATATGGCTAAATAAGAACCATATGCACCTGGTCCAACTTACCTACAAATTCAGAAAGAGTTAGGAATGAGTCTCCTTCATGACCCAGGGACTGTGTGTACGGTGTAAAAGAAAAGTCAGGAAGCTATGGGTGAGGGCTTCTCAAGAGTTAACTAGTGATTATGCTGGCAATTTGGGTGGCTCTGAGGCATCTCCAGTGACTGCATTCTGACTATAATCTCTTTACCTCTTTTAATCTCAGTTCAGTAGCATTTCCAATTATGTACAGAATCTCAGTAGGTCTCTGAATAATTGAGATACCAAAAGTCTGAGGATCAGTGAGCTGGGGAGAAAGAATAAGAATATATATGGACTTGGTGATTCTATTTCAGGGAATAGGTTTCCATTTTCAATTTCATTTCGAACATCCCTAAATATTTGTCTTAACACTCTTCT
>NW_006921589.1:28202267-28209779 GCF_000298275.1 Orycteropus afer afer
TATCTTCTGTGTCTGTGTTAATTGGTTTCCCTTTTCTTTGTTGAAGAGGGTCTGTGCAATCCTTCTGCCTAGTCCGCCATCTTGCCCCGCCTCCTTAACACTCTTCTTGATGTATTAAAATAACTATTTTTTAGAACCACCACCAAATCATATATTTCAATTTAAAGTACTGCTTGAGAGTAAAAGCTATTAGGTAAAACGTGATCTAAATTAATTAATTCTGGAAACACGTATCTAACACAAAATGCATATGAGAGAAAGAAGTTAGGTAGCAACAGGTTAAAAATCTACAAATGAAAAATCAGAGCAGCCCCCAATGAAACCATTAGGAACTAAATGCCCATTTGATACAGGTGGTTTCAGCAGTGGCAGAAAACAAGTGTGATAAGTGTGGTAACAACTTTAACCCCTAAAGTAATTCAGAGACCCAGATATGTACACCCGGGTGCCGATAAAACTCTTAAACCTATATATTATGTCAGTCACACCTGACCTCACCACACATTAGTTTTGTATCCAGACCTGGCCAGAGGGAATCTTAACTTGAAGAACAAAGAGGAATCACAATCCCTACAATGTAAAGATACATAGTAACTGTGGTAGTTAAGGTTGTGTGTCAGCTTGGCTGGGTTGGGTCTGAGTGGCTTGTCATCTGAATGTAGTTATTCCCCATTAACTACACCTCCATGGTGGAATCCGCTGCAAGCAATTTAGCTACTGCCTTTAGGTTATGGCCAGCTCCTAGTATATAAGGAAGAGCTTTGCAAAAAGGGCTCGTTTTTTGGCAAATTTGATCCTGCATATGGCCAGTGTTCATCTCCAGTTGCTGGACTCGAACCAGTGGTCTGCCACCTTGCCTCCCGATCTTGGGATTGTGCCATTTTACCTGTCGCTGTTGGTTCATCAGCCTCAGCAGCCGGCAGCTACCTGAGTTAGAAAAGGCCTCTAGCTCCAGTGGGCCTGGAACAAGAGGCAGAACTGAAGTGTAAGGTCTAGGGGACTTCCCCCAGTCCCTAGAGCTGGCACTCTGAATTTGGACTTCTAGCCTCCTAAACTGTAAAAGGATAACTTCCTATTTGTTAAGCCATACCACTTGTGGTATTTCTGTTATTGCACCACTGGTAACTATATAACATGAAGTCACAGAAATGGAGTGACCAATAAAGATTTTTGTAAATCCCTGGAAAAAGGAAAAGTGGATTATGCGTTTGCAGAAAGTTTTGAAGAGGTATCTTTTCATTAATAAAAACAGAACGTGTATGTGGGAATAGTCAGTCCACACACTTGGGTTAGACGATCTTCACAGGGTCCCTCCAGATGAAACTATGTTCAAATCCCACCAGAGGGAGCACACTTTACAAAACTTAGTAACATTTCTTCTTTTTCCTTGCAGTTAACAATTGAATATTTCCTTTTTATCTGTCTCCATTCTGCCAAAACGTTTTCGATAAACAAGCTGGCAACACTGGAGCAGTTGACTTCTTCCTTCTCTCCAACTCTTAGCAATGGTAGCCAAAGCGTCTTTGTTGCTCAAATAGCCCATGCCATCTGCCAGCAGTTTCTCCATCCTGCAGTACCATCTGCCAGGCTTTCTGCTTTCGAGTCGAGGCCATGTTGTGGGTGTGTTATGCTTCAAACTGCTCTTTCACCAGAAGTGTGAGAGAGCAAGCCAGCACCTCTCCATTTTAACCAGTCAGCATAATCATCCCTAACACTATCCTCTTCACAAACTGGTTCCAAAGGTGACAAAAAACTCAACATTTTGAATGGAAACAACTTGCTTTTTTTTATTATTATTGTTTTTATGTTGAAATACAGAACGAGACAGTTATAGAATGTTAATCAGTCATTAATATAAGAAGTTTTTTGTGATGTTTCCTTTTCTTTTAAAAAAAGTGATTAATTATAATAAATTATTCTTTGAATAAAGAAGCAAAGAGGAGAAAACAATCCTTATTTCTAGTTAATCCTGATTATTTTAAAGGTAACTTCTGGTGGAAATTAATAATTCGGTTGAACATTATTAACAGT
Organism: Orycteropus afer afer; assembly: GCF_000298275.1. Classification (NCBI taxonomy): domain Eukaryota; kingdom Metazoa; phylum Chordata; class Mammalia; order Tubulidentata; family Orycteropodidae; genus Orycteropus; species Orycteropus afer. The sequence continues at coordinate 28,204,299 of NW_006921589.1, forward strand.
ACAATGTTAACTTTATGTTGCACTGCACTTCTTTGTTCTAATCTACTTAAAATTCCTGACACTAAAACAGAAACAAGGCCTGCAAACAGTCTCTTAAAGGAGGTTAAACCTAAAGAGTTCCATTAATATCCTCCCTAAGGCCACCAGGAAATTCCTTAAAGCAAGACACTGCCAGGCTTTGCTGTGCATTATGCTCTAGGGGTTTTCATTTTCAGTTTTTTACTGCTGGGAGTTTATGTAATGTCTCCATCACTGTCCAGGCTTCAAAGGGAGACCCTTTCATTCTCAATCAATCACCCATCAGAAATTCCAGGGTAAACCAACTACCATGTAATTTGGGAGCCTTTGTTATCCCAATACTAAATTAACTCTGCATTTAAGTGATTCAGGAATCATATTCACATATAAGAAATGATATTATTCTCCCCAAATGTCAGCAACTTTACATATATTTAGCTATAACATCGGAGGTTTCCCAATCTTCATAAACAGATGGAAATATTCGCCGAAGGCATGCTTAGACCAAAAAATCCAAACTCATTGCCGTTCAGTTAGATCTGACTCACAGTGACCCCTCCCCTTGGGTTGCTGAGGCAGTATCACTATGGAAGTAGATTGCTCCATCTTCCTTCTGAGGAGTGGCTGGTGGGTTTGAACCACCAGCCTTCTGGTTAGCAGTCATATGCCTTAGGCACTACGCCACCAGAGCTTCTGGAGGCATGCCTGGTCTTTCTAAATGACAGAAAAAGCTCTATCATAAACCTTCAAACTTCTCATAAATTTTTGTTTTGTCTGTTTTGGAAACCACAGATCTTGGTATTGGAGATTATGACTATTACCATCAATTTCTAAAAATATGTTATCATTTCAACTCCTAAAACGTGTCTAATAGTTTATAGTTTTAATTTCCCAAGTTTCTACTCAAAATGGAGCAGTACTGACTACTGATAGTAGAACATTTACAGATACAACTTAGTAAATTTTCACAATAGCTATCATATTTAAGGTGCTCTGATGGTTAAGGTATTTGACTGCTAACCAGAAGGTTGGTGGTTCAAACCTAACAGCCACTCCATAGAAGAAAGAGGGTGCAGTCTGGTTCTGTAAAGATTTACAGCCTAGGAAACCCAATGAGGGTCAATCTAAGTTGGAATCAAGTCAATGGCAATGAGTTTAGGTTTTTTGTTTTTTTTGGTATCATTATATTTACCTCACCATGGAAAAAAAGAAATTAGCTATTAAATTTTGCTCATAAATGTCACTAATAATTTCCTGACTTGAACCAAAATCATTTTTAACAAAAATGAGAGAAAAATTGTATTTACTTCACATTTAAGATTTTATATTCCAATTTCACAGAAATTTCTGGGGTAGAAAAAGTCCTTAAAGACTTTCAGTTTGTCTCAAGTACTTAAACAAAACTATAAAGGATATCAGAAAAATGGGAATGCTTTTGTGAAAATTAGAAGTAATAAATATTCTGAAACATAAGGTTACTATTACAAATCCTATTTGAGAGTCAAAAAATTTAAAAATAGTGTTTTAAAGCCAAGTGATGCTCTCTGGCACTTCAAACTGAAAGAAATGTTACCACCACATGATTAAAGTTAAGAAGTTAATATGATGGCCTTAATACAGAATTTGATACAATGAATGATTAAATGGTTTAAGTTTAAAGACATACTGCTAGGTTCCTTTATAATTTAATATAAAGTTAGTAGCTATGAACACCGATGAATGTCTTCAGGGGTTAGCTTGAAAGACAAATCCAAGGTAATAAGTGTTCGGAAACCTCTTCCCTTGGATCATCTCTTGGGGATAACGTTTGCCTCTCTCCTCCTCTCTTGGGGTAAACTCTTTTCCAAATTCATCAGGCACCTGCAGCATGAGCAAATGACAAGGCCAGGCTTCATTCTTAGCAGTAAAAGTTATTTTCTGATGAGAGGCTTGCCTCCTAAAATGCTTGGTGCAAATTCATCAACCTGTGAAAAGCAGTGCCTCCATGAATCTTGTCAATGGTATTAACTAAAGGAAGTTTTTTTTAAAAAAAAAAAAAAAACTGCTGACCGTCACCTAGGGATTAATATGCAGCATCGCAATACACCTGCTGCCACCAAGTAAACTCCAGCTCCAGGCCACCCCACCTGTGCAACTGTACTCCCCAGGGTTTCAGAGTTTGTGAGCTTTTAGAATGAGGTCACCAGGACTTCCTTCACGTGCACCTCTGGGTGGATTCAAATGGTCAACCTTTGGTTTGCACCACTCAGACTCCACAGTGTTGTGGTAGTGATGAAAAATAGGTCATATTTTGAGTGTTGCTGACTTTTTAACAAAAACAATAATGAGTGAGAAGTTTTAAATAAATAAATAAAAGCAAGTGGGAAAAAATGGGTAGAAATGCTTTCGGAAAAAAAAAGAAAGTCATCTGAATACACCACTGGCATCATGCAGTTATATATCCAATTGTCTGTTTAGAAGCCTGCGTATATCAAGCTGAGTTCCAAGTATATCAATAAAATTGAACGCTACTGAATGTTTGCTCTGTGACCAGCATTATGCTTTCTACCTATTCTTGGTGGAAAATATTCCTGAGAATCTTGATTGCAATCCCATACATTTTTGCTTCATTGTCTTTCATCAGATTATCCAGGCTAGCTTGTTTCCCTATTGTAAATTATAGTTTTTCCATTTTCTCAGGAAAATCCGTGAAACATATACCCTTGTATTGAATACTCGTATCACGTCTAACTCACCAATCCATTATCCTATTGCATCAAAGACACTGCTCTATAAAGATGGAAGAAAAGAAAAATCCCCCCAGTCTCTTATTGAACTATACCCTTCCATACAGACCTTAAGACAGTTTGCTCTTCACTTCTTAATTCCAAATTACGTGTCATCTTAGTTTCTTGACTCCTCCGTGTTTGTTCCACCTTCCCCTCCTCTAGCCTCACCTAACATTACTTGTTCCTCTGTGTACTTCACGGGACTTGTTTTCAGTGTCTTGAATCATCCAAGATCTGTTCCACCTCAGGACCTTCTCATATACATCCTTCTCTACCTGCAATGTTCTACGCCTCCACTCCCTCTTCCCTTACAATTTCAACTCTCCCTTTAGGTCTCAGTCTGATACTCCTTTCTCAAAGATGCCTATTTGACCCCCTTCAAATAATACATCTCTATCCTCTCTCTTAAATCCTTTAATTTTTCTACCTAGCATTTCTCGTAACTTATAATTACCCATTTATTTGTGCAATGATTTATTAAAATTTCTTTTTCTTGCTAGACTCTGATGCACATGAGAATAAGGACAATGTTTATCTTGTTCACTGCTGTCTCCTCAGCTTCTGGCACCATGCTAGGTGCATAAAAATGCTCAGTTAATATTTGTGGGGGTGGGGGGGGGAAAGAAAACCTTGTCAAGCTGTGTGTTTTCCTTTGATCCTCTCCAAAGTCCATTCGTCACTCACTGAATTTTCGTTATGGTTGTCAGCATGTCCTTTAGTCTGTGAGCTCGTGTCACATGAAAAGTCCCAATAGTGAGTCTCCTGTTCAGCTTCCTCAAATCGGGCTTACTCCATGTAACACAAGCACAACACTGAGAGAATGATGACTGTTTGCTGAAGCTGTGGCCTAACATGCCTAACCCTGCCTACCATCCTGCCCTACTTCTTTCATAAACATGGGTTTCATCTATTGCTGTTGCTAGCAGCCGCTGAGTCAATTCCTGCTCACTGTGACCCCATACGTTCAGAGTAAAATTGTGTTCCATAGAGTTTTCAAGGCTGTGATTTTTCAGAAAATCCCTAGGCCTATCTCCCACTGGGTGGTTCAAACCACTAACTCTTCAGTTAGTATGTGAGCACTTGACCACTTGCATCAGGGACTCAGGTTTTATCTAGCCAATACTAATTATTCAAAATTCAGCTCACATGTGGAATTCACCAAGAAGCCTTCCCTGACTCCTTATGATGGTTAAGATGCCATCTTTTAAGAATCCAAGGTCTACTTTCTATTCTGTTACTATGGAGGTTTCACAAACTACTGTAATCTATATCTTTACCCAATGTCCCTCTCAAAGACTTTTGAAATTATGCAACTTAAAAAAAAAAAAAAAGTTGGACCTAGCATACAGTATTACTTAATGAAAAGTCAGTTAATGGTTGGATGTTCATGATGATAATGGTAAAATGTGGATACATGGAAAACAGTCCAATAGACACCAAAAATAATATCAAAGAACAGAAAGTAAGCAACTTTTTGATCCATAAGCCTAGCTAAAACTTGCATATTTTGACAATTTAAGAATCTAAACAACTCCAAGAAAATAACATTTGGTAAGAAAAATCGAGAATATCATATAATGACCTACCAGATGAGAGAACATCAGTGATGTTCACTTTTATTATTAGGACATCAAACTGTGGATTGTGATGTGTTCCTCCTTACTATATATTTTATTAGCGATGGAACAATATTCAACAGCTCCATTTTATCTCAATTAAAGGAACTTTAGCTGAGTTACTGAGCCTTTAAAACTTAAATAAGTTAGCACTTAAAATGAAATAATTAGAAGAGTTTTTATAATTAAGAAACAAGATACTCTGAAGCATTGCATTTCTGTAGAATTATTGCAGAGTATTTCAGCCTCTTGGGAATACACTAATCCCTAGAAATCCACTGCTTAGAGCAGCTTGTGTTGTATAGAGATTTTTTTTTTTAGTAGTATTTAAATATTAGCTCTGATAAATTTCTTGCTTAATGTTTATCACATTATTCCAATGTGCATCTGGGAAAATTATGATTGTTTTCTTTTTTAATATGCACACTTAAAATATTGGGAAAAAATTACATGGTCACCATAAGCTTTATCATAAAATTCCTTTATTATCCTAGTGAGTTACAACAAACCTTAAACAGATTCTTACATGCACACAAACACTTTGTAATTACAATTATAAAAATTAAAGAGTACTGCACGCCATTGGAACTTAAAAGCACAGCAATCACCTAAAACAGTATGAAAAGAAAACAGTGTCAAAGATGAAAATCAAGTTTTCCGTGCAAAATTTGCTGAAAGAACCCTAAAAGAATAAATAGCTCCTAAATGTGTTAAAGGGCAGTCACTTGTAAAACACTATGATCATTTTACTTTCTAATAACCTTGCCTTAGTTCACACTGTAGGAGTTGTAATGATTTCATACTGAGATTGTCTCACCAATTAAAACTACATATGTGTATGTGTGTGTGCATATGTGTATATGTGTGTGTGAATATAAAACCAAAAATCAAACCCACTGCCATCGAGTCAATTCCAACTCATAGCAACCCCCACTGAGTTTTCAAAGCAGTAAATCTTTATGGAATTAGACTGCCCCATCTTCCTTCTGCAGAGAAGCTGATAGGTTCGAACCACTAACCTTCTGGTTAGTAGCCAAATACTTTACCCACTACACCACTAGAGTCGCCGGCACATAACA
>NW_006921589.1:28209954-28225519 GCF_000298275.1 Orycteropus afer afer
CTTAGGCACTATGCCACCAGAGCTCCTAACACACACACACACACACACACACATATATACATACATATGTGATAGTTTAAATGGTATGTTCATGTGTTTCTGGATTTTTTGTTATGACAATTATATTATTATTATATTATATTGAGTTGATAATGACTATTTTACTGCAATATGAAACAATTGTACTAATAATGACCTAGGACTAACCTTGCTAATCTATTTAACCCATGTAAAATATTAATGGTAAATTTAAATAGAGTTTGATAGTCACATAAATTGGCAACTATCAAGGAATCTTGTTTTAAGTTAATTCTAGAATGAAAATCTATAAAAGATATTTTTATTCAGAATTTTGCTTGGTATAACACATACCAAAGTTACAGTTTGATTCTATTCTTTTCTTACATTTTCATAATGTTCTAATAGTCTCCTGATAGTCTATTATTTCTAAAGCCATGAGGCAAGTCATTTGGATTAGTATAGTGTAGGGAGGTTTTTGGTAAACTTTACCAAACCCCTTCTAGAGTTTATAAATAGTAAAAACAATTAGACATGCATACATAAAATATTTCTTATCATCGTTCATTAATGTTTATCAGTGGCAGAAAAGAAAAGGCAGATGAATAGATGCAAACAGGCAGATCACTGGCTTCCATTTGGGAATATTCACAGTATGCAAGGTTTCCCAAAATTCAGGAGCATTTTCCCTGCTCTAAGGAAGACTCCTACTAGAATAAGCACAACCACATGCAAGCTAAATTAAAATCTCTAGTGTAAGTGACTCACTGCCGTTGAGTCAATTTGACTCACAGTGACCCTCCTTGGGTTTCCAAGGTAGTATCTCTAGGGAAGTAGGTTGCCCAATCTTCCTTCTGAGGAGTGACCAGTGGGTTTGAACCATTAGCCTTCTGGTTAGCGGTCAAATGCCTTAGGCACTATGCCACCAGAAGCCCAACAGTACTTCTGCTACTGTTTCCTTTAACTTCACCAGATGGGAAGAATATGTATAGCACTCATTGTAATTTGCCAGACAGTCATAATGATCAAATTACCAATACAAAGACAGCAAATACCATGTGTGCAGGACTCTAAGATGTTTTGCAAAAACATTAAACATACATTAAGCACAGTGCCTGCCCTAGTTCACAACATACACAAATTCATAGGTGGAATCATGTATTTCAGCATTTGGTCAGAAGTTACTCAGGTGATGAGGAAAAACAGGAATTCTTCCATAGTAGTAGTCAAGGACTCAGGAAAACCTCCTGGCACTGCCTCTTGAATTAAGCAAATACAATGAGCTCCTTACACAACCCTACAACAGCAACTTCCTGCTGAGCCAGGAGCACCGAACACAGCAACTTCATCTGTCTGACATGCTTCCATCACATTCACCCCGTTAATCATGTACGTATGTATATATTTTCACTCATCACTCATAAAGCAGTTCACCCAGGTTCTCTTCTCAATCACCTGTGGACCTGACTCACAGAAAAACAGAAAACCTCAGCTGTCTCAGAAAGGTCTACTGTCTGCAAAATATCAATAAAAGACAGTGGCTTCAATTACTTCTCTTCTACTGGAAGGCAGAATTCCCTAACAAGATGTCCCCCCCCCCCCACTGATATTTACTAAGAAAACCAGAAGGAAAAAGCAACAAAATAAGAATATCACTTTACCAAATCTCAGATCACAGTGTTTCCAATGAAACAAAATACAGAAATAAAACGTACACTAAGCTTCAAGTAGCAAATGTGCAAACAGCAAATAATGGAACTTTGCCAAGATAAGCCATCAACATTTTTCAATTTTATTGACTACCACTTGAGACCTAGACTTCTATGTGGCAGTCCAAAAAGTGTTGTACATGTGGGCATATGCCTAGATAAATAGAAAGAAAAATAAATACCAATTTATTTCATTCAGTTATGTCCAAACTCCTAAACATATCATTTTCAGAAATTAGCACTATTTCCATGGGCATGAAATGATAATTTACTATAAAATAATATATACACTTAACTCTCAGTTGTTGATTATTTAACCTGCTGCCAGTGAGTTGGTTCCAAGTCATGGTGACCCCATGTGTCACAGGGTAAAAACGCTCTAGGGGGTTTCTTGGCCATAATCCTCACAGAAAGATTCCCAACTCTTTATTCCACAGCACTGCTGGGTGGCTTTGAACCTTTAAGTTAGTCCAGAACAGACCATTTGTGTCACTCAGGGAAGATAATTAGTCACCACTCCCCCAAAAAACTGATAGTTCCTAGCCATAAAAAGGTATACACTGTCAAGGTCAGAAAAGAGGACCCTGCCTGAAACACTATTTCTTCTTTTGAGATTTGTCCCACTCTTATAAATGCTAAGTAATGTGTCACTAATCTGTAGCACTAATGTATCATTTAGTCAGATACCCACCAAGGCATAATGTGTAGAAATACAGTTTTTTAAAGGTCTTTAAATTAGAGCTTTGAAATCATAACATTGTACTAACATTTAAATTTCACAAAAACGTTCAGAAGTTAGATTACAAAGATGTCAGCACTTCATTACTCCCTAAATGCCAATGTACTTCTGATATTAGTCAGAATTCAACACCTAAAAGTGTACTCATTTAGAAGGTTTCAAGAAGGTCAGTATGCAGCCTGGTCATGTGCTGAGACAGCAAAGCTGACTGGCTTAGTTTAGAAGTTTAAATAACATATATATTTACTAAAAGAGTTTCTATTTTTAAAGAGTATACATACAGTAATTTAAGATTGGACATAATCATAATCCTCAGGAGTGTCTAAGTATCCTGGACATCCAATTGAACATTCATTTTTCTATCTGCCAGAAAAGTGACAACATGCTAATTATTCTGTCAAGGTTAATAGGCCCCAAATTTGACTCTTAAATCTCAATGGATGTCTTTTTCCAATAGCTACGACTTTTCATTTGTGATATTCTTCCTCCTTCAAAATATGTTACAAGAATTTTCACGGACTGTTTGTATATCTAAGTAGCCACTAAAGCAAAGAATTAAAGCAACACGCATATGATAAAACAAATTAGAAAACAACCTTAAGGGTTTTTCACTGGTCCTTTAAAAAGAACTTTAAATATGGATCTTAAAAAGTGTTAATAATGAGTTTGAAACTTTAACTTCTAGTAACATGAATCAAATCTCAAAGGATAAAATAACTAAAAACGAATGTAACTTTTTCCCCCAACTAAAAAAATGAAAAAGTATGAATCAAAGACCATAATCCATACAGGCTAAAATCAAAGTGATAAAGGGCCCCAGGAAGTTTGCAAACAACAAAGCAGATTTTATCCTGAGAGTATCTGACAATACTTAGTAATCTTAACGTTATCCATTATTCATTTCCACAGAGTATAGGATAAAGGAAATACACCCTAGCAAATGTGTAAGGTAAAAAGTATACAAAAAGCAAGGACATCAAAGAGCACTACCTTTGGTTCAACAAGGAGCTCTGGTGCAGCAATGGTTGAGGCATTTCAGCTTTTTTCCAAAGGCCACTGGTTTGAATGCACCAATTGAGTCTCAGGAGAAAGATGAGGTAATCTGCTTCCATAAAGACTTACAGCCTAGGAAACCCTACTGGGCCAGTAGGGTTCTCTAGAGCTGCTATAAGTCAGAATCAACTTAATAGCAGTGGATGTTTGTTTTGTGTGTGTGTGTGTGTGTGTGCTGTTGTTTCTGTTTTTATTTTTGGTTTGGTGCACACGTTTTTAAAAAATAACCCTGATGAAAGAGGACACAACAAGAAAACTTGACTGTGCTGCCAATGGCAATGGGTAATGGGGAGAAAACCTCACCTTAATCCATGCTTCCTCAATTCTAAAAACCTGAAGCTGATCATTTAATTTAAAGTCAGTCTGGGTAGTAGTCCTCCCATACAGCCAACAGAAGCACACATTTATACACACCCCTCGAATAATTCCCACTGAGTACCAGAGAAACATGAGCTTTAAAAAATAAATAAATAAATTACAACTTATTTAAGTGAGATAGCAGAAATAACAGACAACAGAATTAGATTTTAAAAACATATAATGTATTAAAATTTTAAGACTGAATATATAAAATAATTGTGTTTAATATCCTAAAGAACTAAAAGCAGAACTATCATACAACCCAGTAATTCCACTAAGGCATATACTCAAATGACCTGAAAGCAGAGACTTAAATAGACTTGTACACAGGTGTTCACTGAAGCACTATTCACAATGGCCAAAAGGTAGAAACAACCTAAATGCCCATCCACAGATGATGGATAAACAAAATGTCGTCCATATGTACAACGGAACACTACTCAACCAGTAGGAGAAATCATGCTGCAATACAGATGGAGTCTGAAGATAATAAGTCCATAACAGAAGGACAAATGCTGTATGACCTCACTTACATAAACACAAAAGGCAAATGCAAATAGACCAAAGTATATTAATGGTTTCCAGGGGCAGGAGAGGGGGAAAAGTGTGGTTAATGGTGATGGAGAAAATCATATTGATTAAGGTTAGAATTGAAGAGAAAATTATTATAATTCATATCACTAAGTCATACGCCTAAAAAATGTTGAACTGGCAAAAGTGATGTGATAGATATATTTAAAGTATCAGAGAAAAAAGAGTAGCTGCTGAGACTGCTTATGTACAAGCAAAAATCTCACGGGATTTAGTTCTCTGATTTGGAGGTTTAGGGTCATGATTTCATGGGACATTCCAGTTAATTGGCCTAATAACAGGCTTAGTGCTTCTCTTCTACTTCCTGGTCCATGGTATAGTGCCTGGAGTCTTAAAAGCTTGCAAATAGCCACTCAAAGCATGGCAAATGGTGTCTATACACCTGGAGCAACAAAGGAAGAAGAGTAAGGAATAGGAGGAGCATATGGACTATGTGGTTAACTGCCTCCATGAACAATTGCCTCCTGATGAACTGGATGGTACCTGGCTACCATTATTGACCATTCTGACTGAAGCTTCTATAGAAGAATGCTGATGAAAAGGGGGAAAATGCAGAACAGAATTTAAAATTCCCATGGACTCCAGAATTTCTGAAGCCATGAAGGTTGGATGAATCCCTGAAACAATTGCCATGAGATAATCTTTAAACTTCAAACCAAAAATATCCCTGGAAGTCTTCCTAAAACCAAGCAACAGCTTAGCTAAACTAGTAAAATTTAAAAAAAAAGTCTGCCTGAAACATTATACTTTCTTAAGAGCTATCTGTATGGGATCAAAGTGACAATAGCAATTTGAAAGATCTGATAGGAACCCTAGGGGGCAACGAGCTTATGATAACGGGCAAGGAACAACTCAGAAAAGGAGAGAGAGAGTGGTTGTACAATTTGAAGAATGTTATCAATGTCACTGAATTGTACATGTAGAAATGGTTGAATTGGTATATGTTATGCTGTGTGTAGAAAAAAGAGTACCTTAGAAACAGAGGAAAACAGATTTCCCTTATAAAGGAACAATAACTAGATTGATGGAGGGTATCTTCACAGCAACCATGGAAACCAGAAAACTATGGAATAATATTTTCAACGTGATGAAAGTAATTTTCAACTTAAAACCCTATACCTACTGAAATTAACTCCCAAAATCAGGTATTAAATACTTATCGTGATAAAAGAAAAAAAAATGAAAGGAATATTTACTATGTAAGACTTTGATAATTATGTACGTTGAAATATCTAGGTTTGTTTTTCATGGATCTAGACATAGTAATTCTGAAATTACTACGGGAAATAAAATGGATGAGAATAAACAAAACACCCCTGAAGAAAAACAAAAAGGTGGGAGATCTAACCTAACACTTATCAATGAGCCAATCCTATTAAATATTGCAACCCATTCCTCTAGTCCTGTCCAACTCAATTGTTTTGGTTATCTCTACTGCTGCTTTAACTGAAAATACCACAAATGGGTGGCTTTAACAAAGTTTATTCTCTTACAGTTTAGGAGGCTAGAAGTCTGAGTTCAAAGCACCAGGTCTAGGGGCTGGATGAAGGCCTCTTGACCTTGGGCTTCAGCTCTGCCTCTTGCTCCTGGCCCACTGAAGCTGGAGGCTTCTCTTAACTCAGGTAGCTTCTGGCTGCTGAGGCTGATAAACCCAGAGTCGACAAATAAAATGTCACAATCCCAAGATTACCAGACAACACAGCAGGCCACTAGTTCAAGCCCCAAGACAGTTCCAAGATTGACAGGAAATATGGCAGGCTACTGAATGAAGACTCAGCTACATGCAGGAACCAAGCATGCTGAAACACTCAGTGACCTTTCGCAAAGCTTCTTCTTATATACTGGAAGCAGACAACATCCCTAAGGCAGCAACTCAGATACTCCAGTAGATTCCATCATGGAGTTGAATACCAGTCTCACCATGGGGAATAACTACATCCAGCTGCTCAGCCACTCAAAACCAGGCCCAACCAAGATGACACACAACTACCACACCAACCTTTGTTCTTTCTTTTTCTCTTTCTTTCTCTCTTCTTTCTTTTCTCCAGGGAGGGAAGAATACAACCGATCACTTTTTAAAATGGTGGTATGGCAGTTACATGCACAGCAGCTAACTAAAAGTTTGCCCCTTTGAATCCCCCAGCAGCTCTGTGGGAGAAGAGATCTGGCAATCTGCTCTCACAAAGTCTACATCATAGGCAACCCTGTGGGAAGTTCTGCTTTGTCCTACAGGACCACAATAGGGTCACTCTGAGTCAAAATTAACTTGACAACACACAACAGCATACTACATAATTAGTTTGCTTAATATTCATTACTTACGTGACTTCTTAGACTACATATATGCTCCGCTGTGCAGGTTCCTGCTTTGTTCACTGAGTTATCTCAAACCCATAGAAAAGTATCTGACTTTTCTATGGGTTTGAGATAGGCACTCAATAAATAAGTGTTGGATAAATAAATAAGTAAATCCAGAATTTTAATGCTATAGATAAATTGGTCAATGAACAAAATAGGAACTTAGAAAGATACCTATGTCATTTATGTCTTCAATGGTAAAGGGGGGTTTTCATTAAAAAGCCCTGGGATACTGGTTATCGAAATGAAAATGAAAAATAAAATTAGATCTTTACCATAATAAAGAGCTCTGGTGGTGCAGTACATTAAAGCATTTGACTGCTAGCCAGGTTGGTGGTTCAAATCCACCAGCTGCTCCATGGAATGATGATCAGGAAATCTACTTCTGTAAAGATTTGCAGACTTGGAAACTCAATGGGGTCACCATAAGTTGGAATTTACTCTATGGAATTGGGTTGTTGTTGTTGTTGTTTTACCTGACATAATAATCAGAAATCAATTACATGTGAATTAAAGATTATATTTAATAAACCTAAGGCTTTGGGGTTAGAAAGAATTCCTTAACAATGTTTTTAAAAGTATAATTTATATAGGAAAAAAAAAAACTGACATCAAGTACAGTAAAATTAAAAAATTTCTTCATCAAAAGATACTGTAGAAATAGTGGAACAAGTCTCAGACCAGAAGATGACATTTCCACACTAAGAAAATATTAGTATCTAGGACTTGGGGGGCAGGGGAGGAAGCAATGCATCCTTTACAAAGACCTTCAAAACCAGAGAAAAACTCACAAAAGCCATAAATAATTATCATAGAAGGAACAGAAATAGCTCATTCACAAACAGAACGATGTTTAAGGATTCAATGAATGTTAGAAAATACACAAATGGAACCATTTATGAGATTTTCAACAATTAAATATTGGACAATAAATATTACTGCAAGGGAATGGAGTAGTGGGAACACTTGTATACTGTGAGTGGACATGTACCTTGGCATAACCTTAGTTATATTCATTTTTGCAGGGAAATTTGTAAGAGTTATTTTTCTACAACTTGACTTTTTCACTTAGTATTGTATTTTTAATTCCATTAAAGAACAGTCCATTAATATCCATGAAACTAAACAAGTACACCTACTCTAAAACCAGTTGTCATCAAGTCAATTCCAACTGACGGCAACCATCCACGTGTCAGAGTGAAACTGTGCTCCAGAAGATTTCAGGGGCCGGTTTTGGGGCAGATTTCCTGGACTTTCTTCTGAGGTAACTCTGGGTTGACCCTAACTGCCAACTTTTCTGTTAGCAGCAGAACGTGTTAACTATTTGTACCCGTCAGGTACTCCATACTCACTTGAAGGCCATGAAATTCCATTACTGTAAAGAATCTAGTGTGTGATGACCCAGAGACATGAACAAAAATGTTCATGGTAACATTCATTGTTCAAGAGGATGACAGTAGAAAACAACCAAAATGTCCATAAACAGTAAATCATATGAACAAACCTATTCTGATGTTCACCTACAATTAAATATTTCAGAGCACTGAGTTACAAAATCAATTTACTGGGTCATGATCTGTTTGTTTGTTTAAGATAAAATAGGATGGAGTGAAAAATATCAATGTCTTGATTCATAGTAAAACTAATGATTGGTCTGAGAAACTGTAGTTTCAGTTTTGTGTGGTATATATGTGTATACTGATTTGCAATATAAGATACATTTCTCATGGTGACTTCCAGTCAAAACTATTTGAAAGCCACTGCTCTACTGCAGTGAAAAGGGATGAGTTATGGCTACTCTCATCAACATGCATGAATTAAAAACAATACTAAGTGAAAAAGTCAAGTTGTAGAAAAATAACTATGATAAATTTCCCTGCAGAAATGAATATAAATAAACAATATACTGTTTAGAGATACAGAAGTATATTGTAATGGTATATCCCTTAATTTGTGTGTGACTACATAGGAATATTTATTATTGAAGTAGTACATATATTTTTGGTATGTGTATTTCACAATAAAAGTAACTAGCTTAAAACATTACTAAATTATAAAATGTGCAGTGAAATCTTTAAAAATGGAATGATCACGATGCATTTGGCTCAGTAATTTCTTCCTTTCATCTGCAGTCACACATGATGAGTTGGTGGGGTTGCAAGGACACTGGGTCTATTTCCTGTGGTTCAAAAAACTGTCTATATTTCAAAGAGCCAGAATTCTCTGTATAAAAACTGTTTTTTTCTCAAGAAGGAGGTAATGCATTCTTCTGAAGAAATACAGAAGGCATGAGAAAAGAAATATTCCCTGAAATATGAAGCACAAATATCATTTATAACTATGCTCTAGCATTCTACAATATGATTTTCATAATACATTTAAACATTTCTCAGGGATGACCACTAGGGTTCTTCCCCCCCCCCGCCAAAATTATTATAATTCTGCTATGTATATCCCTTGTTGTACACGTGTACAACTATTTATCTTGTTAGATATGGATAATTTGAAGGCTGTATCAAAAGTTATGCTCCTTTTTGGTTTTGAAAGCTAACCTCCCTACCAAAAAGTCCTTACCATTTTGACACCCTCCACCAGGACATGGGAACAAATGCTTTTCCACACTTGTATGAGAAAGCCAACACCTATTATCATTTCTTACAAATTTTGTCAATATTATGGTAAATCAGACTGAGTTAAGAAAGCTCTTGGTTTAAATTTCCAATTTGCAGATGCAAAGTGAGAATGAGTATTTTGTTATATGCTATCACCCTTTTCTCTATTCTTTTTTTTTCATTTTTACACGAATCTTTTTTTTCACATGCTAGATCCGACTCATAGCGACCCATTCTTGAGTTTCTGAGGCAGTATCACTATGGGAGTAGATGGCCCAACCTTCCTTCCGAGGAGTGGGTGGTAGGTTTGAACTGCTAGTCTTCTGGTTAGCAGTCAAGTGCCTTAGGCACTATGCCACCAGAGCTCCTAGATATTAAACTTGTGACTGGTCCCTGTATTGCAGATATTCTTCCCCAACCTGTTACTTGTCTTTTTAACTATGCATGGAATTTGATCACATGCTTGTCTTCTAATTTTACATATTTATACATACTAAGGGAGCTCTGGTAGCATAGTGCCTAAGGCACTTGACTGCTAACCAGAAGGCTTATGGTTCAAACCCACCAGCCACTCCTCAGAAGGAAGATGGGCAATCTACTTCCGCAGTGATACTGCCTCGGAAACCTATGAGTTGGGTGCGACTCGACGGTACATAACAACAATAACATACATACTAAATCCTTCCATAGGTCAAGGAGATGGTAAGTATTTTTTTTTTAAATATTTTTTTTCAGATTACTATCTATATAGTTTAGAGAAATAAGCTTGTTTTATTTTAACAGAAAACTTCTATAAGAAGTTTGACACTGATGTGCAGTCATGATGGTTACAGTGTTATGTGAAATAAATAAAAGCAGCTGAAATCAGCATCTATTCACTTACAACCTATATAAATGAGCAGGTCTCTTATGCAAAGTTCTCAGAATTGAAAGAAATCAGCCATACTCTTATATTCCACAAAAGGGTAAATCATATTGAGTGTGTACATGCAATCTCTAGTATGTATGTGTGTGTGTGTGTACACACACACACACACAATGAAGCATAAAATAGTAACATGAAAAAAATATAAAGGCATTTCATTGCTATCCCATACATGCTGAACAAAGCGTAAGTCAATGAATAAAAATTTGGACAACACTAAAATATAATTCCAGTTGCTATTTTTGGATTATTACAATAAAGCTTATTATAAAAGAAGTTAAAGCATTATGAAAAAGAACAAAGTATACTCATCTAAAGTTAAGGTTTTTAGATGAAAAATTTATTCAAACACAAAGTTAAATCTTAGATTTTCACAATATCCAGCTTTACATAAACTAGTGATTGTAATCTTCACAGTTTCCTTTAAGTCTCCAGGATAATTATATAACATAATGACTGGTGGCTACATGTATTTTTTATGGCTTCTAGTTTACTCCCTTTGAGGATAACATTAACACCTATCAGATTATATACTGTCACATTCTCCAAAACTGTCTTTAAATTCAACACATCCTTCTATTTCCAACTCTCATTTAGCTACAAGTAATCCTTACCATACAGGATACACTCTCATCTTTCACATGTGTACTCTGCAAGCGTTTAGAGTTCAAATATCCTGAATCTTTATTTCCCTTCAATAATTACAGCTAGGATTGTGGCCGAGTTTGGGGAGGAGGTGGGATAAGACGAGTTGGAGATAGAGGCCAAAGAGTAATACAATGGCATATAAAAGAAAGTAACTTTGTCAAATTTTAAAATATACCCAGAAAGGGAAGTTAATAAATTTACAAATAAAATTAAACTTGCAGCTTAACTTTTCAAGTTTTTATAAACACTTTATAAAATGTTTATCTCACAAAAGCTAACAAGTTAATCTGGGCTAAAAAGAAGAGATTCACAACTTAGCTGAATCAATGCTTCATCATTTGTTCAACAAATACTGACTGACACCCATCATATGCAAATCACCATGCATGACGAAAGCAGAGGGTCTTTAAAAAGACAGGAAAGGAAGGAAAGACCAAGACAGATGTCAGAAAAAACTCTGGAAGTTATTTTTGAGCAGAGAGTAGCTAAAGTGAATAGGAAAGATGATAAAATAAAGATCTGAACAGGAGATTTCAAAGGGCAGCTTGAGAAGATAACATAAAATATTATAATGAAATGTGTAAAGACCTGGAATTAGAAAATCAAAAGAGAAGAACACACTTGGCATTTCTCAAGCTTAAAGAATCGAAATAAAAATGCAGTATCACCTTCCAATATTGAACAATTAATGGGCAAAATACTGAACAATACAGAAAGGATCAAAAGAAGACAGAAGGAGTATACAGTAACTGCACCAAAAAGAAACTGGTCGATGTTCAACCATTTCAGGAGGCAGCACATAATCAAGAACCGATGTCTACTAAGGAAGACATCGAAGCTGCACCGAAGGAATGGGCAAAACAAACAAACAAACAAAAAAGACTCCAGGAATTGATGGAGTACACACTGAGATGTTTCAATAGACACATGCAGTGCTGGAGGTGCTCCCTGGTTTGGGCCAAGAAATTTGGAAAACAGCTACCTCACCAACTGACTGGAAAAGATCCATATTTGTGCCCAGTCCAAAGAAAGGTCATCCATAAGAATGAGGAAATTATCTAACTCTATCACTAATATTCTACACAAGTAAGATTTTGCTAAAGACAATTCAAAAACAGTTGCAGCAGTATATCAATCAGGGACTGCCAGAAATTCAAGCCAGATTCAGAAGAGGTCATGGAATGAGTGATAACATTGCTGATGTTATATGGATCTTGGCTGAAAGCAAAGAATACAAGGAAAGATGTTTATCTGTGTTTTAATGACTATGAAAAGGTATTTGACTGTACAGATAATAACAAATTATAGGTAAGATTGTGAGTGATGGGAATTCCAGAACACTTAACTGTGGCTCATGAAGAACCTGTACATAGACTAAGACACAGTCATTCAAACAGAACAAGGGGATATTGCATGGTTTAAAATCAGGAAGGGAATGCTTCAGACAGGGTTGTACGCTTTTCACCATACTTATTCAATATGTATGCTCTGCAAATAATTCAAGAAGTTGGACTATATGAAGAACACAACATCAGGATTACAGAAAAACTCATTAGTAACCTGTGATATGCAGATGATACAACCTTGATTGCTGAAAATGAAGATGACTTGAAGCACTTACTGATAAAGATCACAGATTACAGCTTTTATACCTCAACATAAAGAAAACAAAAATCCTCACAACTGGGTCAATAAGCAACATCATGACAAATGGAGAAAAGATTCAAGTTGTCAGTTATGTCCTTTTGCTTGGGTCCACAATCAACGCCCATGGAAGCAGCCATCAAGAAACCAGATGGTGTATTACACTGGGTAAATCTACTGCAAAAGACCTGTTTAAAGTGTTATAAAGCTAAGATGTCACTTTGAGGATTAAGGTGGTTTGATCCAAGCAGGTATTTTCAATGGCATTACATGCATGTGAAAGCTGGGCAATGAATAAGATAGATGGCAGAAGAATTGGTACATTTGAATTGTGGTGATGGCAATGAATACTTAAAATACCATGGACTGCCATATTTGTTTTGGAAGAGGTACAGCCAGAATGCATCTTAGAAGTGGGAACGGCCAGACTTCATCTCACCTATTTTGGTCATGTTGTCAGAAGGTACCAGTCCCTGCAGAAGGATATCATACTTGGTAAAGTAGAGTAGAGGGTCAGCGAAAAAAAGAGGAAGACCCTCAATGGGATGGATTGACACAGTGGCTACAATGATGGACTCAAGCACAGCAATGGATGTAAGAATGGCAAAAGAATAGACAGTGTTTCATTCTGTTGTACACAAGGTCACTACAAGTCAGAGTCAACTTGATGGCACCTAACAACAACGACAACATATGCAAGCCTATATATTTGATGCAAAAAATACATAACACACAGCCTTGCCATTAAGGCTGTTATTACTAGTTTATACCTGAATTTAATATAATTAAAGTTATTATCAGTAATATAAACAAGTTATTACCAGTTTATACTTGAATTTAATTAATAATGTACACGATTAAAATGACATCTCAGTAAAAAACATTTTTACGTTTAATAATGTTGAGTTTCCATATAAACTAGTTTCATAAATGAAAATATTAAATTAAAAAGTTAATTTAACATTTTCCAACAATATACCACTACTTACCCCACAATTTGGGATGTAGGATTAAATGTGAAGACCTTGCATATTAAATAAACAATGGTACTTCCCTTGTCCTTTCAACTGAGGGGGGGCGGAAACTCATTGCTGTCGAGTCAGATCCAACTCATAGCGACCCCTCCTTGGGTTTCCAAGGCAGTATCCCTACGGATGTAGATTGCCCAACCTTCCTTCCGAGGAGTGGCTGGTGGGTTTGAACTGTCCGTCATCTGGTTAGCAGTCAAATGCCTTAGGCACTATGTCACCAGAGCTCCTTTTCAACTGTGAAGCAGACTCCAAACTTTTAGCCATGGCTTGCCCCATTCTATTCCTCTGCAAGCTTCCAGGAGTTCAGAGATTCTCCAAATCCAGGGCCATGATCAGCAGCATCAGCGTCACCTGGGTACTTGTTAGACATGTAAATTCTCAGGTCCCAGCTCACAGCTACTAAATCAGAAAGTATAAGTAGGGCCCAGAAACATGTGTTTTAACAAGCAAGTCCTCAGGAGATTCTGATGTGCCCTAAAATTTGAAACTCACACACTAGCAGATTGGAAGCAGATGAAAATGTTGCCAAGTCTAGTAAAATGACCTATTTCCTCTATTCTAATGCAACATTTCCTATTGACTCGACATCCCGCCAAAGAATTCAGTAGTTAAGAAGAGCAAAGCAGCAGCTGTCAGTGTATCAGCTCTGGAGGTTGATGGTTTGGCCCTGCTAGCCACTCTGCAGAAGAAAGAGACAGTTTGCTTCCATAAAGATTTATAGCCTTGGAAACCAAATGAGGGTCATCAGGAGTCGGAATCAACCTGACAGCAGTGAGGGTGAGATGTGTTTTTTTTTTTTTTTTTTTTGAGGCCTCCTCTACCATGCGAGCTTCTTCATCACAACCACACCCTCCAAAAAAAAAAAAAAAAATCTTGCTTTTGAGTTTAGGACCACAAATGTTTCAGGCTAGAACTGAACCCCAGTTTTCAAAGGCTGTGATTTTTCCATAGGGTTTTCAATGGCTATAATCTTACAGAGGGGAGCCCTGGTGGTATGATGATTAAAGTGCTCAGCTGCTAACTAAAGGTCAGCAGTTTGAACTCACCCACTTCTCCATGGGAAAAAGACATGTCCAATCTGCTTCCATAAAGATGACAGCCCTGGAAACCTAATGGGGCAGTTCTACTCTGTCCTACAGGGTAGCTATGAGTCAAAATTTCATGATGGCATTAGGTTTGGTTTTCTTTTAAAACTTAAAGAAGTATAGTGCCAAGAGAGGTGCCCATAAGTAGATCTGAACCATCAACTTCTTGGTTAATAATTGAGCACAATCTTTTTTGTCACCCAGAGACAGTCAGGAATAAATGATGATTTGAAATATTCTTTAAGTTAAAAACCAACAATGTTTCAAAATCGTTTTACGAGCACAGTTGTTGAGAAATCTTAACCAGCTGCGACAGGAACCTACTCTCCTCCTCTAGGGATTTTTTAAAAGCTAAATTTAAATATGAAAATCTCTGTAATTTTTCAGGGGCTTTTTAAAAAGAAAATATTAGATTCACCCCTCCATTCTTTGGGAGCTCTGGTGGCATAGCCCTGGTGGCATCCTAAGTTATTTGACTGCTAACCAGAAGGCTGGCAATTCCAACCCACCAGCCACTCAGAGGAAGGAAGATGGGGCAATCTACTAACATAGTGATACCCCCTCAGAAGCCCAAGGAGGGGTCACTATGAGTCAGATCTGACTCGACGGCAGTCAGTTTGTTTTGAGTTTTCCATTCTTTAGGAAAGAATTTTATTATTTTCTGGCACTGATCCCTCTTATTGTTTATAATAACTCTTTTTTTTTTTATTAGGATTTGGGTGAAGATTTACAGAGTAAATTCACTTTTCATACAGCAGTTCACATATACTTTGTCTCATGTCATTGACCAAA
>NW_006921589.1:28231386-28291936 GCF_000298275.1 Orycteropus afer afer
TCTGCATCCTTTCCTTCAAGGCTCAGGGGTCCAAGATTATCTTCTGTGTCTGTGTTAATTGGTTTCCCTTTCCTTTGTTGAAGAGGGTCTGTGCAATCCTTCTGCCTAGTCCGCCATCTTGCCCCGCCTTCTGTTTATAATAACTCTTCATACCAAATATCGTCAATGAATTACTTCTTTTTTTAAGGCTCTTAACTTCTCATTTGAAAGAACATTTTCTTTAAAGACAATGAAACAAGCCAAGACTACCTATAAATTCCATTGCATATACATTCTGTAAAATAATTTTTCTTCCTCCTACTGCCACCCATGTATCCATGCTCATGTCAACACGTCTAATATTTAGTAGCCACCTGGGAGTTTTAGATCACCTCATTTTAAATGCTAGAGAGATTAGAGAAGGGCTTGAAAAACTACCGCCTTGAAAAATAACTGCTGCTAAACATGCACACACAAATTCAATATCCCACTACAGAATCAACCCTAAGATAAGAAAAACTAAATAAATAGGTAAATTTAAAACTTTTTTGAAATTATTTTTTGTCTGATTGGGACTTATTCAGATATTTCATTTTTGGTGAGGCAGCTGAACATTCTGGAATATTATCAGCCTGAATTGTATTGTTCATTTGAACTAATCTAAATTCAGTATGCTATATTTCATATATTTTCTCTAACTTTCCACAACGTTAAGTTTTCCCTATTGTTTTAGATTTAATTTCTTAATGTATATAATACCCACCCCCCCAAAAAAATACGCTCTGTTTTGTAAAAATTTAGCCGATTACTGTATCAATTCAATATTGACAAAATGTATTTTATACAGTGGCCTATTTTAAGTGTGTGAGGTTCTTAACAAGTGTAATGAAGAAATTGATTTATTCCTAACTGCAGAGGTGGAGGAAATAATTGCTTTCACCAAATAGAGGGGAAAATAAACCACAGGAAATTGCCCCCATCATAAAATAAAGCTAACACTCTAGTGATGATATGAAAATCTGTATATATTTGATGATTCACATCTTAAAAAACAAAATCATTTAAACAGCAACATTCTGAAGTCACAGACATTAATATCACACCATTCTAGAATGCTACTTGTTGTATTTGTAACTCCAAGAAGATACAAAAAGGGCATTTCTTTCATGTTTGAATATAAGGGAAAAGGTGAACCTGTTGCTCATTCTTTAAATCAATAAATTTCTATTTTCCAACCATCATATAGCTTTCTCAACTGAAGTGTGAGAAATAGGAGAGGAAAAGGAGAAAAGAGAGTAAAACACATATGGGGGTGGGGGAAGAAAAACGAAGAGGGTGTGGGGAGAAAAGTAAAGGGAAGAGAGCAGAGAAAAAGGAACCATGAGCAGAGGAAAGAAAGGCAAGAAGAAATGAATATGTCAAGAAAAATAATGTCTAATGGAAACCCCACACATCTTTCAAGGTCTACGTTGAATGATACCTATTCCAAAGTATGGTTCACCGATGTTTCAGTCACCAGTGATCTTTCCCATGATCACTCACAAAGTAGACTGTGTCATACCTTGTTTTGATTGCTTCCTTCTCACCCCATTGGTGAGGAAGCAAGTCCTGCCTTGGGGTATGAGAATGAGCAAACACACAACATCCACACTGGACAGATGAGATTGATAGCAATGTATTACTCACCTATACCCAGGGAAGGAGGACACCACAATCCAGACAGGGCCACACAGAGTAGATGTGAGAGCACAGTGAACAAGCTGAGTGTGGAAGGCAGGTTTTGTAGTCTTGTGTGTGTGTGTGTGGGGTTGATCTCTGTTTCCACCAGGAGAGTGTGATTTGTTTAACTGAACAATTCCATTCACAGACAGGAAACTTAAATCTCTACTCAGGGATAAGCAGGAACTGCACCTGGTATTTGACAAGAAAGGTTGTTTGGCGAGGGGACTTTATCTGCAGGAGCAGAATGGGGAGAAGAACTTACATTTAAGACACTGAAGACCCTCCTAATTTCACCAGATGCCAGGCAGAGCATAACAATGGACCTTAATTTTAAGTTGTACACCATATACCTGCATTTTAACAGCTTCTGCATTACACAGCATTTCATGCTGTGCGTCTACCTGGTAGAATGTAAGCTTTTCTGGAGCAGGGGATATTGCAGATCTCCCTCATCTGCACAAAGTACATTAGGTAGAGACAAATACATACTTAACTCCCACGAGCCCATTTTAGTGTTACATATAGTTCTCCACGAACTTTCCTATAATTATCTGACTTGATATACACAAGGATCCTGTGATGTACCAGTTCCTAAATAAAATCATCCATGGTGAGGTCAAGTGACTTGTCTGAGGTCCAATGTACAAGGTAAGCAGTGACATCAGGATTCAAATCCAGGTGTTCTAAGCTCTAATCTAGTGCTTTTCCAACTACATCACAGCACTTCAATCAACAGGGTACTTAAAATCAGGACTAAAAACAATTACTCATCAATTCATGAAATGCAGGTGCCTTTTACAGCCCACGGCTGACATAGTAACAGTGATTTGATAATCTTCAGTTTAATAAATACAGTGCTGCAAACTGTGGGAAGAAGATAGGGGTAGGAGAAATTTCTTCCCCTCTTCTCTTTTCAGTGTTATCCCCTATGTTCCTTTTACCAGCCCCATTCTGTATTTTTTTTCAAAAGCCTCTCCACTGACATTTTTGTTTGTGAATATAGAAAATAAATAAGCAAATACTCTCAAATATATATGTAATTATAAATAGCCAAGAAATCCTAGTGGTACAACAGTCAAGTGCTCAGCTGCTAACTGAAAGGGTGATGGTGCAAATGGACCCAAAAGCTCCATGGGGGCGGGGGAGACTTGGCAGTTACAGCACCCCCCCCAAAAAAAAAATCCTTGGAGAAGTTCTAGTCTGTCACATGAGTTACTAGGAGCTGGAATCAAGTCAATGGCACCCAACAAACAGAACATCAATAGGAAAAACTCCCATGCATGAACGGAGCTCCTAGATGGCACAAATGGTTAACCGGCTTCCAATGAAAGGCTGGGCATTCCAGTCTACCCAGAGGAGCCTGGAGAAAAGCCTGCTGCTCTATTCAGGAAAGGCTCACCGTCGAGAGACCGCTGGAGCCCAGTCTGCTCTAACACACACAGGGTTGCTATGAACTGGAATCAACGCTACAGCAACTTTGTTCTTCTTTTTATTCTTTTCCATGAAGAAATAAAATGGTGTTATGAGTACAGTGCGACTTGGTTTAGTTTAAAGGTCAAAAACGTAGAACCATTTCCCAAGGAAAGAAGATTTCTATGAGAGCAGAGGATGTCATCATCACATCAAGAGTGGGGGATGAGGTTAAAGTGGGTGGAGGGTTTCTGGCTCTTAGAAAGTGGAGCAGTAGGAAAAAGCTCTTTGGGCTGGAAAAAAAATGAAAGAAAACATCTGCGTTTGGGCACTGGAGGAGGGAAGGGCAGTGGAAGATGGCAGGGGAAGTGTGGAGAGGTAGGCGGGGCCGTCTGATCAGGGCTTATGGGCCACATTAAAGACCAAGGATCCCATTTCAAGTAAACAGTAAGACATTTTATGAATTAAATTATGTACCCTCTGCAACAGAAAAGGTGTTATGATTCATAACTCCTATACCTGTTTTATAATCCCATTTGGGAAAGGATTGTCTTTGTTATGTTAAACACTCTTAGTGTAGGGTGTCTCTTAAATCATCTGTTTTGAGAGATAAAACAAGCAAGTAAGCCAGCAGAGATGGAGAAACACAGCTGACATGTCACGTGAAGATCAACATGGAGCCAAGGACAGATGCTGAGGAGACAAGGACGTTCGGCGACAGCTGACACAGAGAAAGCCTTCCCGTTGAGCCAGCACCCTGACTTGACACCTCTAAACCGTGAGAAAACAACTTCGTTTGCTGAAGCCACCTACTTGTGCTATTTCTATTACAGCAGCACCACATACCTAAGGCAGACACTGAAAGGCTCTAAGCACAGAGAGGAGCAGTGTACGGTTAAACTAAGTCACCACCAGTACTGCCTGGGAGGCAGGCTTCACTGGGAACTCTGGCTGTGCTGTTAAAGCAGCAAAGCAGCACGGGGCTCGCTAACGGGTTGGGCTTTTACCACTCACCTGCATGGGGTGAGGTGCGAAGTGAAGGTTATCTACAATTGTTCCTAGCTCAGCAACACAGACAAGTACTTTTAAATGCTGAAAAGTTAGGCTTTTCGATATTTATCTATAGTGTGCTATCTGTTCATGCAATGATGAAACTGCTGGTCAAACCATAATAGGGCGTATAATTTGCATTTACCATTTTTCACAATAAACGAAAACACTGTCAGGTAACAAGCTAGAGTTTGAGGGTACTTTTAGTGCTGTAAATCTTCCTGTATATGTTTAATTGTCTGCTTAAAGCAAAGCTTTCTCTTTTACTACTGTAATAATGCTGCCTTACATCTGTATAGCTCCTCAGTTTTCAAAGTATATTAGCTCCTTAATGATAGGGACCAGGTGTTCATTTCGTCTTTATAATGCCCAACATACTATGCTATGTAACTAAGAGGTTTTTTGCCTTTTTTTTTTTTTTTAAGACAACTAATAATAATTAGTTTGAGATATAATTGAAAAAGAAATGCACTAGACTGGAAAAAAAAAAAATCTACAATGCAGCTATAAATGAGGCACAGCCACATCTGAGACCTTCAGTGGTTCCTCACTGGTCAAGTCCAAGGCATTCTCCACAACCTAGAAATCTACCTACTTTCACAAACTACTGCCACCTCAACCTCCTCATAAGTCTGCTCTTATTCCACTCACCCCACCTTCACACACACAGCTGGTCCCAAATTTGGTTCAAGCTGTTCTTTCCACGTGGCATGTCCACTCTCTTCTCCCATAGAATTCAGCTATTTACAACATGAGTAAGGTACAGAATGGCAAGGTGTATATCACGCAGTATTTCAATTTCCCCTCACTTCACTCACTTCATTAGAACAACTGCTTAATTCTCATCCATAAGAAAAATCAACCACCATAGAATTGATCCTGACATAAAAGCAAGTAGAGACATTGAAACTTTCTAGAAATAACCTTAAAAAATCATCCAGACAATCCAGAATTCAAATATATATATATATATATATATATATATATAGAGAGAGAGAGAGAGAGAGAGAGAGAGAGAGAGAGAGAGAAAATGGGCTTCTCCAATTGTAACTGAAGTTAGCATCTACACATACAAAGAGTCTATGGATTCAGTGTGACAAACTCTTTACAATTTATTTGTATTGTAGAAAAAACTTTTTCTGAAAGCTTCTTTCACAAAATCCATATACCCCCAATGATTGGAATAGTTCCCTCTCAAAAAGGAAGGTTCCATTAGTGCAAAGCAAGGACTACAGACTAAGCCACTGCAGTGAAAAGGATTTTGTCTAAAAGGAATTCTTTCCTTAGCTGCCAAATACATATAAAAAATAAGCCAAGTAAATTCAGTAGATTTCAGATTTGGTTTGAGAGCAGGAAAAAACATTTTCCCTGTAATTGTAATCAAACATTGTTCTTATATATTATTGGCACATCACCATTTTCTACTTTTTCTTTCTTCTAAATTTAGTTTTAATACTTCTGCTAAGTAGTGCTTAAGTAGGAACAATTTTATTTCTGAGCACAAGTTATGAAAACAATGAAATGTCTGGCTTTATAGCAGCTTCTAAGTAAGACAAAGGGATTGAGTTTGGGTAATTTTTTTATATAAATGTGATATTTAAAGAATGCTGTCCTCATTTTTAGATGCATTAGTAAGAAATTTTACTTCTTTTCCAATGACTTGTAATGGCCACCCAGGTAACTTCCCAAATGCTTCTCATCTTAGCAATTTAGCTGGAAGAGTAAAATTACATTTCTCTGTGAAGTTCAGATTCCTATTCTTAATTTTTCTCTTCATAGCAATGTTCAAGTAAAATTTAAGAAAACAAAGCTATTAAACTAAGTTCGAGAAATGTGAGTTCAGACAATAGAATTTATCTACTTTTATGACTAAAGTCTATCAATTACTCAGTTAAAAACATACAGTGAAGTATAAGCATTCAATGTACTCAGTTATTAAGATAATAAAAGTAATTATCATTTAAAAACTATAAACCAAAAACAAACTTACTGCCAGTGAATCAATTCCAACTCATAGACACCCCTCCTTGGGTTTCCGAGGTGGTATTTTGATTGCCCAATTTTCCTTCCAAGGAGTGTCTGGTGGGTTTGAACTGCCAGCCTTCTGGTTAGCAGTCAAATGCCTTAGGCACTACACCCCCAGAGCTCCCTATAAATTAAAAAAAAAAAATGCTGCCATCGAGTCATTTCAGACTCAAAGAGATCCTACAACACAGAGCAGAACTATCCCATAGTGTTTTCAAGGCCGTAATCTTTACAAAAGCAGACTGCCTCATCTTTCCCCTAGGGAGTATCTAGTGGGTTCAAACCACCAACCTTCTAGTTAGCAGCTGACTGTCTTAACCGCTGCATTCATACCCCTGCAAAATAGCTAGACTTAACTTATTTATTCTAAACTCCATATACTCACAAAATTCAAATGGGGAAATACACTACCCACATGCCCCAGTGACCCAATGGGATAGGCGTTCTCAAGGAGACTGAACAATGTCCTCTACAGCCACAGAGGACAGAAGGCAGCCTTGGTCTCCTGCTTCCTGGAGATTGGGATACAGGGTCATTTCCAGCTGGATAAACAACCATCAAGGAAACACTGGTTTCATTTCCAATCTCACAATGATAGTTGTAAAGAAACTCACAACTCTCTGAAGGGAAAAACCTCAGTCTACATTGTCTTAAATTGTCATTAGTCCAACTCTTCATATAGCAATGGCAAGGTTCAAACCCTAGTTCATTTTTTCTTAGAAATTCATTATGCTAGGATGACATATATAAATTAATCCATTCACTATACAACTATACAAATATTATGCTACTTACTTCATTTCTCACCACCCCCCAACATGGGATCACATATCAATAGGATTACTGATAGTGTGCTAATGACATATATTCTAAATAGCACAAATAACGTTAGAACATTTTTAGCATCCACCCTATAAACCAGGCATTTATTTACACAACTCTAACAATCCAACACTGAAAGCTGCTGGGCCAGTGGTAGCCCTTCTATTTGGGACTCCATCTGGAAGGGCTTTTGGAGGGACAGCTGATAAATTCAGCTTACCCTATGATCCTCTTCACATTTCATTTATTTACAAATACCTTAAGCCAAAAAAAAAAAAAAAAAAAAACCTAAATCCCACTGGATCACTATGGAATTAGATTGCCCAATCTTCCAGCCACTCCTCAGAAGGAAGGTTGGGCAATCTACTTCCGTAATGATACCGCCTCAGAAACCCAAGAAGGGGTCGCTATGAGTTGGTCCGACTCAAAGGCATATAACAACAACAACAACAATGTTTCTATGTAAGTAGATTGCCTCGTCTTCCTCTTGTGGAGCAGCTGGTAAGTTTGAACTGCTGACCTTCTGGTTATCAGCCAAATGCCTCACCCACTATACTAGCAGAGCTCCTTAAGGAGTGACTATCATGTTCACCTTCCAATAATGTCTCAGCCAGTGTTTCACTGCTATTCATGAGGTATTCACCGGCTAGTTTTCTCAGAAGTGGATGGCCTCCTCCTTTTTCCCAGTCTGTCTTCATCTGGAAGGTCCACTGAAATCTGTCCACCTGTGACCCTGCTGTTATCACAGCCTCCAACATCACAGTAACAAACAAGCCACCACAGTATGACAAAGTGACATAAGGGTAGTGTTTTAGTGACTATGTAAAGGCATTAGACTGTGTGAATTGTAACAACTTATGGATAACGTTATGAAGAAGAGGAACTCCGGAACACTTAATTGCTCTCATGAGGAACTCGTACATAGACCAAGACAGAATTGTTCAAATGGAACAAGGGGATATTGCATGGTTTAAAATCAGGACAGGTGTACATCAGGGCTGTGTCCTTTCACCATACTTATTCAACCTGTATGATGCACAAATTATCCAAGAAGCTGAACTATATGAAGAACAACACAAAACCAGCATTAAAGGAAGACCTATTAATAACTTGTGATAGGCAGATGACACAGCCTTGCTTGCTGAAAGTGCAAATGACTTGAAGCACTTACTTGTGAACATCAAAAATTACTCTTCAGTATGGATTACACCTCAACATAGAGAAAATGAAAATCCTCATAACTGGACCAATAAGCAACATCATGATAAATGGAGAAAAAGATGGAAGTTGTAAGGGATTTCATTTTACTTTGATCTACAGTCAACACCCATGGAAGTAGCAGTCAAGAAATCAGATATCATATTGCACTGGGAAAACCTCCTGCAAAAGACCCCTTTAAAGTGTTATGGAGCAAAGATGCCACTCTAAAGAGTGAGTTGCACCTGTCCCAAGCCATGGTATGTTCAATGGCCTCATATGAAGGTGAAAGCTGGACAATGAATAAGGAACACCAAAGAAGAGTTGATGCCTTTGAAGTGTGGTGTTGGCAAAGAGTACTTAAAGGATACTTTGTGCTGACAACAAAGATGAACCCTTTTGCACATACAGCACTGTGTTGTCAGTGAAGGCAAACATGGGTATATGGATGGATAAATGGCTGGACAGGCTGAACTATTAGGTATGTCTTTGCAGTGGGGGGGCATACCCAAGACCATGTATAGGGGCAGCAGACAATGGTTCTACAAGTATATTTGTATGTTCTGTAAGAATTCCCAGATGTATAGCAGAGCTGACAAGGGACAAGTTTGTAGTCACTTCTTGGTCACAGACAGCTATCCAGAGGGAGTGAGTAGTTGAACCTGTGGGCTCAGGACCATAGTCGCAGGTGATGTCAAGCTCAATTGACATAACATACTACACAAAACACTGCTCCACCTCCTACTTTAATGAATAGCGACTGGAATCTTAAAAGCTTGCAAGCAGACATCTAGATGCAATAATGGGTCTCTTCTGTCTAGAGCAAAGAAGAATGAAGAAAACCAAAGATTCATGGAATCAATTAGTCCTAGTGACTGGTACACCACCTGATCCATAGCCTATATGACTAGGAGACCAGAAGAACTAGATGGTACCCAGCTACCACTGTCAACCACTTGGAGGGGGATCTATGCAGCAGATCCTGGATAGAGAGGGAGAACAAGGTGGAACAAAACTCAAAATCATTTGGAAATTTAAAAAAAGGGGGGAGGACCAGGTTTGCTGGTCTGATAGAGCCTAGTGGAACCATTGAAACTACGGCCTCTAGCTGCCCTTCGGGTCTAGAATTGAACCCACACCTGTGGATTCCAGCCAAACAAAAGACAGGCATAGGAGTTGAACATTTACCTGAGGTAGATATATGATGGAGAGAACAATCATGGGAGAAAGAAGGGCTGTTTATGCACAGGGAGACAGCTCAGGGGGCAGGAGTACATAGAGGGATTGACACAGGGAAGAGGTAACTATCAGGAGAAGTGGGAGGGAAGCTGTTGCATAGGGGTAAACTGTAGTCAATGTCATGAGACAAAGTGTATATGAACTGCTGTATGGAAAGTGAATTTGCTCTGTAAACTTTCACCCAAATCACAATTTAAAAAAAAAAAAAAAAAGAGTTTAATAATTGGGATAAAGAGATAATGCACCAAATTTGGAGTCAGAAATGCAAGTTAGAATCCCACTCATCCCTTCCATCTGAGAAAAGCTGAATGTTGATGGGCCTCAGTGTCAGGGTCCTCATCTTAAAACTGGGAAACTACTACTTTCTTTAACATAAGGGTAAGACAAATATATGTGGAAGTAGCACATAATATGCATATAGTAAATGCTGAACTATGAACTTGTAGAAAATATTTTATTTAAAATAGACTATTTCTACTTACTCCTTACCTTGCTTCTACAATCTATATCTCACTTCTCATCAACTTTGACTCATTAACAAAAATATCTACTAGTCTAGAAAAAAAAAGGAAAATTTAAGTACACATTCACAGTCTGGTGTCAAGACAAGATCAGTCAAGATTTAGTCTTTCAGGTAAGAGCCCAACTTTGTTAAACAGTTACATGATTCAAAATATTATACAGGCATACCTTGGAGATATTGTGGGTTTGGTTCCAGACCACAGCCAGAAGTGAATATTGTAATAAAGTGAATCATACAATTTTTTTGGTTTCCTAGCACTTATAAAAGTTATGTTTATACTATAGTCTATTAAGAATGCGTTATGAAAAAAATGAAATATTGTGGGAATTACCAAAATGTGACAGACAGACATGAAGTGAGCATATTCTCTTGGAAAAATGGCACCTATAGATGTGCTTGATGAAGGGTGGAACAAACCTCCAATGTGTAAAAAATGCAGTATCTCTGAAACACAATTAAATGACGTATGCCTGTACTGTCAGACTTGGAAGGGGAAGACAGTTATGGCTTGGAAGAGAGTCAGGGAAGGCTTTGTGAAGAAGGTGGAATGCATCGCCTCTCCTCCAAAAGGCTAAATCACATGTTCTGTGACGAAGCTAATGGATGGGTCTAGATTTTTAAAACTTTGTATTTCAGGAGCACAATTTTTAAGTTGACCCTGAAGACAACAGAGCATTAGCTTTTGGGGCAAAGAAGGAGCTGGCACTAGCCTCACAAGGAAAGTTAATTTGATCTTAGTGTGCAAGAGAGATTGAATAAAATAAGAAAGGGTATCAATAATAAATATTTTTGGATTAGAAACAAAGAATAAATATAAAGAAATCAGGAGTTAGAAATATTTTGAGGGAAAAGTAGGGAAATGATATTTCTAAACGGAAATATCTTCTTGGTTAAGCAGGAGCACAGTGCAAGCATTTAAGTGAAAGGAAATGCTGGTGTGACACTAATCAGCTGAGGCACAAGTGAAGCTCTGAGAGACAAACAATTCCCTGGATTAAAAGATAAAAATAACATGTTTCAACTCTAGCTGGGCATCGAAATTACATAGGGAGCTTTAAAACCTTTCTATGCCTGAGGCCCCCCAAGGCTGTGATCATAGCCAGGGCTGAGAATCACTGGAGCAGAAAAAGAACAGAGGGCAAAGACTGAGCTTCAGGGAACTCCCAGGGCAAAGTCAGAAAAGGAAATTCAGGAGGAGGCAACATTTCAGAAACAGAAAGGAAGGCAGGAAAATGAAGTATGGCAGAACATAAGGGTGGAGGAGATTTCAAGAAGGATTAGGTGGCATAAACAATAGTAATTGCTGTCTACAATTATGGTTTTTGTTGTTGTTGTTATGTGCTGTCAAGTTGGACCTGACTCATAGTGACCCCTCCCCTTGGGTTTCCTAGGTAGTATCGCTATAGAAGTAGATTGCCCCATCTTCCGAGGAGTGGCTGGTGGGTTTGAACCACCAGCCTTCTGGTTAGCAGTCAGGTGCCTTAGGCACTATGCTACCAGAGCTCCCACAATTATGGAATTGTACCTAAAACAATGCATGGCTCCTAGTAGGTGCTCAGTTGATACATTTTGAATAATTGAGTGATGCAAAAATGGCATCTGCCCCCCCCCCCCCAGTTTAGATGCACTACAGTTTAGGGGCTTTACACTGGATCAGTATTACCATGGGAGCTTTGGTGACGTAGTGCCTAAGGCACTTGACTACTAACCAGAAGGCTGGCAGTACTAACCCACCAGCCATTCCTTGGAAGGAAGACTGGGCAATCTACTTCTTAGAGATGCCACCTCGGGAACCCAAGCAGGGGTTGCTATGAACTGGGGTCAACTCGACAGCAGTAAGTTTGGTTTTTGTTTTTTCAGTATCGTCATGAAGGAAAAAACAGTCTTCGTAATTTTGATGGTCATAAAAAGTTGGCCTCTGGTACAGCAGAAAATGTAAAAGCTTTCAAAGTGAAAACAAACTCATTCATTCATTCATACAGTTAGGTAGCCAGCCAGCTAGCCATATATTTATGTCCACACATTCAGCAGCCATTTACTCTAGGAAATGTAGATAGCACTTCAAAATTTCATCCTCAAGCCACACTATTTACATTAATTTAGAAATAATTTTAATCAATGTCAAGACTTGAATAAAGCAATATTTGAAGGAAAGAGACCTCAGATAAGCAAAGCCTTAATGAAGAAAAAGAACAAAGTAAGAGGTCTCACACTCCCAGATCTTAAAACCTACTATACAGCCACAGTAGTTAAAAAAGCCTGGTATTGGTACAATGACAGACACATAGACCAGTGGAATAGAATTGAGAACCCAGAAATAGAGCCACTGTCCTACAGTCTGCTTATCTTTGACAAAGGGCTGGAATCCAATAAATGGGGAAGAGATTCTGTTTAACAAATGGTGCTGGCAAAACTGGATATCCATCTGCAGAAAAATTAAACAAGATCTGTACCTCACACCATACACAAAAAACAACTCCAGATACATCAAAGACTTAAATGTGAAACCTAAAACTATAAACTTCCTCAAGGAAAAACTAGGGGAAAATTGAGGGGCCCTAGTATATGGTATAAATAGACTGTCAAGCATAACCCAAAAAGCACAAACAGCAGAAGAGAAACTAGATGAACGAGACCTTCTAAAAATTAAATATTCATGTGCTTCCAAAGACTTCTCCAAAAAAATCAAAAGAGAACCTACAGCTTGGGAAAAAATATTTGGCAATGACAAGGGACTTATCTCTACAATTTATAGAAAATTCCAACACCTCAACAAAAAAAGACAAATAACCCAATTAAAAAATGGGCAGACAATATGAATAGACACTTCCCCAAAGAGGATAATCAGGTGACCAACAAATGTATGAAGAAATGTTCACGATCATTAGCCATTAGAGAGATGCATATCAAAACAACGAGATACCATCTTGCCCCGGCACTAGTACCAAAGTTCAATAAAACAGAAAATAACAAATGCTGGTGAGGGTGCAGAGAGATTGGGACTCTCATACATTGCTGGTGGGACTGTAAAATGATACAACCACTGTGGAAAGCAGTATGGCAATTCCTTCAAAAGTTGGAATTAGAAATACAATTTGGCCCAGCCATTCCATTATAAGGTATATATCCTAAAGAAGTGAGAGCCATGACAAGAACAGACATATGCACACCCAGGTTCATCACAGCACTATTTATAATAGCCAAAAAATGGAAACAACCCAGGTACCCATCAGCAGAAGAATGGATAACCCAACTATGGTATATACACACAATGGAATGCTATGCAACCCTAAAGGATAACACAGAATCGGCAAAATGCCAAATAACATGGATGAACTTGCAGGACATTATGCTGAGTGAGATAAGACAATCACAGAAGGACAAATATTGTACTAGTCCATTATTGTAAAAAGTCAAGGAAAGATTTATATATGGAAAGAAATTTTCTTTGTTGGTTACCAGGGGTCAGAGAGGAGGCAAGGGAACACTGTTAGATAGGTAGAGACAAGTATTGATTTGGGTGAAGAGAAGGGCAATATACAAAATGTGAGTAATGAACATGGTAGCACTGTGGAAGAGAGAGACATAGAGAGGTGCATGGGAGGTACAGACAACAAAGATGACCCTTTTGCACATATAGTACCACGTTATCAGTGAAGGCAAACATTGATCTATGGGTAGATAGATGGGTAGACAGGCTGAACTATTAGATATGTCCATGCAGGGGCGAGTGTGTCCATGACCATGTATAGGATTGGCAGACAATGTGTCTAACAAGTGTATTTATATATTCTGTAAGAATTCCCAGGTATATAGTAGAGCTGACAAGGGACAAGGTTGTAGTCACTTCTTTGTCACAGACAGCTACCCAGAGGGAGCAAGTAGTTGGATCTGTGGGCTCGGGACCATAGTCACAGGGGACATCAAGCTCAATTCGTATAACATACTACACAAAAACATCCTACTTGGGCGAGTAACAACTGGGATCTTAAAAGCTTGCAAGCAGACATGTAGATGCAACAATAGGTCTCTCCTCATCCAGAGCAAAGAAGATTGAAGAAAACCAAAGACACATGGAAACAATTACTCCAAGGGACTGGTACAGCATGCAATCCTCAGCCTACATGACTATGATCCCAGAAGAACTAGACGGTGTCCGGCTACCACTGTCAACTACTCGGAGCAGGATCTCTGTAGGAGATCCTGAATAGAGGGAAAGAACAATGTGGAACAAAACCCAAAATCATTAAAAAAAAAAAAGGATCAAGTTTGCTGGTCTGATAGAACCTGATGGAACCACTGAGACTATGACCCCCTAGTTGCCCTTCAGGTCTGGAATTGAACCCACTCCTGTGGTTTCCAGCCAAACAAAAGAGAAGCATATGAGCTGAACATTTACATGAGGTAGATAAACTCCTTGGAGAGAACAATCATGGGAGAATAGAACGGCTGTGTATACACAGGGAGACAGCTCAGGGGGCAGGAGTGCATGGAGGAAAGGACACAGGGAAGATGTAACTATGGGAGGAAATGGGAGGGGAGCTGTTGCATTGTGGTAAATTTTAGGCAGTGTCATGAGATAAAGTGTATGTGAGCTATTGTACAGAAAATGAATTTGCTCTGTAAACTTTCACCCAAATCATAATAAAAATTTGAAAAAAAAAATGAAATTTTTCTTGACTTATTTTTTAAGCAAAAGCAAATTATTATTGTGATCAGATTATTTTTTTGCCCAATATCTACTATTGTTCTTCCACATGTCTCAACTTCACAAGAATTTAGTATTGTCATCCTAAAAGTATCAGACTCATGGGTACTTTTGAAATTATCACATTATTGTTTGTAATGCAAATTTCCACTCTGAAGTCATTCATTAACAAACAGAAAGCCGTATGTATCTCTTTAAGCGTAACTATCCTATTTCTGTAACTATAACTAACACCACCACTGTTAAAAAAAGTTTAAAGGAAACCAATTAAATTAATATTTCCATATACTACATAAACAAACCTTCAGCTCTGTCACTGACTTCTCTCCCCACTATTAAAAGTTCTCTGTGTATTGTAATTTCATGCATTTTCACTGCTGTATTGATTTGCAAAACACCTGTACATAAATAAGGTAGGATGTCACTCATGCTGGATTGCTAACGTTAGTTCAATACACAATATTTCAACAACTATGAATACAGATCATTGCTTTATTCAAATTTTACACAAATAATGACAGTTACAATTTTAGTTGTTATTTCCCCACCATCAACAAACATTTAAAGACCAATCACTAAAAAACTCAATGAGTCTCACATTACAGGACAACAACTAAAAAGTATAGCAATAGATCTTTCAAGCATACAAAGGCAAAATGAAAGACATTATTTTAATTTTTATATAAGTAAATATTTTCTCACATATTATATATGGAAATAGGTAGACAAATAGACAAAATGCT
This sequence comes from Orycteropus afer afer, assembly GCF_000298275.1. Taxonomy (NCBI): domain Eukaryota; kingdom Metazoa; phylum Chordata; class Mammalia; order Tubulidentata; family Orycteropodidae; genus Orycteropus; species Orycteropus afer. Next base: position 28,246,805 of record NW_006921589.1, read on the forward strand.
TTCCTAAGTTCACAGGAAAGATAATAGTATCGATATTTTAACACATTTTTTAAATGCTACAATAGTAAATTCATTACAAGTAATAGAAGTAACAGTAAACACCTGAATATTTTCTATACCTAAATTACTGTGCTAGTTGTTGGGTATGAAAAGATAAGATGCGATTTTTGCTCTTAGGAGCCTACAATCAATGGTGTGCTCCGTCAAATGGAATTAAAATCCAATTTATTCAAGTTTGACGGCTTAGGAGCTCTGCCTCTATCAGCTGCTGGAGAAGAACAGTGGGTGCAGTTGGACCTATGCCTGGATCAATAGTTCACATGAAATTTAAGTCCCAAAGAAGACCAATACTTCTCTATTACAAGCTTATGCAAAACTAGTTAAAAAGGAACTACTTCCAACTATCTCTGCCAGAAGGTCTAGTCAGATGTCAACAGAGGTTAAATGTCGGCTCCTTTTGTCCCCAACCTATATAACATCCTTTAAGTCTACAGTCAGACCAAGTTAGCAAGATTTTTAAATAAAAATGTGATCTTCCTACTGACAATTCAATCTATGTATACAACATATAGGTTCTAAATTTTATCAAGGTGTTAATAGCAGAAGATGCTAATAGTGATTTCCTTTCTCATTATAAGTCCTATCTAGACTGAATTAACATGACTTGGGGTCTTGGTAGAGGTTGAGATGTTCAACCTTCACTCAATATTTTTCTCAAGGCAAGTTATAATTGGATGTCACACCTATTCAACTTCATTCTGATCATTATTTAATAAGTTTTCTTTTTACAACTGCATTTATAATAGCATTAACATATGCAACCATAACATTTTGAGACACATAAACTACGTAACATTGTAATTACTAAATGATCACCCTATAGGAATCACTGACACTATCCTAACACATTACACATCAATATAAAAACCATTTGTATTCTAGGTATCTAAAAGCTCAGTCTTTCTATAAAACCTTATTTAAAAAAAATTCTTTATATTAACAAACACCTTCTATCTTCAAAATGAAAATTCAGTGTGAATAATTAACATCTACTTTCATTTGAACTGATGAATTGATTAACATTTCTACTTAGTACTGTGAGAACTGAGGATTATATGTAAATAATATATAATACTTTCAAGGTCATGTGGTTCTTAAATGAAAGTCATGAGATAATTCCAATTCCTCTTACTCTTTCTTACTGGGGAAACAACTATGAGTTTACTCTTGTAACTCTATTGTTTATTATGCACACTACACATCATTAAACTCAAAATAATTACACTGAGTGAAAGAAGCGAGACATAAAAGAGTGCATGCTGTATGATTTCATTTATATAAAAATCTGAAACTTGTAAACTAATGTGTAGTGATAGAAAGCAGTTTAAGGAGTGGTAGAGAAATAGCACAGGGAGGTACATGAGACACCGATTATAAAGCAGCTCATGGCTAGATTTGGGAAAATGGATATGTTCATTATCTTGACTGTGGGAGTATTTTCATCAGTGTATGCATATGCCAAAAATAAATAAATAAATAAAAATACAAGAAATGTTACCAGGCAAAAAGTCCCCTAAAAGAGTCAATATGGAGTAAAGCAGAAATAGTTCAAAGGAAAAAGACATATATAAATATTAGTATTACTGTAGGTCAAGGCAGTTTGAGGACACTTAAAAATGTCTCCAAAGTGATAAAGCTTTAGGAATCTACAGGCCTGCTGCACACACAATGACTAAGGATGTGTAAGGCGTGCGATCATACTGCCTGAGGACTGTGTACTACTATTATTTTCATCTTCAGTACGTTAATTACGTGATATATTGGGAACCAACAGTCCCCGGGTGATACAAATAGTTAAGTGCTGACCTATGAGTTGAAAGTCTGGAGATTCAAACCCACTCAGAATGCCCAGATGACAGGCCTGGCAATCTGCCTCCAAAGGACATGGCTTGAAAATCACGTGGGACCCATGGCTCGCCATCACTCACAATCCACTCAGTAGCAACTAAAAACAACAATATCTTACTGGGAACTATTAACCTGAAGAACATTTTACAAATCTAAAGAACATTTTCTGTAATTTTAGGATATAGATTTTTAAAGTTTAAGTGCCATGCTCTTACAAGCAATGCCAGAAATTAGCATTCAAAACCAAACTCACTGCCATCGAGTCGTTTCTGACTCATAGTGATCCCTCCTTGGGTTTCTGAGGCAGTATTAGTTTAAAAAAAATTTCATCAACATTTACAGAGAAATGCTGTATTCCAGGCACTATAGGCTTCACAGGGATTTATCTATGTAAGTTCGATAAAACAGTACAGGTCATGGTTTTAAGCATAATGCTAGGAAATGAATACATCATTTATTGTTGGTAGAAACTTTTAGAGTTTAGTAACTGTGACTGAAGAATGGAAATTCCAAAACACTTATCTGTGCTCATGAGGAACCTGTGCATAGACCAAGAGGCAGCTGTTCTAACAGAACAAAGGGATACAATATGGTTTAAAATCAGGAAGGTGTGCTTCAAGTTTGGATCTTTCAACATATTTGTTCAATCAATATGCTGAGTAAATAATCTGAAAAGCTGGATTACATGAAGAAGGACATGGCATGAGGATTGGAGGAAGACTAATTAGCAACCTGTGATATGCAGATCACACAATCTTGCTTTCTGAAAGTGAGGAAGACTTGAAGCACTTACTGATAAAGATCAAAGATTACAGCCTTCAATATGGATTACACTACATCATAAAGAAACCAAAAATCCTCAAACTGGACCAATAAACAAAATCACAATAAAAGATTGAAGATGTTAGGGATTTCCTTTTATTTGGATCCATAATCAATGTCCATGGAAGCTGTAGTCAAGGAATCCAATGAAGTATTACATTTGACAATTTGCTGCAAAAGACCTCTTTAATTACGTTAAAGAGCAAAGATGACCCTTACCTCCAACTCTCATTTCGGTATTCTTGTCCAAAACTTTTTCATCCTGGCCAATCAAGAAGCTAGAAAGACCCTAAGAATCTATCTTACCCAGAACCAAATCTCACAGCAGGAATGAGGCAGATGTACTTAGAATCTACAAGTGAAGTCAACTTCTATTTCTACCACTTGCCCCCAGAACCACCCTAACCACTATAGGAGATGAAACAAAGACTTAAAACATTATATAGTATACACAAACCCCCAGAGTACAATGCAGTACATAAACAAGGAATGAAATGGGCAATTTGTGCTAACTACTGCACTTCTAATCATTTTGTTACAGTAACAGACACCGAAATTCCAAGTGCCCCCTAAAGGCATTGAAAAACACAAGCAGAACTCAACAAATACAAATAGAAGCACACACGGAGAAATTCGTGCATGAAACACACTACTCTGCAAAATAAGTATGTGCATAGGTTATTTTACTCTCAGTACTACAATGGTAATGAAACTGGAACCCTCTTTCAATATCAGAAAGCCTGTTAAAACACAAATATAAAGAGAAATGCAACATATCATCTGTTTTGATGAGTCAAAACTCAATAAATTTCCTAAAGAACATATTGGAGATAATCAGTATCTTTGAATGTAAAAGTATCTCCCAAGAGAATTGTATTAATTGTAAAATGACTTCCTTAGCCTTTTAAATCACCTTAAAAAAAAAAAATGCTTTCAAATTACATAGGGCAGCTCCTTTCTCATTGAGCCAATGGCATTCTTCCAGTAAAGCTCTTCTGTTGTAGAAACCCTGACATGGCAATAACTTGTTTTAAAAATTCAAAAATTTAAGATGTCTCATATGCTGATATGGAACCTACTTAATTCATGAAGCATGGAAGGAAAGTAAACCACTAAGAATAGTGAAATAATGACGTTTATACATTAACAATTCTCATTGTACTTCTCCAAGATCTCTTCTTTGTATCCACCCTTCACGTAATTGTCAATAAGTCAGTATCAGTTACAGGTGTGCTTTTGCAGCACAATATTCATTTTAATAATTTTCCATTATGAAAATACCAACCAAAAAACCAAACTCACTGCCGTCAAGTCAGATCCAACTCATGGTGACCTCTCCTTGGGTTTCCGAGGCAGTATCACTACAGAAGTAGATTGCCCAATCTTCCTTCTGAGGAGTGTTTGATGGGTTTGAACTGCCAGCCTTCTGGTTAGCAGTCAAATGCCTTAGGCACTATGCCACCAGAGCTTCCATTATGAGAATAACATCATATAATAACAAAGCAACCAAAGAAAATAAGACATATGTAAATAGCTTTCCATACTGCAAAATATTTTTGAACCTATCACATTTTTTCAGGTGATAAACTGATTCAATGAAATGTGAATGTTTACTTCACTAGTCTCAATATAAAATAGAATCGAATGTTGTATCATATTTCTTATAACATAACCATGTTTTAATTGAAAAAATCTCTCATGCCAAAAACTCTTTGTAAGTTAATAATTAATGGCACACAAACTAGTTTTGTTTCCTGCAAAGCTTGAAAATTCTACAATATAAAGTTTTTAATCTAACGAAAGTCAAAATGAGTATGATCAAAGAATAATGTAAGTATAATATATCTTAACATAGCACAGAAAGGTATATGATTATTCAGAGCATAATGCCTAGATCTAATCACATGAGATCAGAAACTAGAAATCACTACACCAGGTACAGCACATGTGACCACCAAAACGAACAAGGAAAATAAAGGATGGCAACAGCTCACTAAGTGCCCAGCATCCCACTCCACACAGATGGTCCATCTTAAGATGTTTAGGAAAGTGAAGTTACCACTGGTTTTAATACTGGAAACAGCTTCTTAGTCGTTCTGTCTTGGGGATGACAAGTCTCCTTTCTCTGACTTGTGCACTGGCTGGCTATAAGTTTTTTGGTTGTGGCATTCTTGAAGTCCAGTCAATGTTGTCCTCCCCACCATGATGACATGGTAAGTTGTCTAATGCCCTTTTGCCAGCTAACAGCTCTCTTCCCAACTACAATGCTTGCCTATCTGTACAGGGCCATATTCCTTCCTGTAAAATACCAGGCAACAGTGGTTCTGAACATGATGATTCAATCCCATCATGCCCAAACTCACAGAGGTCACATGGGTAGAAAGAGTGACAGAGAAGGTAACAGTGACTGGGAATAGCAATTGGGATTAGAGACAACCAACAATAATTAGCAAGATGGCATTTATTACATTGCTAAAATAGCATTACTTTTTCTATTAAATCCTCTCTGGACTTACATTTTCAATAATTTATGCTCTGATTTCTGTTAAAAGATTTTAGGTTGCTTATAAAAAATAACATGTATGCAAAACACAAAAATCAAATATGTAGAATGATCACTCACTTGTGTTAACACAGACTTGTTAAATTTAACTTTCATTTATCTACTATCAGGGTAAAAAGGTAAGGATTGATATATTAGGTAGGATCCTTATCTTAAAAAAAATTAATGCTTTAAGGAAAAAAAATTATCTTTTTAATTTATCTGATGTTCAAAATTTTTCTCAACAAGAGAGAACAAAAATTAAAATGAAGGCAAAAAAAATGCATTTCGGTGGCAGGTTTAACTAATAAGTTTTCTGATGATGTTCCAAGCATATAAAAGGTTAGACATTTCTACAGAATGCTTGTATTTGGAGAGCACTTGGGTTGCGACCAAGTAGTCTTTGTGGTGATAGAGGAGCATCTCATTGTCACCCTTGACCAGCCTGCTGAACACTCCCCTCACAAAAGGCAACCCTGCTCCCTCCGGTATTTGGTGATAAGCCTCAAGTGTTCCATCCATCTATACAATGGCTTCAGAAACTTGCTCTGGGCAGCACCAAAAGAGTAGCTCTTTTTCTTTGAGCTAACCTGGTATATAAAAGTATAACAAATAACACAGACTTTCTACTTGTACTGGCTAAAGAATGCCTCCAAATAATCTAGAATCGCTACCAATACCTCAAATATTAAAAGAGAAAGGGGACAAAGCTCAACAAAATCCGGTTTTAACCCATCAGAGCTATTACTGGACTAATCAAATGGCAGAGAACACATTTTCCTTCTCTGAACCTAGGCAAATATGAACCTTCATCAATGTTCAGTGTTTATATTTTGAATATTCCTATCTTCTTTCCATGATTGACACTACCTATTCTCAGTTTAAAATTTCTCAAGGGCAATGACCACCCATATTTACAAACTAGCATAGTACCAAACATAAGCAGCTTATTAAAATAGTTTATATTAATGCTGATGAAAGAAACCATAAATTATCTGATAGAGTAAGCATTTGCAATTTCAAAGGCAAGGGAAATAATCAAAGCAATAAATTTCACATGTATAATTAGGACTCAACACCCCCATATATTTCTAGTGGTATATTGATTAATATTGCCTCAGGAAGACAGGCTTAAATTTTCAGGTATTTTGTAAGCTGTTCTTAAAAACTGTTGTTTGTTAGTTGCTGCTGAGTCTGTTCCAACTCCTAACAACCTCACGTACAGCAAAATGAAGCAATGCCCAGTCCAGGGCCATCCTCATAGTTGTTGCTATATGTTCAAGCTAATTGTTGCAGAGATTGTGTCAATCCATCTCATTGAAGGTTTTCCTGTAACCCTCTACTTTATCAACTGTGATGTTTTCCTCCAGAAACTGCATCCTCCTGATAACATGACCAAATATAAGAGACAAAGTCTGGCTAGTCTTGTTCTATGGACCATTCCACCTGTACTTCTTGCAAGAAAAAGTTGTTCATTCTTCTCACAGTCCATGGTCTATTCAAAATTCTTCACCAACACCATAATTCAAAGGCATTAACTCTTCAGTCTTTTTTATTCCTTGTCCAGTTGTCACATGCATATGAGGCAACTGAAAATAGCATGGCTTGGGTTAGATGTACCTTAGTCTTAAAAGTGATGTCTTTGCTCAATACTTTAATGACATTTTTGAAGGCATTTTGCCTAATGTGATATGTCATCTGATTTCTTGACTGCTACTTCCATGGGTGCTGATTATGAATCCAAGTAAAATGAAATCCTTGACAAGTTCAATCTTTTCTCCATTTATCATGATGTTGGTCCAACTGTGAGAATGCTTTTCTTTATGTTGAGGTGTACTCCCTATTGAAGGCTGTAGTCTCTGATCTCTATCAGTAAGTGCTTCAAGTCCTCTTCACTGTCAGCAAGCAAGGTTGTGTCGTTTGCATATCACAGGTTGTTAATGAGTCTTCTTCCAATCCTGATGTCTCTTTCTTCTTCATATATGTAACTTCTCAGTTTATTTGCTCAGCATGGAGACTGGATAAGTATACTGAAAAGATACAACCTTGGCACCCACCTTTCCTGATTTTAAACAACAGCATCCCCTTGCTCTGTTCAAACAACATCCTCTTAGTCTACGTGTAGGTTCCACATGGCACAATCAAGTATTTTGAAATTCCCATTCTTCTTTATGTTACCCATACTTTGTTATGATCTACACAGTCAAATGCCTTTGCATAGTCTATAAAACACAGGTAAACACCTTTCTGGTATTCTCTGCTTTCAGCAAATTATTAAACATCTAATTATATAAAATTACAAATAAATGAATTATATTACCAACATATGTAATAAAAATCAAAACTCATCATTCATACTTTTACTACTATCTATATTCTTGAGATTATTTAAATGTATTTGTACGGTTGAAGACTGTATAACGTCGCCCTGTTGTGCATCTCTTATTGACTCACAGTTCAGTAACATCACATTGGTAGCTTTTAATTGTCCATGTTGGGAATATTTTCACAAGGGTAAATAGCACATGCTATAAATCCATTCCACCCACACCTCGCCTCTGCCACAAATGTTGTTACCAGCCTACCACTGGAGGCATCTAACTAAAATTAACTGAACACTATGTTAGCACATCAAGGAATAAAGGATACATGTTACCTTATCTTCAAGTGCTACAAACACCCAAGTAAAAGATTCCTCGATATTCTCATTCTTTTTCGTTTTTTAAGTAACAATACATCTCTTGGGCTACATGGAATTTACAAAGATTTGCGTTTCAATAACACAATATGACTTAAAATATTGTATAGGAGAGTTCTGATCTTCAAAACAGTAGAGCAGTACTGTTTTGATCATTTTCATCAATATTATAAAGCCCAAAAGTATCACCATTGCCTTATTAAAAGTCTAGTAACCACTTATAACTACAGTAGCTTTAAGTGCTTTGAACCTCTCCTATGTCCAAATAAATGCTATCACCTTTGAACACAGCCATATAGGGATTACATAATCCAGGGTGATCTCCAGAGTCTTAAAATAGCAGAACAAAGAGTTGTAATTCACAACACTTTATGCACATATGCATAAAAGAGACAGCTTTAGAAAGTTATTTTGATGTCTAATAATTAAAAAGGAAAGAACAGTAGAATTCAGCCTAAAGAGATCAACAAGAAATGAGGCTATAAAAAAATAACAGAATTTATTGGAGGTACTTAAACTATACTTTTCCCTAAATAACTCTTTCAGATTTATAATCCTATAAGCATATACATACATACACAAACATGCACACACCTATACATGTGTATATATATATGTATGTGTATACACACACATACATACACACTTAAATCCAAAACACAAGTATGACTAATTAATAAGTGGCCATTTATAGGAAAAGTTAGAAATTTTTACAAATCAAATTAGATAGGAAGAATGGATAGGTTATTCCCACCATGGTAAAAACACAAAAAATAGGGAAAAGTCCTCTAAAACGTGAACAAAATACTCTGGCTGAACATAAAACTTTGTTTCCATCAAAGAAAAAGTTACAGTAGAACAAGCCACAAACATTTTGCAAATGGAAGTCACTGTCAAAATCAGTCTGTACTATTATTGTGGACCTCTTTTGATCACCGAGGATTAAACAAAAACTGGTCTTCCTTTTCCTCTCCTTACTTGTGCTCATGACAATAAGAGGAGATAAAAAAAAAAAAAAAGCAGCAAAAAGAGCTCTAAGAGAACGTCAGTGATACTGCTTGCCACCAGCTGCTCGAGAAGTGCTCAAAGATTCGGGTGATGAGAAGCTCTATTAAAAAAAGAAAAGAAAAAGCAAAACCTTATTATTATGTTCAGTAACCCAGATTAAGAGAGATGTAGGAGGTAATCAAGTAATTTGTGTATCAGACATCTAAGAGAATTAAAATTAGCTGAAACACACCAGGTTGTAAACTCTCTGCATTAGAAACCGGAGGCCTTTCTAATTGACTTCTTAAGAAAATCTAGGCCTTCATCACAGACAGAGCTTATAATTTAGGTATTTGAAGGATGCATGTATGTGCGGGTGGTGGTAGAGCTGGAGAGAGAGATGGACAGTGGTAGACATGCTTTGTGATTGATCATACATTGGAAAGTGCAAAGTCAAGTGGTATTTGATTGTTTTTCTCCCTTTAGCTTCTCTGTTAAAAAAGAAAATAGCCCTTCTTCAAAAGGAAACACAAGGCTTTGTCTGGTTTTCTGCATGATATAGCACACTATGAAAATAAAGGATACATATTATGGTTCTTTGGTCAATACAGAATTTGATTTTAAAAAAAAATACAAAAGCTCTAGTGCAAATGATTTGTTCTGAGATTTCAAGTTTAAAGCCATTATTGCCATATTCTTTAAAAAGCAAAAAGAGTGAAACAGGTTCAAAGGGATAATATATTAAATACTTAAATACACACACACACACACACATATATATATATGATAGAAGAAATATAATATGTCCTGATATTTGTGCTTTTGCCCATAAAGTTCAGCACATATCCATAACCAATCAAAAGTTTAACAAATGTATATTTGCTACCAGATTCACTATTCAGAATTCTTTAAATTGGTGAAGTCTTTCTAAATTAGATTTTAACACCCTTCTGACTTTCATTATCAACTTTCCCAAGGACATGGGCTCCAAAGAACTTTTTGTTAAATATAAAATATATTGTCTGGTATTATTTCTGGAGCCATATCCACCAGCCACTCCTCGGAAGGAAGATGGGGCAATCTACTTCCATAGTGATACTGCCTCGGAAACCCAAGGAAGGGTCGCTATGAGTCGAGTCTGACTCGACGGCACATAACAACAACAACAACAATCCTTGTACACAGTTTAGTAAATGTGATAAAAATAAACTTAAGCACTGTAGGACACCACCGATTATTAACATTAAAGAACTTTTAGAAGCATCCAAGCACAAAGGTCCTAGTGCCCCTATCTGAAGGGCAGAAGTGATGTGGATCAACACATAAACAGGCAGAGAGGACTGAAAGCCCAGGTGGGATCTCTAGGTAAGGCAGTCCCACTTTCCATACTGTAATAATCTAAATGTAAAAAAGACAAATATGTATATAAAGTTAACGAAATAATGGCACTGACTCTGGCAAAATCTGATTACTGGTTCACCGCTTAGATTATAAAAGGAAATCTGAGATACTCAAAAAGAGCAATGCAATGAAAAGTAAGCAGAAAATCTGAGATCTGTTACCCACCATGAACTTTTGTACGGCTGGGGTTCACTTTCCTTAATTGTAAAGTGAGGATAATTAGCTAAATAAACTCCAAGATTCCTACTACTCAAGTTTTCTGCTTCTCTTTTTTCAGAGAGCAAAACAGAAAGTGAAAAATATTTTACACATCCTTTCAATGGACAGTGTTTTTATCATCATTGTGATGGGATTATTATTATGAATGTCAGGTCTCTTTTTTATAAATGAGAGTGAGTATGATACGGGTAATACACTGTCAAGGGGAAACAATACCAAAGAAAATAATGTTACTGAATAACAAAAGTGTGTGACCAGAACAATAATAGGGAAAAGAGGACACAGAGAGGTGCACAAAAGGTATAGACAACAGAGGCAAATATTATTACATACACAATACTGCATTATCAGTAACAACAATTACTAGCCTAAGCTGGATGCATAGACAGATGAGAAGATCGCTGTAGGGAGGCACTCGGGAATATACCTATGACCATAGATAGATTTGGCTGATGATTTCCTTACATGTGTATTTGTGCTACAAAAATATCCATTTACATTATAGAACTAAGAGTGGATGAGGTTGAAATAGCTTCTCAGTGACAACCAAGCACATTGAGGGAGTGAGTCACTGGACCTACAGGCTCAAGACCATCAAGGAACATCAAGCTCAAATAGCACAACAACAACAAAAAACTGCCGTCACATCAAATCTGACTCATAATGACCCCGCCTTGGGTTTCCAAGGCGGTATCTCTGCAGAAGTAGATTGCCCATTTTCCTTCTGATGAGTGGCTGGTGCATTTGAACCACCAGCCTTCCGGTTAACAGTCAAATGCCTTAGGTACTACACCACCAGAGCTCCCAATATAGTACATAAAAATCTTGTTCTACATTCTACTTTGGTGAGTAGCAACTGGGGATTTAAAAGCTTTTGAGCAGCCATCTGAGATGCAACCACTGATCCCCCTTGTCTAAGGCAAAGTAAGAGTGAAGAAAATCAAAGTATATGGAAACAATTAGTCTAAGGGTAAGATGGACCACAGGAACATCAACCTTCACAACTGTGACACCAGAAGAACGAGATGGTGCCCAGCCACCAATGTCAACCACTCCGAAAAGCATCAGAATTGGAGATCCTGGATAATGTGTGGGGGGGAAATGTGGAACAAAATTCAAAAACACAAAAATGACCAGAAATGCTGATGTCATCTCTAATGTTAGAAAATTTCCTCCATCCCTGGCACCAGAATGTAAACATCAATATCCAAAGGACAGCCCATAAAACAATAAATTCTACCTCTTCTTAGAACACTGACTATAAATGAAATAATTTCCAATGCTTAGGTTTGTTTAATGACTCAAAGACCTGGTTGGTTTATCAAAAACAGGACAATGACCTAAGAAACTTTAACTGAATGCCCACTAAAATAAACATCCTTGATGAAACCTATTAAGTAGAACTCTGGGCCCCCAAGACTACAAAGAAATTTTCTTACAACAGCCACATCCCAAATTTTTGGTTAAGTGCAAAACAACAAGCCCTCTGAGATACAGAGCTAAAAGGAAGATAACACTCAAGAGATCCAAAATGTTCATGAATTTTATATTAAAAAAATAATAATTAATTAATGGAAAATTGACCTTTACCAAGTTAGAGGATGTATGTAAAGGGCTGAAGGATGCCATAAAGTTATTAAAAATAGAACACTGAAACTACTATACACAATAATAACAATACACTTAGCATTTCTAAGACATAAATATATTAGCATTAGAAAGCATTTTCTTTAACGTTTAAACACTATATTTTCATTAAAACGGAGGGAGGATTCTGTTGGATTACTTTCCTGGCAGTTCCTCTTTCATTAAAAAATTAAAACCAAACCTTCATGATACCACTTCCTTAAGTCACAGAGCTGTTTCATGTGTATGAATCATACAGCTTTAACTAATTCTAAAGACTTTAAAAATAAATATCGAATGCCATCCAATTTTTACAACATGGTAGTTGTCATAACTGTTATAATACTTAAAAATTTTATATCAATGCTTTGCCACAAAATAAAATCCACTTCGCCTACTTAAAAAATACATTCTACTTTATAATAGAATGTGACAATTGCCTAACAGAGCCAAGTAATATGAACAGAAGTGCATTCATGCCAAACTCATCTAAACGTCTGATAAGTGGGATTTTAAATCATGAGACTTAGCAATAGAGAAAATGTTCTCTATCAGTCACATTCTGCAATATATACAGTATCTTATAAACAACCTTACACGAAATGCTCCTGTCCAATATATTATAGTCTTCAAATCTGGAGAATATATCTGCAGGCATTTGGCTATTACTATAGTCTTCATCATAATTTATGTACCTTGCCTTCTTTTATTCATTTTTACATTTAACTCACCTCAATATTTTCAGATGGAGAAACTACTTTCTAGAGCTTCTCAGTGGTTTGTGGTGGATCATGTAATAATTAGTGAGAGATCTGAAGCAAAAACTCAGGATTCTTTTCTGAGGGCCAACAGGTTTTTCTATCTAAAAGAAAACTTACTACCAGAAATGATGGGGCACCCAAAAGCAGTCAAATTAAATTTATTTGGCCTAAAATATTTGGCGTAACATGAGAAAAGATCATATGCACCTTGACAGCTTGTAATACTTCAAAGAACCTGAACTAGTCTAAGAACTCCACTGCATGCATGACAACACTGAGTAACAGGCAGCCTGTCATTATTTTTATACCCTGTAGGCTCTATTCCACTGTCTATGTCAGGGAAATTCAATGGTTCCTATTAGGTAATAACATAGGCTGTTGAGGAACAATATATCAGGGCTTTGAATTGGTTCAACCCATTTCTTTCATGGTGGATGCAGAGAAATTGGAAGAGATTCAAATTTGTAAAATGTGCATGTACCAGAATGATAATTGGAATGGGAAAAGCTACATGTCAAAGATCTAAAATGGGATACTTCCAAGAGGCATACTGAGCCCTTTTAGGAGACTAATGTGGGAGACTGGATTACTGCCAGGGCTGTGGAGGGCCGATACACATTTAAGTGGTGCAGTGGCCAACATCTTTGAGCAAGACCTCACCAGTCAAGAAACTGGGTTGCTATGCAACACACAAAATGTCATTGTTTTCTAAGAAGGAAAGCACATTTCTAGAAGGGCACAGACCCATCATTTTTCCCTTTCTGGTACACTCATGTTTTACAAATTCAGGTCCATTCCAGTTTCCCTTTGTCAGCCATGACTGAACTGTTCAAAGCCATGAAACATTCTATAGGTTCTGCTCAAGTTCAAGTTGAAAGCCCAGCTAGAGGAGTTATTTTCTTTGGCCAGCTGTTACAGTCAATATATCTCAGCCATCCTCCGTGATTAGGGTATTTTCTTTCCCTACTACATAACAAACTCCACTAGTTGACGTGTGGTTTACTCTGCAAGTACACTGGACAAAATGCAAGTGGATTGTTCTGGTTTCCCAGTACCGCTCTGACAGGAATATACCACAAATGGCATGGCCTTAACAAGCAGAAGTTTATTCTTACACTTTGGAGGCTTTAAGTCCAAGGTCAAAGTGCCAAGCTCTAGGGCTGGGTGAAAGGCCCTCAAACGTGGGGTCCAGCTCTGACTCCTGCTCCCAGCCCACTCAAGCTAGAGGCGTTTCTTCACTCAGACAGCTGCTGGCTGCTGAGGCTGAGAAGCTCCAAGGTTGACAAGTAAAAAAAGGCACAGTCTCAATGTTACCAAACTACACGGCAGGCCATTAACTTAAGTCCATTTTAAGTCCCAAGGTCGGCAGAGCGTAGCAGGCTGCTGAGCAATGACACAGCTACATTCAGGGTCCAAGAGTGCCACAGGCTAGAGACCATTCCCAAGGCTTCTCCTTATATACAAGGAAGCAGACCACATCCCAAAGGTAGCTACTCAGCTGCTTGTGGTAGATCCCACCATGGAGCTGACTGCCAGTCTCATTATGGGGAATAATTATCACCAGCTGCCCAGCCACTCAACCAGGCCCAGCCAAGTTGACACACAAACATAACTATCACGTGGACATGTACCAGGATACCTGTGATTCTCAAAAGCATAGCCATCAGGAAAGATGACTGCTGCCTCACCTGACATACAAATAATTGAGTCATCATTATAATAGCAAATTTATTCATGGAACATATATTAAACATTTATGATAGACTAAGAACTGTATTGAAAGCACAGAGATGATAACCACAATGTCACAAGGCCTCAATCTAAGGGATCAATGGACAAATCCAGCTTAAAAGCCCCACCCTGCCAAGCTAAAGGACTCCGTGAGGGTTAAATCTCAAAACACAGCCTACAGGAGAGAACAAGAGAGGAAGACAGGGAAAGATCAAGCAGGCTATCACTGTTCATATATTCAATCTTGTCTATAAGGTCTGTACTGGGGTCCTTCCCCAAACTTCTTTTCCTTTAAAGGCAAGTGACAACTAAAAAACAGGTTTTCTCTCAGAAAAGTAGTAAAAGGGAATTAATTTCAACAAATTAAGATTTTACTGAGGGTCCAGAATCCTGATACCCAAACATGAGTTGGCTATACTAAAATGAGAAAATAGCAAAACTCTTACTCTTGTAAGTTATCATACCTATTCTCCAGAAATCCCGTTTACTAAGAGGTCATTAATTTCATTAGTTATAACTCAGAACTCAGGGGCTGCTTTCTAGAATCACTGCTTCCCAGGGTGCTGAGACTATAAATATTCCACAAGTGAGGAAGATGTATGCCTCCTCTTCAACATCTGTCTCAACATTTGAGGACACTTAGGGAACAGGTTTTCTCTTTAACATAAAAGAGCTGAACAAAGGTTAGCAATCTCTAAGAGGAGAGGAGACAGAGTAAGAGTGAAATATCAGGGACTCTAAGGGTTAAACTCCAGGGCAGCCCTTGTGGTGGATAATAAATAGGACCCAGCTAAAGTGCTTACCCTACAGATGAGGAATAACAGCAATCTGAGTTGAAAGGTGTTCTGAAACAGCACACAGTAGGGATTCCAAAACACATATCGAACAAATGCTACCTCACTGCCATTGAGTGGATTTCCATGCACAGAGACCCCTTCTTGGGTTTCTGAGACAGTATCTCTATGGAAGCAGATTGTCCAGTCTTCCTTCAAAGGAGTGGCTGATGGGTTTGAACAGTCAGCCTTCTAGTTAGCAGTCAAATGCCTTAGGCACTATACCACCAGAGCTCCTGAATAAATACTAGGCTGCCATGAAAACAAATTTCCCCTTTCATCTTTGATGAACTTATACAAAAAGCTATGTTAACAAACATAAAGCATAAGTATGTTTACTTGATCTGGACTCGAAAGAAACAAAACACTGACATCATTTGTGCCTGGAGAACAAAGCAGTTCTCTAAGTCACAATCATTTCATAATGCACAACTGGCAATTGGTTTTTAATCTTATTGATATTTTTTGTCTTTATTATGTGGGGAATGGAAGCAAAATGCTTGCAATTTTCACAGCATTTGATGCTCAGAGACGCTATATTAAGATGAATATAGTTTTTCATTGCATTGATGGGATTGCCATATACCTTCTTTGAAATAACTCTTGTTTTAGATGTGGTGTTTTGTTATTTGCTTGTAAAAGAAAATCAATGTAGATCTTTTCTTTTTTTAGTTTTTTTTTTTTAAAAAGCCATGTTCTTTATAAAGTCTTAAGGAGCTCCAAGTCACACTGGGAAGGGAAAATAAATAGAACAAAGAACTTATTAGCCGGACTGTATTCAAGTGACCTCTTTGAGACCTGGTGATGCAGTAATTTTTCAAATGTTTAGCTTATTGCCATCCAAGAAGGGTGTAGTACATTCAGGCCACTGTGTGGAGTCTGAAGGGCATGCAGGTCACTGAGCTCTTCACTCCAGTAATTCACAGAAAGAACCAAAGCAAACAAACAAACAAAAGGCAAACACGAAGCACCTAAACACAATAAAGGCGTATTCTTTGTTTGACTAGAACTCATTTTACAGGACTCTAAAAGAACCCAACATAAGGAATTCAAGGAGTAGTAACTTAAGTCTACATTAAATAGGCACCTCCAATTTCCTGAATTTAAGATCCAACAGAACCATGCTGTGTCTGTCACCATATACAGTTTGCTGTTTTAGTAACTTGATCCCTATATGATTTATGTGTTGTCCCAAATTAATAAAGCAACTGGTTGGTTTGACACACCCACCCATTTTAATGCATTAATGCTACCCAACAAAAGGAGTATGTGGAACAAGGGATATCATAGCTGATGTCAGATGGCTCTTGGCTCAAAGCAAAGGATACCAGAAGGATGTTTACTTCTGTTTAATTGACTATGCAAAGGCATTTGATTGTGTGAATCATAACAAATTATAGATAACTTTGAGACGAATGGGAATTCCAGAACACTTAACTGTATGCATGAGGAACCTGTACATAGATCAGGAAGCTGTCATTTGAACAAGGGAATACTGCATGGTTTAAAATCAAAGAGGGAGTGTGTCAGGGTTGAATCCTTTCACCATACTTATTCAACTCGTATGCAAATGATCCGAGAAGCTGGACTATATGAAGAAGAACGTGGCATCAGGACTGGGCTTATTGAAAACCTGCGATAAACAGAGGACACAATTTTGCTTGCTGAAAGAGAAGATGACTTGGAGCACTTACTGATGAAGATTAAAGACTACAGTCTGCAGTATGGATTACACCTCAATATAAAAAAACAAAAGTCCTCACAACTGGACCAATAAGTAGCATCATGATAGATGGAGAAAAGACTGAAGTTGTCAAAGACTTCATATTACTTGGTGCTACAATCAATGCCAGTGGAAGCAGCAGTCAAGACATCAAAAGATGTATTGCATTGGGCAAATCTGCTGCAAAAGACCTCTTTCAAGAGCTGAAGAGCAAAGATATTTCCATGAAGACCAGGATGCGCCTAACCCAAGCCATGGTATTTTCAATCACGTCATATGCAAGTGAGAGATGAACAATGAATAAGGAAAATCGAAGAAGAGTCGATGCTTTTGAGTTGTGGTGTTGGCAAAGAATGTTGAAAGTACTGTGGACTTCTAAAAGGACTAAAAACCTGTCTGGAAGAAGTGCAGCCAGAATGATCCTTAGAAGCGAAAATGGCCAGACTTCATCTCACCTACTTTGGTCATGCTGTTAGAAGAACCATTCTCTGGAGAAGGATGTCATGCTTGGTAAAGTGGAGGGTCAGTGAAGAAGGGGAAGGCCTGCATTGAGATGGACTGACACACTGGCTACAATGATAGGCTCAGGTATAGTAGGGATAGTGAGGCTGGCACAGTACCGGGCAGTGTTTTATTCTGTTGCACATAAGGTCACTATGAGTCAGAGATGACTCGATGGTACATAACAATAATAATTTTAGTCATGTTGTCAGAAGGAACCATTCCCTGGAGAAGGAAATCCATGCTCGGTAAAGTGGAAGGTCAACAAAAAAGGGGAAGGCCATCAACGAGATGGATTGACACACTGGCTACAATGATGGGCTCAGGTATAGCAAGGATTGTGAGGCTGGCACAGGACTGGCAGTGTTTTGTTCTGCTGCGCACACGATCGCTATGAGTCAGAGATGACTTGACGGCATCTAAGAACAAGAAAAACAATGAAAATACTGTTGGCTTAATATTTAAAACATTTTGGAAAGAAAAGAAGTAAAGGTAAATTAAATCTACCTAATTTATTCAACATATACTTTCTTATTGAGTGCCTCTTACGTGTCATGCACTAGGTTCAAGTGTTTGGGATAAAATAATGAATAAAACACAGTCTAATGGTGTAGTTATGGGGCCTTTTGTGATAAGAGTTTCAGAAGGGGGCACTCAGGTATTTTGGTAGGTTCTAGCAGGACATGGCAGAAACATCTATCTAGTCCTGAGGTGAGCACTAGTGGGGCATGTCAGGGAAGAATGGCCAAGGAGACCTGACTTCTAACCTGAGACTCAAAAGAGGAATAGCTGCCAACTTGGGCTTGAGAATGGCAGAGAGTAAAAGAACAGAGGTATGATAGTTTGCACCATCTAGGAACGACTGGTGACTAAGACACTATGGTGAAAGTGAAGAGTTCAAAGGAGAGGCTGGGAATAAAAAGTAAAATTGGAGAGATTAATAAAAGTGGCCAGGTCACAGGGGGAACAGAGGAAGAATTTGCACATGTCTTAGGGAAAGGAGAGGATGAAAAGAAGTACAAATGATCAGAAAGTATTGCAACATGTAAACAATACACCTTGGATTAATGGAAAACTGATTAAGTTTCCAGAAGTACAATTTTTCCTGATATGATTAGTAGGTAAAGCATAATCGTACTTTCAGAATTGGGTACATATTCCTTCAGTGTATTCATTTTGTGATTCATTTTTCACACTACCTACCACGATTGACTCTTAGAGGTTTATAGTTACTGTCTTTGACTATTTAATTTATGAAAGCAAAGTTATGGATTAAATTTTCACACAGCCTTCTTAGCTTGGATCATTTTCATGGCCACAGACTGAAGCTTTAACTCAGGTCCTGCAAATACATGTTATTGAACACTGAACAAGAATGTTGACGGAGCAGTATAAATCCATGCTCATTGCTGAAAAATTTCAATGTGAATTTAGCCATCAATCTCATCTTCATAACTGAAGGACAAACAGTACCTAAGTGACAAATTTATGAAAACAAATAATTGTATTATATCACCTCATAAATGGGTTGTATAACAAAGTTATATTCATATACCAGTTGCTTAAGGCAGAAACAATCTCTCACAGAAGTGACGTTACCTTTGGTAGTATGGTTCCCTTGCTAGCCCACAAATCTCTATTTGTCCCATTAGACAACTAAGAGCAGGTTCAGTTGTTCCTGGAAACCATTGCATTTGGCAAACCCCTCAACCTTTTGGATCCAGCACAAATGTTTTCTCTTACTGTTGAGTTTCCAAAACCCCAAAGCAGATGAAGTTTCTCTACCTCTGCCATTTAACACACTGTGTGTGAATGTTGGCTTGTCATTCCTCCCCAATGGACTGAATTATATTTGCACTGGTGAAATGAGAATGGTCAAGGAGTATTCCTTGATTTTAGGCTAAAATGGGAGAAGAGAGGCAGAGAACAGGAGTGGTCTACTTGGACTTTCCTCTCTCCTTTTAACATGTTACTTCCCCTTCCTGTTCTCTATTTCCTTGTTCTAGAACCTATCCTCAGAAAATGAATAGAAGCAGGGTAAGTAAATGGAATTGAGGGAAAATTGCAGGAAAATAGTTAAAGAGTAGTGAGGCTTCCATTTATGAAGCAGTAGAATTTGTAGTAGGAGCTCAGGAAGCATACTGCCTAAGGCACTTGACTGCTAAGCAGAAGGCTGGTGGTTCAAACCCACCAGCTACTCCTCGGAAGGAAGATTGGGCAATCTACTTCTGTAGTGATACCGCCTTGGCAACCCAAGGAGGGGTCGCTATGAGTTGGGTCCGACTCGACAGCACATAACAACAACAACAACCACAGAATCTGTAGCGAGAGGAAAGACAAGGAAAAATGTTCAGCCACAGAAATAGTACCATGTAAGGAGCAAGCAAAATTGAGGACTACCAATATTTTAGATATGAGTAAGGTATGCTATTGCCGTTAGGTACCATTGAATCAGTCCAACTCATAGTAACCCTATGCACAGCAGAACAAAACACTGCTGCTCTTTGTTCTGTTGTACATGATCCTGCCCAGTCCTATGCCTTCCTATCATTGCTATGTTCAAGCCCATTGCTGCAGCCACTGTCAATCCATCTCATGAGGATCTTCCTCGTTTTCCCAACCATGATGTCTTTTTTCCCTCCTAGGGAATCTGGAGGACATGATGTCCTTCTCCAAGGATTGGTCCCTCCTGATAATATTACAAAGTAAGTGAGATGAAGTCTCACCAACCTCACTTCTAAGAAACATTCTTTAGTCCCTAGAAAGGTATAGGTTATCTTTTAAACAAGCAATTTTAAAAGATTTAAAGAAAATCAATAACCTGCAGGTCAGAAAATAGAAAAATAAATGGTCCCCTGTCATCCTCAAAGTCACTTCGAGGGAAAAAAAATGTGAAAAACATATTCACTTTATAAAGATTTGCCTAACTCGAAGGTTTGCTGTAACATATAAATTCTGTGAGGAAAGCCTGTGTTGCCACTGGTTAACAGGAAAGTAAGATTTATAGAAAAGCACTTTCCATAAGGTAAGACTTCCCTAAGACAGGTAGGGAAGATAACTCTCTTGCCTTTATTTATATCCTTTGTTTAATGTCCTACCTCAAATAATCACTCCCACTTACCAAGTGTGCACTGTGCACTGGGCGTGCTTCCCTCACTTTATCATCACAACACCCCAACTGGGCAGGACATTTTATTATCTTGATTTTACAGATTAAGATACTTTTTCAACCAGAAATTCTGGCTTCAGGATCTTCCCTCTTAATTATTGTAATAGTCTAAAAAGTGAATTATATGCATGCCAAAAAAGCTGAAAAACAATGTTCGTATTCTGTCTATAAAAAGCCAAAAGAAAGCATCAATTTTATATGATTATCCAATTCAAAATGGCCAAATACCAATCCATTTCAGCCTACTAGTAATACCTGTGTATCAATCTTTGTGTGTTCCATTCCATTTTTTTTTACAGCTTCCAACTTCCCTAGAATCATACTTCATACATTCCATGTTCTGATTATTAACAGATGTTTGCAGCTGTTTCTTCTCATTTGAGTCATATGCCATCAGTAAATGAAACTCCAAACGCTTTCCTACTTCCTGGTTGTTAAGTCTGCCTGTACTTTGAGGAGGCAAATCTTCCAAAGTAGTATTATGAGCATCTTCCAACCTGAGGAGTTATCTTCTGGCACGGTATCGTTGTTCTATTGCTATTCCCAAAGTTTACACTGGCCTTACCAGTGTCTTACCAGGTCTTCTTCCTAGACTATCTTACACTAGAAGCTCCACTGCAACGTGTCCACTATAGATGACTCCGCTGGTATTTGAAATAATGGTGGCATAACTGCCAGCATCACAACAACACATAAGCCACCACAGTACAACAAGCTGACAGACAAAAGGGGCATTAGCCATAAGAAAGATGCAAATCAGAACTACAATGAGATACCATCTCACCTTGGCAATAATGGCATTGATCCCAAAAAAGAGAAAAAGTGCTGGTGAGACTGTGAGGAGTTTGGAACTCTTTAAAAGGGCTGGTGGGATTGCAAAATGATATAACCACTATGGAAGATGGTATGGTACTTCCTTAAAAAGCTAGAAATAAAAATGCCATATGATTCATCAATCCCACTTCTTGACACATATACTAGAAAAATATGAGTGCTGACAAGAAAAGACATATGCACACCCAAGTTCATCACAGCACTATTCACAATACCAAAAAGATGCAGACAATCTAAATGTCCATTAACTGATGAATGGATAAGCAAATTATGGTACACACATACAATGGATTACTACTCAATGAAAAAGAATAATAATGAATCCATGAAACATCTCACAACATGGATGAATCCAGAGGACATTATGCTGAGTGAAATAAGTCAAACACAAAAGGGGTATTCGTGTATGAAACTACTATTATAGAAAGTCAAGAACAGGTTTATACACACAAGGAAACATTACTTGATGGTTACCAGGGAGGGGAAAGGAAAGGAGAGAGAAGCACTAACTAGATAGTAGACTAGAATTAATTCTAGTGAAGGGAAAGGCAATACACAATATGGGGGAAGTCAACATAAGGTGACCTAGGCCAAGGAAGACAGTGGGAGGTATGGAAGAATAAAGAACAACTAAGGCATTTGACTGCTAACCAGAAGGCTGGGAGTTCAAACCCACCAGCCACTCCTCAGAAGGAAGGTTAAGCAATCTACTTCCATAGTGATGCTGCCTCAGAAACCCCAGGAGGGGTCACTATGAGTCGGATCTGACTCAACTGCAGTATGTACAGTACATCCTCTATCATGTACAATCCTGCAACACTAGGTAACAACTTTTGAGTAGACACATAGGTAAACACATATGCTAACTAAGTGAGGGGAGTCTTACAGGAATCCAGTCACATTTACAGGTGGTGGTGATTTCTACATTTATATTTGTAAGCCCTGCATGCATGTATACTCATACATATATAATAGAGTATATATAGAGGACACAAAGAAACTACAGCTGACCCTTGAACAACATCGTACCAATCCCCCACACAGGTGAAAATCCACATATAACTTCTGACTTCCCAAAAACTTAATTACTAATAGCTACTCTTTACTGGGAGTCTTATAGATAACATAAACAGTCAATTAATACAGTGCTTGGCATAAAATTATTAGATTATTCGTTATTACAGATATACACAACAGGTAAGTTTATTAACTGTATGGAATGACGATTATTTACTATTCACTAAGTGGAGGTGGATCATCATAAAGGTCTTCATCAGTGTTGTCATCTTCACACTGAGTAGGTGGAAGAGGAGGAGGAGGAGGGATTGGTCAAGCTGTCCAAAAGGGTCTCAGGGGTGACAGAGGTAGAGGAGTGGAAAGGGAGGCAGAAGAGGCAGTCACATTCTATTTAACTTTAGAGAAATACATCATAATTGCTGTCTGACTCTTTTGATTTTCATTTCTCTAAAATGTTTCCACATGGTACCTATCCTTCTTGGACTGTATGCTTTAGTTCCAATGCTTGTATCACAGAAGGGTCTATGTTGTAAAAAATGACTAAAGCAGTCTTGACTAATCAGAACCCTTCTGCTAGACTGTCGAATGTCAATTTGTTTTCTGGCACTGCTTCTTCCACACCTTCTCCCTCATCATGTGGCACTGGTCCAGAAGCACTCATCTCCATCAAGCCATCTTCTGCTAACTCCTCTGGTGTGCTATTAGTTCTTTAATTTCTCCAAGATCCGTATCTTAAAAATCATCCACATACAAGTTGACCTGCATAGTTGAAACCTGTATTGCCCCATGGTCAACTATACTTAGACACTGGGCATGAAGGATAAGGACCATAGCCTTCAGGAACATCTAGGTTAACTGGCAAAACACAGTTCATAAAGACGAGATTCTACATCCTAGTCTGGTGAGTAGCATCCGTGGTCTTAAACATTAAGAAGCAACTAGTGGTCTCTTTTCTCCCAGAGAATTTGACAATGAAGAAAAACAAAGATTCAAGGAAGCAATCAGTCCATAGGAATAATGCCTCACATGAACCAGAGCTGCTTCTAATCCGAGACCAGAAGAACTAGAGAACCAGTCTGACCAAGACCACAATAAAAGGTCCAACTCAGAGTGGGTAAAAAGTGTAGACAAAATTCAAAGCCAAAATATTTTTTAAAAGGCCAAACTCTGTAAGAGACTGAAGTAACCCTTGAGACTATGGTCCTGAGATAACCAAAGTTGAAATTAAAGACACTCTCAGAGGCCATCTTTCAGCCAAGTAACAAACAACATCCCTGAAGAATGTGCTCCTTTGAACAATCAACTCTACAAGACCAAAAAGGCAACAGCTGTCCAAAACCAAAGACGAGAAGACAGAGAAATCGCACAAATAGGGAACCCAGGAAGGAAACAAGCAGGGTGCTAACACATTGCAGGGATTCTAACCAATGCCGTGGAACAATTTTTATATGAACTACTATTTAAAAACTAACTTGCTATGTAAACTTTCACCTAAAGCACAATAAAATAGTCAAAAAAAAAAAAAGAAGTAATTTCAACTAATCAGCATTTCATGTGGATCCAATTATTAGTAGTAACCAGCAGTATATAAGAAAACACATTAAAACATTACATAGGAAATATACATGTTTAACTAAGGAGGATAAGAGAATTATCCTCCTTGGATAAATAATACACTGCCTAATTGGGGATGATAAGATGGAAAAATACATTTTTACAGCATTATTAGACATAGCTGTAGTTGCAATGAATTCCTTTTCATATGGCTGACTTAAAATATTTTACAAATGGTTGACTGGTGTGGCTTTATTCAAGCAGATAAACAACAAGGAGTGTCTTAATATATATTTAGCAAACAGTATCATTTTAACAAGGAATGAAGCTCATAAGTGATTTACTAATATGATAAAACATTCTCTCATGCATATGCAGTGTGGAAGACAGTTATTTCAGAGACAAAGGGAAAGTCACAGCTGTAGCATGCCAGAGAACCAGAAGATTCTTAGATAATTAGGCTGATCAACATTCTGGCATAACGAAACCAGTGACATTACACTCTCCACATCAGAGTCTAACACACTCTCAGCTCACAGAATTCGTGAATCTAGTTGTTTGAAAGACCAATTTTAAATCAGAGATTTAATTTTCATTGTTCTTCATCATGCAAACTTTTAAGAGAATGATTAGCCTGGAAACGTACAGTAAAAAAAAAAATAAATAAAAATATTAGGAAGAGAGTCTGATAATCAAAGCCAAAAAGGCCTAAGGCACTTGACTGCTAACCAGAAGGCTGGCGGTTCAAACCAACCAGCCACTCCTTGGAAGGCAGATGGAGCAATCTACTTCCACAGTGATACTGCCTCAGAAACCCAAGGAGGGGTCGCTATGAGTCGGGTCCGACTCGACGGCACATAACAACAACATGAGATTTTAAATAGCACAATTCACAGAGCCACAATAACAACAACAAATACAGTGGATCACGTACTTTCATTCAGCAAAGCAGAATCACACCAAAAACTTATTAAACACACAGCAAATGCTATGTTCAGGTTAGATGCATTCATAATGCTTACCTATTCATATGTTACCACAAGTTTAAAAACCTTTTTTTTTTTTAAAAAAAACCTGTCAAACCAATAAGTCATTAATATTTGTAGCTATTCACATTTCTGACAAAAACAAATTATACTTTCATTTCCTAGTAGAAGCTCAACAATGGGAAGCCATTGTCATTATTGTTCATCATCAACTAAGCTGGCAGCTAAATTCTAATTGCCAAAATCCTTAATTTATGTTTTGATCTGAAAAGTAAATACCGACGTTAACAGTGCCAGCTTTATTCTGTGATATAGTCAATTGGAGAAATAAACTACCTTTTAAGAGTTAAACTTGTGTCATAAGAATAGTCAAAAATGATTCACATCTCAATTAGAGATGTGTACATACACATTTTTTATTATAATTTGTTTGGAAACTGGAAATCACCTGAGTCTTAAGTTTTTATGTAGCAATATTGTGATATTCTGATTCTAATATCTGCAATTATACATGAAAGCCATTAGTCTTCACTAACAAATTACCAAGAAACCCAGCCTTAAGTGAAAATGCAGACTTAAAGGTCTGGTCACTACATTTTCCTTGAAAGCAAACATCACAAAAATAAGAAAAAACCTTATGTGTTATGATCTGTAAATCAACTGTTGACATTGTAACATGAAACAATTCACTATCATCACACACCACTGAAATCCACCCCACCAGAATCAAGAACACACTTCAAATGCTCTCCCCCGCCCAAGAGGATGCTACCTGTGCTCTGAACAACATGATACGTGAGGGATAGTACAAATTATGGCAGATTTCCACTTCCCGTTCAGACTATAATTCTTGCTGAGCTTCATATTAGAAAATGCAAGGACCATTTTTTTCTTTTTCTCACTCAGATGTAATTCCTCAGAATTTAAAAAGAAAACAGAAAGTGTTCCTCTGCTGCTCCCATCTTTAAAACACTGTAATTTCAGGGGTCCATCAATAGCATGTTGCAGTGTCAATACCGTCTACTTATACAACTGCATGTTGTTGTCAGGTGCTGTCGATCAGCTCTGACTCCCAGCAACCCTGTGTGCAGCAGAACAAGACACTGCCTAGACCTGCACCCATCCTCACAACCATTGCTACGCTTGAGTCCGTCATTGCAGCCACTGTATCAGTCCATGTCCTTGAGGGTTTTCCCCTGTTTTGCTGACCCTCCACTTTACCAAGCAGGATCTCATTCTCCAGGGACTGGTCCCTTCTGACAACATAACCAAAGCAGGGGAGACCAAGTCTGGCCATTCTCACTTCTAAGGAGACAGATATGTGTAAGTGCCCAAATTTAGCTGCTTTCTACCCAGATATGAAGCTTCTATGCAGTATAAAACTACTGTACCAAATGGAAAGTACTCTATTAGGATTTTTCTAAACATTCTTGATAAAGACTAGATTCTATGCTCTGTAGCAAACAGAGTAAACAGATAAGAAAAAGCTTTTCACGTTATAGTCAAATACAACATATTTCCATTATTTATAAATTAATGAAAACATATTTCTATTATATATAACTTATTTAAAAACCTTAGTTTCACACAAGCTTTTCTTTTTTTCCTAGATGATAACCAGTTACTTGCCTATAACTATCAAAGGCTAAAATGCTTTGAAAACCAAATTCTATGATTTTAGGTAATAACTAGTACTGCTAAGGTTTCTATAGTTACCCAGGAAAGGGTCATGGCTGTCTGAAACACGTACACTCTCTCTGATAATTAACCACATCATGATAGACTGACAACACGTAATGATTAATTAGGCTAAGAACTCAAATCCATAGCAGGAGGTAAAGCACAGAATTTCATAATGTACTGAACACCTCCCAGAGAGACATGGAATACAAATAGAGCTAAAATTTAAAATGCAGGTTTGCAAATTCAGTATCACTAATATAAATGCCTCCTTGGGAGTCTCACAGCAGAGGAAATTAGGAATTTTCTGCTTGCCAAATGCAGCCATATAATCACAAGAAAGGCTTCCACAAGGTATCTCACCCTGATTCCTTCAACACTGCCTTACAAACAAAATTCACTCTGTTCTTCTCTAGTATTTATGGTGGCTGCAACAACGAGCTCAGGAATAGCAGGGATCATGGGGCTGACACAGGACCAGGCATTGCTTCATTCTGTTGTGCACAGGGCCCCTGTGAGTTGGAGACTACTCAACAGCATCTAACAACATTATTCAGGTCATTCTGGTGTCAAATATCATCCATATTATCACTTATTAGCCAAGTGACCCTGCACATGCTTACCCACCAATGTTATTTCTATTGTGATGTGACTCTGGTTATTTAATACAGTAGTTAGCAGGAAATAAGAAAAGATAAAGACCAGAAATGTTCAGTCTTCAGTTGGTTAGAGTTTCTAAACTATACTTTCCTATCAGATCATCAGAATGTTCCATAATTTGACTACATTACCCTCACCCTTAAAAAAAAAAAAAAAAAGTCAATTAAAACATACCTACCATTATATCCTTCATTTAACAGAGAGATAAAAGAAATGGCTAGTCATCAAACAAGGAGCTCGGGTGGTGTACTGGTTAAGGCATTTGGTTGCTAACCCAAAGTTCGGTGGTTTGAACCCATCAGCCACTCCACAGAAGAAACATAAGGTAGTATGCATCCATAAAGAATTACAGACTTGAAAACCCAACAGAGGTTGCTATGAGTAGGAATCCATTCAATGACAGTGAGTCTGATTTGGTTTGAGCCATCAAACAGTTTAATGGATATTCCTAATGACGCTTACAAACATTTCATATCAATTGTGTTAAAGCCCTTATTCATTTTCCCAGAAAATGTTTATTAAACAACTTCTATGTGCCTGGTAGGGGCAATGAGGGTTCAGTGGTAGAATTCCATCTTCCATACAGGAAACATAGGTTTGATTCCTGGCCAACCCACCTCCAGCAGAGCCACCACACATCTGTCAGGAAGGCATGCATGCTACAGTGATACTGAACAGATTTCCTGCTCAGGGAGCTTCCATCCTAAGATGAACTAGGAAGAAAGGCCTGGTGATCTGTTTCTGAAAATCAGTCAATGAAAGCCCTATGGATCACAATGGTCTGTTCCACAAATGATCACGGGGTGTCACAGAACTGGGCAGCACTTCCTTCCATTGTGCACAGGTCACCAGGAATTAGAGGCCAACTCAACAAGAGCTAACATCATGTGCTAGTCTGGCACTGCGGACTTGGGAATTTAAAAAATAAAAGTGCAATTAATCTCTGCTCTCATAGATTCTGCCACTAAACAAATAATTACACATGGAAGGTAACATATTTGGGAATGTGATTCTATTGAAAATGGAGAGTCAATGAACATTTTGAAGCAGTTAAATGACATAATAAAGTTTGTGTTGTAGAAAGAATAACACTGGGATCTCTGGTAAGAAGGTGGACTAGGCAGACAAGCTACATAGACCCTCTTCAACAAAGAAAAGAGAAACCAATTGACAGAGATACAGAAGATAATCCTGGAGCCCTGAGCTTTGAAAGGAACTATACAGAAGTGGATTAGGCACCAACGAGTGGAAAAACCTGAAAGAAAACAGTGAGTATGGAGACAGTCAAAGCAGTGGACTGTCAGCTACTCTGACGGGACTGACATTCTGAATATTTCCAAGTGCTGTTAGGACCTGAGAATTGACTTAGAGATAAGCCCTAGTCACCAAGAGCTGCAGAGACAACTGTGCTGGTGGCCTATGACTAGGAAGGGAAGCAGCAAGGAGGGAGAAAAGCTGACCTGTGGACTTTCTGCTGTCTGGAGAGTAAAGCCATTTTGATTATTTACAAGCAGTGGCCATTTGGGATATTTAAGGTGACTGAGGGCACAGCCATTCTGAATGATTATGAGGGCAACCATTTTGGATATTTAAAGTGACTGAAGGTGCAGCCACTTTGAATGTTTACAAGTGGTGGACATTTTGGATTTCAATGTGACAGCATTCTCATTCGGATTCCAGAGACCTAAGAATAGGCTCTGTTTGCCAAGGAAAGCAGGGACATACAGGAGGCTATGTCAGGAGGCTGACAACGGGAAAGGAGACAGGCAGTAACTGTGTAAGTGCTGCCAACTAGCAAACAGAGGAACACAACACGGCACCCTGCTTATGTAGGTAACATACAAACAAAATAAAAATCATGAGCAAGTCATTCCAACATACAATCGCCAATTAAATATAAACACAAAAACATCACAATGCTTCAGAGACAACAGAGCATCACAGTCCACACAAAGAAGCAAGATGAAGCAGAAGAAACAAGAGACCAGGATACAGATCCAAAACACATCCCTGAGGAAGATGCAGCATTGAAACTCCCTGATAAGGAATTCAAAATGATTATATTTAAGTATCATCAATGAATTGAGAAACAGATCAAGGAAAACACTGAAAAAATTGAGGAAAACCCTAGAACAATTTCAAAAGACAATACAAGAACAAAATGGCAAAATAAATGAAAAATTAGAAATAACATAAAATCTACAGACAAAAATCCAGAAGATTAATACTAAATTTTCAGAAATAGGTAACACATTGAACAAGCAGAGGAGTAGAACTGAATTAATGGAAGACAGAACTAGTGAGACTGAAGGCAAATACCTCAATAATTCTTTAGAAAAGGATCAATCAGAAAAAAGATCAAAACAAAATGAAATACGCCTAAGGCTCATGTGGGATACCATCAAAAGGAATAACCTACATGTAACTGGAATTCCAGAACAGGAAAAGACAAAGAAAACCACTGAGAAAAATGTCCAAGATTTGTTGGAAGATAATTTTCCTGGTATGATGAAAGATGAGAATATATCCATTCAAGAAGTCCAATGAACCCCAAATAGGATAGACTCCAAAGGAAAATCACCAAGATATAGCATCATAAAACTCACCAAAACCAAAGACACAGAAAGAAAAACAAAAAGTTACCTACAAGGGGCAACTAACAAGACTAAGCTCAGATTTCTCAGCAGAAACCATGCAGGCAAGAAGATAATGGCAAGATATATATAAAACCCTAAAACAGAAAAAATTCTAACCAAAAATTATGTACCTAACAAAACTGTCCATCAAATATGATGGTGAAATTAGGACATTTTCAGATAAGCAGAAATTAAGGGAATTTGTTAAAACCAGACCAACCTAACAAGAGATGCTAACGGGGGTCCTTTGGACAGAGAACCAATAATAGCAAAAAACAACTGACCATTAACACACATGGTGACATAACCCAGAAACCAACCCAGCTATGGAAGCATCCAAAGTAAATAAGCCTACAAGATTGTAAACAGGGAACCAGAGACATCAATTGACAAATGAAGACAGCTATAAATCAAAAAGAAGGAAAAAACTGTGTAGTTACAGAACTTCTAAATGGTAGGGAAGTCAAGACAAGTACAAGATAGAACAGACTGTTCTAAACTTGGGAAAAAAAACAAACCCATTGCCATCAAGACGGATCCAACTCACAGCAACTCCTCCTTGGGTGTCCGAGGCAGTATCACTACAGAAGTACATTGTTCAACCTTCCTTCCGAGGAGTGGCTAGTAGGTTTAAACTGCCAGCCTTCTGGTTAGCAGTCAAATGCCTTAGGCACTATCCCACCAAAGTAATCTCAAAGAAAAATGATAAACCTTTACACCAAAATAAAAAAGAGGACCAGCACAAATATTTAGCAAATACTAAAACAACAGCAATGAAGGAAGTGATAGCACGATTCTTAAACAAAACGAGCTCAGCACAGAAATTTATATAGAACAAAGAAATCAACACCACAAAAAAGCACATGACCAAAATGACACCAACAAATTCATACTTGTCAATAATTGCATATCGGGCAAGGGACTTATCTCCAAGAGTTATAGAAAATTCCAATGCCTCAACAGCAAAGAAATTAACAGTAGGCAGAAGACATGAATAGATGCAAATCAAAACAACAATGAGATATCTATCATCTCACCCCAGCACTGATGCAAGGGTCAACAAAACAGAAAATAACAAATGTTGGTGGGGATGTGGAGAGACTGGCACTCCCATACACTGCTGGTGGGACTGTGAAGTGATACAACTACTGTGGAGAGTAGTATGGTGATTCCTTAGAAAGCCAGAATTAGAGATACCATTTGACCCACTGTGGTGGCTAAATTTGTGTGTCAACTTGGCTGAGCCTAGTTGACTGGCTGGGCAGCTGGTGGTAGTTATTCCCCATGATGAGACTGGCAATCAACTCCAAGGTGGGACCTACCACAAGCAGCGGAGTAACTGCTTTAGGAATGCAGTCTGCTTCCCATATATAAGAAACAGCTTTGGGAACAGTCTCTAGCTTACAGCATGCTTGAACCCTGCATGTAGTCGTGTTGTTGTTAGCAGCGTGCCATGTTCTGCCAACCCGGGGACTTTCAATGGACTTGAATTAATGGCCTGCCATGTGTTTTGGCAACATTGGGACTGTGCCTTTTTACTTGTCAACGTTGGGCTTGTCAGCCTCAGCAGCCAGCAGGTAAGTGAAGAAAAGCCTCTAGCTTCAGTGGGCCAGGAGCAGGAGACAGATCTGAAGCCCCAGGTTGAGGGGCTTTCACCCAGCCCCTAGAGCCTGGTACTTGGAACTCAGACTTAAAGCCTCCAAACTGTAAGAGAATAAACTCCTGTTTCTTCAAGCCATCCCATTTGTGGTATATTTCTGTCAGAGTGGCACTAGGTAACCAGAACACCCAGCAATCCCATTACTAGGTATATATCCTAGAGAGGTGAGCACCAAGGACAGGAACAGATACATTCACACCCATGTTTATCACGGCACTATTTACAATAGCAAAAAGATGGAAACAACCCCGCATGCCCATGAGTGGAAGAGTGGATGACCAAACTATGGTACGTACGCACAATGGATTGCTATCCAGCACTAAAGAATAATGTAGAGTCTGCAAAACACCACATAATATGGATGAACTTGGAGGACATTATGCTGAGTGAAATAAGTCAATCACAGAAGGACAAGTATAGTATTAGTTTGTTGTTGTGGAGGGTCAAGGAAAGGTTTATATATGGAGGGAAACTTTCTTTGTTGGTTGCTGGGGCGGGAGGGGAGGGAATACTGCAAAACAACAACAACAAAAATGCATTGACCCATCTCACTTCAGTTTTGTGTATTTCACTGTACATAAATTACATTTCAATAAAATGCATTTTAAAAAAGGAAAAAAAGAAAGAAAGAATAACACTGGCTAAATAGCAGAGATAATATTAGAAGGGAACAAGTACTAGGAAAGGCATCCCTGAAGAGAAAACAACTAATATAGATATTGCAGAAAGAAAGACATAGCCCAGTGAAGAGGACAGAGTAGCTCATCTCAAGCAGAAGAAAATGGGTGCAAAAGTGTAAAGTCTGAAGAGAGTCTGACACTTTCAGAGATGGACAGGATGGCTGGAGCCCCCTGAACACAGTTTGAGATGAGACTGATGGAGCAGACAGGGCCCAAAATATAAAGCGATGTAGGCCATTTTAATTGTAGGTCTTTATCTTAAAAGCAGTAAGAAATCATGAAAGATGGTTAAGTAAGGGAGTAAAATAATTAAAAGTGCATGGTAAGAGGACCACTGTGGCTGTCTAAAGGAGAATGAATAGAAAAGGGAAACAGCAGTTATGAGGACACCAGTTGTAAGAATATTACAGAAGTCTAGGCAGGAGTTGAAGCCAAAGACAATTAAAACAAGTCCACGAGAGCCAAAATATGACCTTGATTATATCCCTCCTGAATTTAGAGACCATCTAAAGAATAGATTAGATGTTTTGAACACCAATGACCGAAAACCAGAGGAATTATGGGATGCCATCAAGAACATCATCCATGAAGAAAGCAAAATCTTATTTAAAGGACAGGAAAGGAAGAAAGGACCAAAATGGATGTCAAAAAAGACTCTTAAACTTGCTCTTGAACAGAGAGTAGCTGAAGCAAATGGAAGAAATGACAAGAAAAAAGAGCTGAACAGAAGATTTCAAAGAGCAGCTTGAGAGGACAAAGTCAATTATTATAATGAACTGAGCAAAGACTTGGAGTTAGAAAACCAAAAGGGAAGAACATGCTTGGCATTTCTCAAGCTGAAAGAACTGAGGAAAAAATTTAAGCCTCGAGTTGCAATACTGAAAGATTCTATGAGCAACATATTAAATGATGTAGGAGCGTCAAAAGAATATGGAAGGAATACAAAGAGTCACTGTACCAAAAAGAATTAGTCAATGTTCATCCATTTCAGGAGGTGGTATATGATCAAGAACTAATGGTATTGAAGGAAGAAGTTGAAGCTGCACTGAGATATTTCAACAAACAGATGCCATGCTGGAGGCACTCTCTTATCTGTGCCAAGAAATTTGGAAGACAGCTACCTGACCAACTGGCTGGAAGAGATCCATATTTGTACCCATTCCAAAGAGAGGTGATCCCACAGAATGTGGAAATTATCTAACAATACCATTAATATTCCACACAAGTAAAATCTTGCTGAAAATAATTCAAAAATGGTTGCAAAGGTATATTGACAGACAATTTCCAGAAATGCAAGCTGGATTCAGAAGTGGAACAAGGATATCATTGCTGACATCTGATGGATCTTGGCTGAAAGCACAGAATACAAGAAAGATGTTTACTTGTGTTTTATTGACTATGCAAAAGCATTCAATTACGTGGATCATAAAAAAGTATGGATAACACTGAGAAGAATGGGATTTCCAGAACACTTGATTGTACTCATGAGGAACCTGTACATAGACCAGGAGGCTGTCATTTGAACAGAACAAGGAAATAATGCATGGTTTAAAATCAGGAAGGGAGTGTGTCACAGTTGTATCCTTTCACCATACTTATTCAATCTGTGTGCTGAACAAATAATCCAAGAAGCTGGATTATATGAAGGAGAACATGGCATTAGGATTGGAGGAAGACTCCTTAACAACCTGCGATATGCAGACAACACAACTTTGCTGAAAGTGAGGATGACTTGAAGCACTTTGTGGTTTACTAAATTGCATAGTGTAATTTTCTAGCCATAAGTCTTTGTAAACTCTGTGTGGTAGAATTTGCTGTGAGCAACTGAGTAGCTCCTGACTGTTAAAGTTATCCACCTGGGGTATTTCTGTTGGGAGCAGCACAAAGTAATTTTCTGGGAAGTTCACTCTCTCTCAGGTGTGTAAAACTTTGATGTTGGGATTGGTTAGTTTGGCCACACTGCCAGGTTCAAAAGAAGCCCTACTAAAGGCAGAAGAAATCTCTCACTGCTGGCTGAGAGACATGAGAGACATGCACTGTTGAGAGAGACACGCACTGTTGATAGAGACACCGAGAGACACACACTGTTGAGAGTGACACCAAGAGACATGTACTGCTAAGAGAGAGATTGTTGGCTGAGAGATGGTGGGATGAGAGAGACTGAGCATGTTCTGAACTTGAATTGTAGCCTGTTGCTTCCCTAATAAACCCCATAATCTGAGTTGTGTGTGGCCACTGCAGTGAATTACTGAACCCAGCAGAGAGGTGGAGGGTGCTGTGGGAGAACAGTTGGTGTCAGGGTTGGAGGGAGGCAGCATGTCTGGCCTTGCAGGAATAGGCCTTGGCCTACTGATAGTGATTCTGTCTTACTCTTGTGGGGTTAGAGAAGGTCAGAAGATGCGACCTCCCTGCCCCTTTGGCACACTTACTGATGAAGATTAAAGACTAAAGTCTGCAATATAGATTACATCTCAACATAAACATAACAAAAATCCTCACAACTGGACCAATAAGCAGCATCACAATAAATGGAGAAAAGACTGAAGTTGTCAAAGATTTCATATTACTTGGTTCCACAATCAACACCAATGGAAGCAGGAGTCAAGACATCAGATGATGTATTCACTGGGCAAATCTGCTGCAAAAGACCTCTTTAAAGTGCTGATGAACAAAGATGTCTCTTTGAAGACTAAGGTGCATCTAACTCAAGCCATAATATTTTCAATTGCCTCATATGCATGTGAGAGCTGGGACAAGGAATAATAAGGAAGACCAAAGAAGAGTTGATGCTTTTGAGCTGTGGTGTTGGCATAGAATGCTTCTGAAAGTGACATGAACTACTAAAAGAACTAACATATCTGTCCTGGAGGAAGTGCAGTTGAGTGCTCCTGGGAAGCAAAAATGGCCAGACTTCATCTCACCTACTTTGGTCATGCTGTCAGAAGGGACCATTCCCTGGAGAAGGATATCATGCTTGGTAAAGTGGAGGGACAACTAAAAAGAGGAGGGTCCTCAATGACATGGATTGATACAGTGGCTATAATGATGGGCTCTGGTATAGCAAGGATTGTGAGGCTGGCACAGGACTGAGCAATGTTTCGTTCTAGTGTACATAGGGTCGCTATGAGTTGGAAACAACTCAACAGCACCTAACAACACAATGACAAGGCAGGAGATGGCAGCTGGACTGAGTTGATAGCAGTAAGATAATAAGAACTGAGTACATAATTTAGAACTATACTTAGCAGAACTAATCAATGAGTTTCAAGTAGATAAGAAGAGAGATGATGCTATGACTATTTCCAGTTTTCCATTTACTTAAGTGCCACAGACATTTCACATTCACCAAATACTGTACTTTACTACTGTCATCCAAGGTCCATCATCTCTATCCAAAATTATGTCTTAAGATTACCACCTCTCCCTATGCTCATTGACAGATGTTAGTTGAGACCCTTATTAGATCTTGTATTGAATGTCCTCCCTCTCTACAAACTCTCTCAATTCTAATACAATCTCTGTATTCCATCCAGTGTTCTCCTTTCTAAAACACAGAGTTTCTCATATCATTTAACTGCTTCAAAATATACAATGGCTCTCCATTGTCAACATAATAACAGTACCACATTGCTACCCAAGGCAGCAAGTAATCTTTTTTGGAAAATTTATATTTTAACAAAACCACACAAAAAAGGATAGACAGTAATAGGATGAAAACCTCAAAGGCACAGAACAAGACATTGTGTAAGCCACCAAGAACAGGAAGACAGCAATGAATATAGACAACAATGAGCATTTATGGGGATGGTTATTTGTGATGGTTGTATAACATGACGGATGTAACTGGTTTCATTGCATTGTACAAGTGAAAAATGTTGAATTGGCAAATAATGTAGTACCTATATTTTTGCAATAATATAAAAACAAATTAATAAAAATCTTCATGTTTCTTTCAATTACTCTCCCTTACATTCCTCTGAAGAAGCCCTGGTGGTACAGTGGTTAAAGTGCTTGGCTGCTAACCAAAAGGTCAGTGGTTTGAATCCATCAGCCATTGCATGGGAGAAAGACATGGTAGTCAATGGTACTCCTCACATCCTAGTTTCATACTCACACACACACACACACACACAAACACACACATCAAATTATTGTACTAAAAAGACCATTGGCCTGAAATTGGGAGGCCTGATGTTAACCAAACAGAACATTGCTTTTAAATGTTGAGATGAGTTCTAGCCCCAAAGAAGAAAACAAAGTGCTGTCCATTCTTCTTTCAAATGGTTTCCAACCATCAGTTATTTGATCCTTGCTCGTTAAAGGGATATGCTTCCTTGCAACTTGTTTACAGTTGTCTTTCTGAAGTTTCACTCTCCTTAGTCTTCACCAATTTGAAAATCAACATTTCTCACATCAAGAATGAACATATGATTACATTTATTTATCATCTCCACTTGGCAAGACTGCTACCATGGGTACATTACACAATGATTAGATGTTAACCTTTGGCTTCCTCCTGGTTTTCATGAAGCAGTATCATCTACTCACTTCTCTTTTCCATATCACATATCAACTCCTATTTGACCTATCCCCAAAATGCCATTCCTTTCCTGACATCTCTGGGCCACAGCTTGTTGTTGTTGTTGTTATGTGCCGTTGAGTTGGACCCAACTCATAGCGACCTCTCCTTGGGTTTCCGAGACGGTATCACTAGGGAAGTAGATTGCCCAACCTTCCTTCTGAGGAGTGGCTGGTGGGTGTGAACCACCAGCCTTCTGGTTAGCAGTCAAGTCCCTTAGGCACTATGCTACCAGAGCCACAGTGTAGGCATAATTAAATATTAGCATAAACCTTCTCTGTAGGAGGAGAAATCTTGCAATTTCCCTCCTCTGGGGAAGGAGAGAGAAGGGGCATCACTCTCCCTAGAGTCACACATCACATCTCTCAGATCCTCTACCTGGTGCTTTCAGTTCAACTTAGATTTCCAACAAGGGGCAACTCTCCTACCATGGCGACACTGTGGTTTGACTGGTAGAGCCCCTGGTGGTTAGCAAATTTCCCTCTTTCCCAATCCTCAGTGTAAAATGGCAGACAAGTTTTATTATACAAAAGGCAAAGCTTCACAATTATGTTCTGTCTAGGGGGGACAAAAGGGAATATGCTTGGAAAATGAGTCATAAATATTTCATATAATCCTGCTTTTGAGAAATAGCCACTTGCCTACTTAAGAACTAACTAGCATAATAAAATATCACAACTGGCAGCCAGACTACCACACAATGGTAAAAATATTCCTTCATTAATAATCTATTCTGTGCTCATACAGATAACGTAAAGAAAAAAACTCTTCTGTTACCTCACCTCTGAGACCAACAAGTTCATCCACATTCTATTTTCAATAAGTCACCTTCCTATTAAAGATCTTAATTAATACCTGTCATCCTATCAAACCACTCTTGCCAACTCTCAAGGCTTTCAACTCTCCTTCTAGCTCACTCATCTTAGTCCTCCAGCTAGATAACATATCAACAACTATAATTGCTATCTGAAGAGTATTATTTTAGCATTTTAGTAAAATTTTCTTGAGAGATTATGTGTCTTAATAACATTCCTTATAGAAAAGGTCAGAAGATAGGGCAATCTCTTCCGTAGTGATACTGCCTCGGAAACCCAAGGAGGGGTCGTTATGAGTTGGGTCCGACTCAATGGCACATAACAACAACAACAACAACAACAGGATCTTATGTTAGATCATCAACCTTGTATTTGGTGCTTAGCAGATTTTTCTAGCTATCAAAGATACAGAAAGTACAGAGTTTCTGCTGACAAAACAAGTGAAAGAAAAGTTCTAAGATTTAAATATGGCAATGTTCCTTCTTGCTCCAGCCTTCGGGCTTCTGGGAAACACGCTGTCACAAAACCTTTCCAGAGAAAAGTGGAGATGCATGCAAGCCAGACATACTTCGAGGAGCATGAATTAGCCTTACTGATTTAACCATGCTGTTTATTTCGTTTCCTTTCTAAGATGTCAGGGAGTTAACAGATTCTACACAGAGGGCACCTGCCAGAAACTGAAGCCCAAAGAAATAACCAAAAGAGACAGCTGAGTCAGCAGAATTACTACCCGTGACTTTAAATGGGATGGTGAACAAAGAGGATTACATGTTTTAATAGATTATTATGATGGAGAAAAACTGGATCCTCATTATGACCCTCAACTAAGTCACTGGCTTTTCTTCAGCTGAGATCCTTGGTTTGAGAGGTGGGCATGGCTGGATTCAAAGCCTGGCTCTGCCACCTCCATCAGAATAAACAAGGACAAGTTAAGTGGAAAAGTTCATTTACTCAACTCAAAATAAGGATAAGAATATCGACTCTAAAAATATTTCAGGGTTAAAAGAAATAGCATTAGGTAAAGTCCTAGGATAGTTTCTGCCACTTAAACATTCAATCATCATCACTACCATCATTATCAGCTTTACACATGATCAGTATTTAATACAATGGACTTCACTGAAAAGATGAAAATTTTGTAAAACTGTCAAAGGTTCGTGCTTATACTTCTCATACGAAAAAATGCATTTATGTAGTTTACCTTCTTTCCTGATAGCTCCTACATGAGTTTTATCATTAATGTTTAATTACTAACTAAATTAACCACTAGAGTTTTCAAATGTCCAAAAATCCTTCTAAAGTAAACAAAATTAAGCATATTTGGGGATTTCAAAGTTTGTGTAATTCAGAAATTAAGGTAATAGGCAATTCCGTTGGTAATAAGGAAGGAAATTACCCATTTTAAAGATATACATTGGCGTTTTTAGGTCTCTAGAGAGCATTCAGTAGAATATTTCTTCCAAAAATATTATTCTAGTCTGAAAGACTTCCTGATTCTAGAAGTGTAGAAAATGTTATGATTCCTCATTGGCAGGATTAGGCACACATTTTCCCCTTTACTCTCAAGGGTAAATACTGAAAAGTCATACTGAAGAATACACAAGAAGATGAAAGATGTACTGGGAAAATTCTGACTTTGGGTGTACCTTAGAAACATGCATCATAGTAGGGCTTATGTGAAGGTAATCTTACTATTTTCAGGTTAAAAATCAAAAAGAGATGAGCAATCAAAAAGTAAGCTGAACATGGTTTAAGAACAAGTGGGAGAGAAAACACTAGGGGCAGGTGTTTGAGCTCATGAAAGATCTAAAAGGCTTTAAATTAACCAGCATTTGCTGAGGCCAACCATGCCTCTCTTCCCACTTGTACTCCAAACCTGGTCTTGATCATCTATTAGAAAATGTGCTTTCTATACATGCAGAAGCTCAGTTCTTTGACCAATATAGTTCTCTTAAGTAACTATAAGACAGTTATTGAACTTAGTTCTTTGAACAACATCAATTATTATGTGACACAAATGTTGTTGTTAACGTGCCATCAAGTTGTCTCCGACTCATAGAAACCTTAGGTACAAAAGAACCAAACACTGCCCGGTCCTACGCCAGCCTCACTATTCCTACTGTACCTCAGCCCATCACTGCAGCCTCCATGTCTATCCATCTCATTGAAGGCCTTCCCCTCTTTTGTAGACCCTTCACTTTACCAAGCATGATATCCTTCTCCAGAGAACAGTCCGTTCTGACAACATGACCAAAGTAATTGAGACTAAGTCTGGCCATTCTCGCTTTCAAGGAACATTCTGGCTGCATTCTTCCAGGACAGATTTGTTAGTCTTTTTAGCAGGCCACGTACTGTCAGCATTCTTCACCAACACCACAACTCAAAAGCATCAAGTCTTCTCTGATCTTCCTTATTCATTATCCAGCTCTCGTGCCACAAATAAGTACTGAGAATTTAGAAGAGAGTACAATAAAAGCTTCCATACTCATAGATCTTAATTTCTAACGAAGGAAAAAAGACAAATATATAATATCAGTGAGCAATAAGTGCAGTGGGAGCACTGGTAGCATAGTGCCTAAGGCATTTGACTGCTAACCAGAAGTCTGGTGGTTCAAACTCACCAGCCACTCCTCAGAAGGAAGGTTGGGCAATCTACTTCCATAGTGATACTGCCTCGGAAACCCAAGGAGGGGTCACTATGAGTCAGGTTCGACTCAACGGCAGTGAGTTTTTGAGTTAATAAGCGCAATGAAGAAAAATAAAGCCATATCATGGATAAAGACAGAGTGAAGTGCTACTTGAGACATGACGGTCAGGCAAGGCTCCTCTGAGGACATGACATCTAAGCAGAAATCTGAATGAGACCATTGTTGTTGTTGTTGTTGTTA
Source organism: Orycteropus afer afer (assembly GCF_000298275.1). NCBI lineage: Eukaryota > Metazoa > Chordata > Mammalia > Tubulidentata > Orycteropodidae > Orycteropus > Orycteropus afer. Next base: position 28,287,715 of record NW_006921589.1, read on the forward strand.
TTTGCCGTCGAGTATCACTACGGAAGTAGGATTGCCCAACCTTCCTTCCGAGGAGTGGCTGGTGGGTTTGAACCACCAGCCTTCTGGTTAGCAGTCAAGTGCTTTAGCCACTATGCTACCAGAGCTCCCGAATGAGACCATAGCCTTTGGATAACTGAAGAAAGAGGCTTCCAGGCTGAGAAAACAGAATAACAAAATACCTTATTTGGGAAACAAGTAGATAACACGGCATCTAGGCCCATGTGTCTGGAACCTGGTAAGGGAGTGAAAAGGGATGGAAGAAACAGAGGCAGATCACTCAATGAGCAAGGCAAGCACAGACTGAATTGTATTTACTTACTAATTTGTAGTGAACAATTTCACATGGGTTATGTGAAACTGTCTACTACAGGTTAGCAAGTAAATACAAGTAAGCCCACGTTTTCCTTGCTTACCAGGCACTCCCTTTCTGTCAGGGATTGTATATTTGAAAAAAGGCTTTGATTCCATAGGAAGTTATATAGGATTAGCAGAGAGACAGACACCAGCCATACCTGAAACTAGAATCTTTGCTGTAGTGAAACCATGTGAAATCGTTCACTACAGATTAATATGTAAGCACAAGTAAGCCCATGCTTACCTTGCTTACTGGATACTATGGCATTGGATGGCAATGATATCAGGGTACCAGGGAGGGTTCACATCATTGTAAGTACTTTGGGTTTTACTCTAAGTGAGATGAGAAACCAATTAACTGGTTCTAAGCAAGATGTGGGATCATCGGGTTTACATTTTTAAAAGGTTGTTATGGCTATGATGCTGAAGAGTGGGGCAGTGGGGAAAGGGGAGCTCATGGTAGGAGAAGAAGCAGGGAGAGAGGTTAGGAGGCTACTGTAGTAGCTCTGGAGACAGAGGGTGGAGGCTCAGGCCACCCCTAAGCGAATACTGGTTTCTGGATCTATTCCCAACATTCAAGTGACAAAAGCATTTAAAATTAATAATTCAAATACTTTTAATGTATCATTGATATATATTTAATATATCATTGATAAAGCTACCCATATTAATTATCCAAAATTCTCCCATAGATAATAGGAACATTACCTTAATATTGATATCAATATATGTACAATCAAAATAATAAAATCTTCCTGAAGATTCCAAAGAGGTGCAGCTAATTGAGAAACCAGGAATTGGTTTTGAACAGATTAAATTTGAGGGTGTATTTCTTCCAAGTAGTTACTCTAACTATCATACACCTGCTTATTTTTCACAAGCCTCAGAGAGAGCTTTAACACATGTTGTTTTATGTAAATCATACAAAATACAACCATTTTCCATTTGTTGCATTTAAATGGCAGTATTTAAGAATTTACCATTCACTTCCTTTACAAAATTCACTATTACTGTAATTTTATGGAGAAACTGAAGTTTTCTGTAGTTTACATTTAATTTTTCTATTATCTACCCTAGAACCACTCCTCGGAAGGAAGGTTGGGCAATCCTACTTCTGTAGTGATACTGCCTCGGAAACCCAAGGAGGGGTCGCTATGAGTCAGGGCTGACTCAACGGCACATAACAACAACAACAACCCTAGAACCCTATCTCAGTCATGCTTTCTTGAAAGTGCCTTGTTCCTTTACAAAAATGCAAACTATAAACTGCATTCCACTTCCTTTACTTAGAATTTAAGTAGCTACTGAGTTATCAAGAGCTCTGGCAGTGCAATGGTTAAAGCATTTGGCTGCTAACCAAAAAGTTGGAGGTTTGAATCCACCAGCTACTCCCCCGGGGAAAAAGATGAGACAGCTGGCTTTCTTAAAGAGTTACAGCCTTGGAAACCCTAGAAGGCAGTTCCACCCTGTCCTATAAGGCCACTGTGACTTGGGATTGACTTGATGGTAGTAGATTTGGTCTGACTCAGGAATCAAACCACCGGAAAAATAAAATGCAATACATTCCTATTAAAGCTCTTAAAAAAAAAAAAAAAAAAAAATCTCGCTGCCATCAAGTTGAATCCCACTCATAGTGACCCCTCCTTGGGTTTCCAAGGCAGTATCTCTACATAAGTAGATTACTCAGTCTTCCTTCCAAGAGGGCCTGGTGGGTTTGAACTGCCAACCTCTGATTAGCAGTCAAATGCCTTAGGCACTGCCGGCCTTAAAACCACAAATAATTAACTAATTATGCCTCAGAATCTTAACCCTTTGGGATCAACTGCAGTTGTGCTTGTCAATAAATTAAAACTTTTTCCAAAACCTGACTTTCCTTAGTAGGTAGTACTAAGCAAGGAATAGTTAAATAGGTTACTGTAGTTATAATGCTTGATCTACAGAAAAAGGAAACCTTAACTATTTCAGTATTGACTCTGTAAACAACATATACTATGTTTTCCCTGCGCTGTGAAAAGTCATAATATAAGTAAACTTCTCAGTTGGTGAAATTCAAAAACTAAATCATATACTGACAACGTGGACTACTATGGTAAACAATAATGAAGCCAATGGATATTAGAAATTGCCTAATCTCAATATTCAATATGAACTTATTAAAAAGGGTCATCTTTTTACCATTTTATTTTGTTCAGGCAAAAACAAAATAAAATTAGCATTAATTGTTATAATGAAGCCTTGGAATTTGAAAGTTCTTAAGTTACCTTACAAAAATATCAAATGCAGAAAAAGACTGCTGCATAAAAAAATCTTTTTTTTTCCTTGCTGTCATAGTAAAATTATAAGTCTTGCACAATGAGCACATACTCTATTATGCGGTCAAGAGATTTTAAAAGTCTCCCTCCATGAGCCATATACATAAAGTACCAATGTTCTTATACACATCACCAATGACAGTAAAAATGCAACAAAGTATGCTCATAAAATCTATAGCTGTGAATGGATGTATTTTTAAAGACATTCAAGAAAAGCGTCTCTTTAAATCAAACATAGAAATTTAAAATGGTTCCATGGCAAGCTATAATTGACCACTAAGACATGGTACTATAGAATAAAATTATCTTTATTATACTGAAAGAGCTAGGATTTCCTGACAGCAGAGCTGGCGCAGTGATCTCCGAGTTTGTCCACACCTCATCAGCCTGGGCGCAGATAATCCACAGAGACTATACAAATGTGACCCAACACAGGCTTACACACATACACACACCAACTGAGGAACACAAGACAAAAGATGAAAAATGGACCCCATTTTGAATAGGAAGGGGAAACATCGATAAATTACAGTAATTACTTTAATAGCCATTTCAGAAAGGATGCTAACAAAGGCCTGGTTTCCTCATGCATGCACATATGCCTGCTCTGATCCTTAAGAGGGCCCAGGCTATTCTTATCCACAATTCTTACCTAACGCCAGTGATTTACTCAACAATGAGGCTAATTTATATCATTTCAATTCTGTTCTGATTGGACATTTCTCCTTCTCCCAACAGAAACATGACAATCTGCAAGTTATTTGTTAAGAGAAGCAGAGCTCGAGCTGCTGTTTGCCAAAATTGCACAAGAGATTAAATTTTTTTCTAAACATATCTTGGTCAATGGCACAACAGCTCCAGAGACCCCTGACAGGGAAATAAATGCCCATCAGGTGTTAATGCAGGTGAAGGATGTGAGGGGTGTGGGTGGAGGGTGGAGATGTAAACCGGTTCTAAAGTGACAGGGGGTGTGAGTAGGTGTGAGGAATGAATTTGTTCTTTAAAGGGATAGAAAAATAAAAATCTTACATGTCTCGTGCATAGCAGATTTCTTTTTTTAAAATCTGTTAACGAATGTCAGTTATTTCAGAGATTTAACCTGGTGTACTCTCAAAGAACAATGTCAAATTAGTTAAAAAATATACACAACAAGGAGGTGAACACTCCAGTCCAGGCCATCCTATCAGTATTACCATTAAGTTAATTTCCAAATCAATTCTTCAGAATTATTTTCATGAATCAGGGCTTTGACCCAGTTCATTCTGGATTGACGCCCTCTGAGAATTTGCATTTCCACCCCAGATATGCTCTATCACAATCTACATCTTAACAAGATCCCCAAATGAATCTTACCTATCAACCTGGGGATCTGTAAGAACTGCCTGGGGATTCCTAATATAATTCCTAACTATAATCTCAAAGGAGCTCTGGTAGCATAGTGCCTAAGGCACTTGACTGCTAACCAGAAGGCTGGCGGTTCAAACCCACCAGCCACTCCTTGGAAGGAAGATGGGCCAATCTACTTCCATAGTGAT
>NW_006921589.1:28292036-28295319 GCF_000298275.1 Orycteropus afer afer
TAAGGCACTTGACTGCTAACCAGAAGGCTGGCGGTTCAAACCCACCAGCCACTCCTTGGAAGGAAGATGGGGCAATCCTACTTCCGTAGTGATACTGCCTGGGAAACCCAAGGAGGGGTCGCTATGAGTTGGGGCCGACTCGATGGCACATAACAACAACATAATCTCAAAATATACACAAAGTATCCCATTTTACAAAAGGAAAGAAGCTACTTCATAAGCTTCAGGGGCAAATTAGTTTATTAGTTATTTCCTCAAAAGTGCTTAGTTTCTCTTGGCTTTTTTAGATACTGATAACTGCATTTTATTTTATGAGGATGAATATAAAGACAAGATTTCACTAATATATTAGCTATATTCTTTTAGATTTATCAAAGAAATTGAACTTTGACCATGCATATAATATAAAACAAAGTACAGCAACAGTAGCACACTGAGAGCATAGTACATTGTTTTTAATATTTTTAATAATGTAATTCAGAAAGAATTATGAAAGCATGCATAGAAAATGTTAAACCACTAACAATATTTAGCTTGGGGAATAGGCAGAACAGAGGAAGGGAATTTCAAAGGCAGGGACTTTAATTTTTTATATTATGTACCTCTATAATATTTGAATTTTCTGTGATGAATACTTACCACTTTATAGTTGAAACATTATTTTTTAAAAAACTATATTTCAAACTATTTAAAATTGATTTTTTAAAAAAATGAGATTTAGAAAAAACTGTATAAGAGTATTTAGGTATTCGCAGAAAAATCTTGAGGTCTGTTTTGTTGTTACAATAAACAGTTATTTGATAGATTTTCCTGGATATTATATAAAATATATGGAACTGCTTTAAAAATTAAAAGATTATACATGTATTAGTTACATCAAGTTTGCAAAAAGGAACCATAAACACACTAGCTTTGAGACTGTAATCATCTATTTATTTACTTGTTTTCAAAACACACTAGGTAGTACAGGAAACCATGAATATTAACTTCATAACCATTTGTTGGTTATACCAATTGCACTAGCTGGACAAGTTCAGTGGGCTCCAAATTGCTTAAATTACATTTGGTTTCATACTCCAGCACATCAAGGACCACTAAATATTTCAACTGTCCTTGTCAAGTGTCTTCTAAGGCAAGGCTACAGGTGTTACAAAGATTCAGGGCCATTTCTTCCATTATTAGTCTGTAGCCTGAGGGCATCTGACAAGAGCTGTACTTCCATTTCCCACAACCCTTTAAACTAGGCAGCATTAAATCATACTTGTTTCAGGATTTTTTTTATTTTTCATTTCAAAGCAATGGGAAAGAAGGATACAAACCAAAATCAGGTGTTCTGAAGGAATAACAAAGTTGAAAAATTTCTGAAATTCTTAATACTTTGGATCATTTGGAAGAAACTCACAGAACACATGTCCCTCATTTTACATTCAAGAAATCCAGATCCAGAGAGTTCATGGTCCCACAGCTGACAAAAGGCAAAGTGAAGAGCAGGAGTCAGGTTTTTTCAATACAACTAAAAACACCTCATTTAACTAATCTCACTGCAGTAGGAAAATCCAATAGATGAGCAGTTGTCCAACTTTAAATCAAACCAAACCCACTGTCATCGAGTTGAATTTGATTCATAAAAACCCTATGCATTAATATGTGCTGCAAGGTCACCTGTTAAAATTCAGAGTGCTGGTCTCACCTCCAGAATTTCTGATTCAGTGGGTCCCTGGTAAGGCTGAGTATTTGCATTTCCAACAAGTTCCCGGGTCATGCTGCTGATGCTCCAGGGACTGCACTCTAAGAACCACTCTACAGTCACCATCCACTCAGAGCACTAGGTCTGCTCCCCTCAAGTCTACCCAGGCTGGGTAAATAGTGCAGAATAGGCACCCCTTCTCCTACAACCAAAACTCAGTTTGTTCGTCTATAAAATGAGTTAGCTGGTGGCAATTCTCCATTTAATGATTTCTCTCTATGACGGAGATAATGATCCCGATGACCTTTAAATTCATGCCTCCCATAAGGAGAAAAACTGAAATACTAACTAGAATTTCATAAACTACATTAGTTTTTCCTAGATCGACTTTAAAAAAAAGGTATCAAAAATAAATTATTCTAGGGGTCAGGCAGGCAATAGAAATATGTGAAGCAAGCTAATGTTGTATTAGAGAAGGCAGAGGTAATTGTGGCAGCTGCAGTATCCATCTGGATCAGACTCATAGCCAGCCCTCCTTGGGTTTCCGAGGCACTATCGCTACGGAAGTAGATTGCCCAACCTTCGTTCCGAGGAGTGGCTGGTGGGTTTGAACCGCCAGCCTTCTGGTTAGCAGTCAAATGCCTTAAGCACTATACTACTAGAGCTCCTCCTTGTCCAAACATATTTCATCTTTAATAAATAGTTAGCACACACACACCTTTATGCCCAAATCAGACTATAGGTCAAGCAGCCAACTTTCCCAGATTAATACTACAAAATTCAATATTAGCATCCAGGTACATGGTATGACCCTCCATTTATTCAAAGTTTTTAAAAGAAATCTAGATGGTAGTGATGATTGATAGCTAATATAGAGCTCTGGTAGCATAGTGCCTAAGGCACTTGACTGCTAACCAGAAGGCTGGCAGTTCAAACCCACCAGCCACTCCTCGGAAGGAAGATGGGGCAATCTACTTCCATAGTGATACTGCCTCAGAAACCCAAGGAGGGGTCGCTATGAGTCGGGTCCAACTCGACAGAGCAAAACAACAACAACACAGTAACGAAAGATAACATTTACAAAATTACATGGCCAATTAAGGACACTGGAAATGTTTAAAATAGCAAATTTGTGTGTGACCATATAGTCACAATTTTTAAAATGAGGGAAACAGTCATAAGGCATTTACATACAAGCTTTTTCACCACCATACTTTTTTAACTGCTATTTTGGAACCAGATTATTATTATTCTTTTGGTTGGTTTACATACACACTAGACAAAACACAGGGACTATGTTAAAAAAAATCTGTTCACAAAACTTCTATCAAAAGTATAAAAGCATTATTATAGAAAAAAGACTTGGCCTCTCAAAAGTAAACATCCTAAGTATAAATTTAATGGGGCCTTACAATTTCATTTTATCCTGTAACCATGGAAGAAAAGTTGGCCCAATCAACAATCAATATACATTATCTTTTCACATTAAAAGTACACATATAGAGCTTGAGGCAAGATGGCGGACTAGGCAGAAGGATTGCACAGACCCTCTTCAACAAAGAAAAGGGAAACCAATTAACACAGACACAGAAGATA
>NW_006921589.1:28305432-28328311 GCF_000298275.1 Orycteropus afer afer
AAAAAAAAAAAAAAAAGTACACATATATTGAACTAGAATTAAAAGCCAGTTCTTATTGCAGTGTTTATTTATGTATTTTCACCAAGTCAAAGAGACTCAGTAGTTAAGTGAGCACAGATTACTTGGTGATGCTCCAGATATACTTCAGAACTTGCCAACTGCCATTGTGTGCATGTGAAAATATCTTTCAAGGAAAAAAAAAAAAAAACCAGACTATTCATCAATCAGTAATTTCTACTATTGACATAAAAATGTATTGTTTATCTCCTTCAAAATAACAATGTCATAAAGTTCAATATTTCTTTTAAAATTAATTTTACTTTATTTAAGATTCAGTTTCCTCTGTTTAATGAAAACTATTTTAGTATTTGTTTGAAAAAGAATACTGCCTATATTTAGAATGGTTTTGAGTCTTGTGCTAATTCAGCCTGGAAATCAATTTATCTAGGCAAAGTGGCCTATGTGAAAAATATACTTAGAGAATATTTAGATAGAGTCACCTTTAATCTATTATGTGTCTGAGTGTAAAACTAAATTAAAAGAACACAAAGTAATCCTAAACTGTTTATGGTAACTTCAGGTATAGGATACTTTTGTTTTGTTTAAACTATATCAGATTTAGTTGAACAGCACAGTAGTGTGTTGTCAACCCTGAAATTCAATTTCAGGTGCATAAGGTCCCTCCCTAACTGATAGCCACAAAACAAACCAAAACCAAAATCCATTGATTGCCATTTAGTTGATTGTGACTTTTGGTGACCTTATATGGCACAGGAGAACTGTCCCATAGAGTTTCCAAGGCTGTAATCTTTACAGACACAGACTGTCACTTCTTATTACCATAGAGCATCTGGAGGTTAGAAGTGCAGTCCTTTTGATTAGCAGCCAAGCACTTAACCACTGCACCATCAGGGTTCTTTTGGTAGAGACAAGAGATACATATTTAGGAAAATATCATACAGCTATGCTAAAGGAAGGAGCTCTGGTAGCATAGTGCCTAAGGCACTTGACTGCTAACCAGAAGACTGGCAGTTCAAACCCACCAGCCACTCCTCGGAAGGAAGATGGGGCGATCTACTTCCGTAGTGATACTGCCTCGGAAACCCAAGGAGGGGTTGCTATGTGTGCGACTCAACAGCACATAACAACAACAACATGCTAAAGGAACAGAGGGTTGCACAATATGAGAGGGAGACGACAGTGCAAGGAACCTAAGTCAAGAGGAGCACTTGACAGGGTAGTCTCATCAGCTAAGGAAACAAGGACTGTTACTTCAAAAACAGTGACAAATGGTAAAAATTCATTGTCTAACCCAAGATATCAAAAGAATCTAATCAAAATTCTAACTGCTAAATTACTGGAATTGAAATCTTTCTAAAACACATTGTTCTCGCCTCTTCTGGAGCAAAGAAGAGTGAAGAAAATCAAAGACACAAGGAAACAATGAGCCCAAAGGACTAGTGGCTGGCCTCCATGACCCTGAGACTAGCTAACCAGTTATCACTGCTGACCACTATGAAAGAGGCCATAATAGGAGATCCCAGATAGAATGGGAGAAAAATGTGGAACAAAACTCAAAATCATAAAATAGACTAGTCTTACAGGTCTGTTAGAGACTAGTGGAGCCTTGAGACTATGGCCGTTAGACACCCTTCAAGCCAGAAACTGAAACTTCTGTGTCTCAACTTTCAATCAAATGATAGGCCTATAAAGTGAGCAATAATACCAGGAAGCTATGCACTCACTAAGGACCTCTGGTGGTGCAGTGTCTGAGGCATCTGACTGCTAACCAGAAGGTTAGTAGTGCAAACCCACCAGTCACTCCACAGAACGCAGACTGGGCAATCTACTTCCATAAAAATTCACTTCCTGGAGAACCCAGTGGGGGTCGCTATGAGTTGGAATCGACTCAGTGGCAACAGATGCACTTATTAGAACAAGCAACCATACAAGATCAAAAATGCAGCATTTGCCCTGGGATAAAACTAAATAAGGCAAGAAGGGGTAGGAAAGAAGGACAAAGAAAAATGGTAAACACAGGGAAGAACTGAGAAGAGTGCTGTTACATTGTGGGGATTGCAATGAATGTCTCAAAACAAAACATGTATGAACTGTTGAATGGAAAACAAATTTGTTCTGTACACTTTTACCCAATACACAATCAGGAGAAAAAAAAATCAATGTACACCTTATTCCTAATTCAATACAAATATTCATATAGATGTACCAAGCTTTAATTTTAACTTTGCTTCTATCTCAATATAAATCCTGCCCCTTGAGTTTCTAGAAAAGTATTTGATTTAGCTTTAGAACATTTTTTTATTATTTAACAATCAATCAGTGTCTTTGATAGAAAAAATAGAAAATCAGGGCCCCAATAGCAAGATGAAATATTTTCTTCAGATACAGGTAGTCCGAGACTCATGACTTGTTCCATTCTGAGACCTCCTTCATGAGTCAGTTCTGATTTTTTTTAGTTTTCATGATTATTGCCTTTTATTATCAGGATCTATAAATCTGATCTTTGTCATTAGGGGTTGGAAACATTACATAAAACATCTGCAAGTGAACGTCTATCTGACCGCTATTACATGCTACAGCATTGTATGTACTACATATAACAACTAAAGTTATTATAACTAAAATGATAACATAATAACTAAAGATAACATTTGCAAAACAAAAACAAAAAGACAGTGAAAAGTGTGGTTCATCCTAACTCAAATGTGTCACAAGTCAGGAACTACCTGTATTAAAGAAAATGATAAAGACTAATCCACACCTAGAGCATATCAGAGTAAACAAGTGAGTTTGAAATTGCAAGTCATATAGGTATCATGATACTGGGCCCATATTTACCATGCATGTTATAACAATTCTATATGCTATTTTATATTGCAAAGTATCATAAAATTTACAACAGAGTTTATAATTACTTACTTGTCATATGAAAGACATATTTGACATGCTCTTCCACTAAAGTTGAAGTAAAGGAAAATTCCTTACTTTAAATATGAAAAACAGATGAATACTCAGAGTTTTAAGCTGTATAAGCATTTTTTTAACCTTTAATACAACTAAACTGTGATAAAGTAATTGGAGACATCATGGTAAGAAACGACATTTCAAGGAATTTCTTTTTTTCTAGTTCTTACATGAAAATGCAAGCGCCTTTTATTAAAGAAAATCTATGGGGGAATTAAATAAATGGAAAAATGTAGCCAGTCCAGAACTGGCCACACAATTGAATTCTCTCTCTTGAATCCAATTCCATAAAAGCCACACAACTTGAAGGACAGACTCAGTGGCTTGACAATACAAGTATCTGCCTGTGCTCTCAATTTAGCCAGCTTTATCTTGGTGGCCACTCTCATTGCCTATTCCAGAAACTGAATGGTGTGTCTTTGTGGGATCTGCATTCCAATAATGATTCTAAAATGTGGTCATTCCCATTGTAAGCTACTGGAACTTCATGATAAAGCAGCACAGAAAGGTTACAGAAAACAATGGCAGCCTAAAAGTACATGTTTAGACTCTTTATCTGTTGGCTAAAATGCAATTCCATGAGCATGATTCTAAGGCATACAAAGATTGTGGACTTTGGGTCAGATACCCATCTGAGCTCTGCCTCTAGTAAGCTGTAGCATTTTTATCCAAGTATTTAATGTTTTTCAAGTTTAAATTTGTCAACTATACATGTGATAATGACCCTTACTTCAAGGGGTTCTTGTAAAGATTAAATAAGAGATGCCCAATACACATGCTAAACTACAGAAGACAGCCAATAAGTGGTACCTATTTAGAGGCTCTCCCACAACAAGGAAGAAGAAATGCCCTTAAGAGAATTATTATTTCTGTGTGCCATTAAGTCAATCTCGACTCATAGTAACCATATAGGAGAGAGTGGAACAGCTTGTAGGGCTTCCTAGGCTGTAAGAGTCATAGGAGCAGATAGCCACCAAGTCTTCTCTCCTATAGAGTGGCTGGTGAGTTTAAACAGATGACTTTTTGTTAGCAGACGAATGCTTACCTGTTGTGCCACCAGGGCTCCTCTGAAGAGTTAGGTACTTCTGAACAAAGGAAGGGGACGTGCATGGTTCGGTGGGAGAATTCTCCCCTTCCACGTAGGACACTCAGGTTAGATTCCTGGCCAGGGCACCTCTGTGCAGCCACCACCCATCTGTTAGCAGAGACTTACGCGTTGCTGTGATGTGGAACAAGTGTCAGAGGCATTTCCAGACTAAGATAGACTAGGAAGAAGGGCTTCTTGATCTACTCCTAAACATCGGCCAGTGCAAACCCTAAGAATCTCAATGGCCTGATATGCAACCAATCACAGGGATGGCACAGGACTGGCAACATTTGGTTGCTTTGTGCATAGGATCATGAGTTAGCGGACAACCTGACAGCCATTAACAACAACAAATAGAAGAAAAGTGATTGGACATCTTCAGCTTCATGATTTCATGTTAAACATACAACTTCACTTACAACAATGATAAATAATGTACATTTTCAAAAGAAGACAGTTTATGGCACACAGCCACCCTTTACTCATTAAAAATAATTTCCTATTAATATACCCAAATTCAATCAACATTTCTTAAAACTCTAAAGAACATACAGATTTCTACTTCCATTACACTCAAAAAAGGCAAGACATTTAAAATAGAGATGAATTTAAGGATGAATCAGGAATTTATTTTCACTTCAAAGTAAAAGGCTTCAAAAGTGTTAAAATGTCCTTATTAATAAAACAGTTTCACTATATTAAAAAAAAACACTAGAGGCCAGATATGAAATGTGATTCATAAGGTCATAATTTTTTAATCACAATATAATACAATACTATTCAATATTAGTTCCTCATTATAAGATGTAATTTCTTCCAACTTACCTAAATATTCTACTATATACATATCTATCTTGTCATCAGTCATTTGTTTCATTGTTTGTATACAAACAGAAATCCTCACAAGATCAAGACAAGAAAAGATATCTGCATCACAGTTTAAAAAGGAAATACTGATTACATGTGTATGGACTTTTTCATATCACTTTTTCTAATAAAAATTTTACAATCTTCAAAAATGTTATAATCCACTAGATGAAAAATACCAAACACCATACCTGTCTGTAAATTTATATTACTTTATTGAGTTTTTTGTCCTTGTTTTTTAATATAACACCTAATACAGACTATTTGCCTAATTGTATTTCAGCATGGTGTCTGTTTCAAAGCAGTCCCTGGAAGTGTTTATACTGCCTTGGATATTATGACAGTTACCATTAACAGAAGTAGAAATTTTCTAATAGTGTTCTTTAGTCCAGGAAAGTCTACCACTGTAATATTATGAGGAATTGTCCATGTGTACCAGACTCTACTAATGCCTCTGTGGAGGGTAAATAGAAAAAATAAATAAATAAAAATTATTGGGCCTTAAACTAAAGCGAAAGGATCACTGGTGGCACTGGGATTAAAGCATTGGGCTGCTACACAAAAGATTGGCAATTTGAACCAATCAGCAACTCCACAGGAGAAAGATGAGGCAGTCTAATTCCATAAAGATTTACACCACTAGAAACACTATGTGGTAGTTCTACTCTGTCCTACAGGCCTACTACGAGTCAGAATTGACTCAATGGCAGTGGATTTTTCTGGTAGAGTAGTGCCTAAGGTACTTGATTGCTAACCAGAAAGCTGGCAGTTCAAACCCACCAGTCACTCCTCAGAAGGAAGGCTGGGCAATCTATTTCCGTAGTGATACCACCTCAGAAACCCAAGGAGGGGTCACTATGAGTCAGGTCTGATTCAATGGCACATAACAACAACAACAAAGCAAAAAGTTAAAATTTGGTGAAAATCCAATGCAAATGAGGGAAAATGGGAATTTTCATAAATTATTGTGGGAACATAAAGTTAATGGCATCTTTCTCAAGGAAAACACAGGCTGCAGTAAGCCAGTCCAGGATCAGCAGAAGATGGGTGTTTGTGTTCATGGAGGCACCCCCGGGGCAAGGCCACAGTAAGCCAGCTGGGAGCAGAGGAAGGCAGGTGTTCGGGTGCCTGGAGCATCCCAGGGGCAGAATAGGTAAGTGAGCAAGGCGCAGGAGACCAGGAAATGAGCAGAGTAGTTTGGAACAACTAAGGGAGACAAACTTGTCTGTCAGTTTGTCTTACAGTGGTGGCTTAAGTGTTGCTGTGAGGCTGGAGGCTGTGTCACCAGTGTTTCAAATGCCAGCAGGGTTACCCATAGTGGACAGGTTTCAGCAGAGCTTCAGACGAAGACAGACTCAAGAGAAGAAAAAGGCCATCCACTTCTCCAAGAATTGGCCAGTAAAAACCTTATGAATAGCAGTGAAACACTGTTCCGATATATTACTGGAAAACTTTATGAACGTCCCTGAAACAATGTCCAATACACTGCTGGAAGATGAGCCTCTCAGGTCAGAAGACACTCAGAATATGACTGGAGAAGAACTGCCTCCTCAGAGTACAGCCAACCTTAATGATGTGGACAAACTGAACTTTTTGGGATATCCATTTGCTGATGTGGCACATCTCTAGATGAGAAGAAACAGCTGCAAAGACCAATTAATAATTGGAACATGGAATGTATGAAATATGAATCCAGGAAAATTGGAAGTTGTCCAAAAAATTAAATGGAACTCATAAAGATCGCTATCTTAGGCACTAGTGAGCTGAAATGGACTGTTTTTTGGCCATTTATCAGACAACCATATGATCTACTGGGAGCTCTGGTAGTGTAGTGCCTAAGGCAATTAACTGCTAACCAGAAGGCTGGTGGTTCAAACTCACTAGCCACTCCTCAGAAGAAAGATGGGGCAATCTACTTCTGTAGCGATGCTGCCTCAGAAACCCGAGGAGGGGTCGCTATGAGTTGGGTCCGACTTGAAGGCACATAACAACAACAACAATATGATCTACTATGCTGGGAATGACAAACTGAAGAATGGCATGGCATTTATCATCACAAAGAACGTATCAAGATCTGTCCTGAAATACAATGTTATCAGTGATAGGATAATATCCATATGCCTATAAGGAAGACCAATTAATACTACTGTAACTTAAATTTATGCACCAACCACCAAAGCCAAAGATGAGGAAGGTGAAGATTTTTACCAACTTCTACAGTCTGAAATTGACCAAACTTGTAATCAAGATGTGTTAATTATCACTAGTGATTGGAATGCAAAAGTTGGAAACAAAGAAGAGTCACCAGTAGTTGGAAAATATGGCCTTGGTGATAGAAATAACGTTGGAGAGCACATGATACAATTGTGCAAGACCAATGACTTATTCATTGCAAATACCTTTTTCGACAATACAAACGGTGGCTATACATGTGGACTTCACCAAATGGACTACACAGGAATCAGACTGACTACATCTGTGGCAAGAGGTAATAGAGAAGCTAAATATCTTCAGCCAAAACCAGGCCAGGAGCTGATTGTGGAACAGACCATCAACTGCTCATATGTAAATTCAAGTTGAAGCTGAAGACAATTAAAAAAAAATCCACAAGAGCCAAAATATGACCTTGATTATATACCTCCTGAATTTAGAGACAATTTAAAGAACAGATTTTATGCACTGAACACCAATGACCGAAAACCAGAAAAATTGTGGGATGACATCAAGAATATCATTCATGAAGAAAGCAAAAGGTCATTAAAAAGACAAGAAAGGAATAAAAGACCAAAACAGATGTTAAAAGAGACTCTGAAACTTGACTTTGAACAGAGAGCAGAAAAGTAGATGAAAAAACTGACAAGACAGAAAAGCTAAAAAGAAAATTTCAAAGAGCAGCTCAAGAACACAAAGTCAATTATTATAATGAAATGTACAAAGGCCTGCAGTTAGAAAAACAAAAGAGAAGAATATGTTCTGCATTTCTAAAGCTTAAAGAACTGAAGAAACAAGTCAAGCCTCAAGTTGCAATATTGAAATATTCCATGGGCAATATATTGAATAACACAGGAAACATCAAAAAGAGATGGATGAAATACACAGAGTCACTATACCAAAAAGAATTGGTCAATGATCATCCATTTCAGGAGATGGCATACGATCAAGAAGCAATGGTATTGAAGGAAGAAGTTGAAGCTACACTGAAGGAACCGGTGAAAACCAAAGCTCCAGGAATTGATGGAACACCCATTGAGATGTTTCAACAAACGGACGACACACTGGAGGAACTCACTCAGCTATGCCAAGAGAGTTGGAAGACAGCTACCTGGCCAACTGACTGGAAGAGATCCACATTTGTACCCATTTCAAAGAAAAGTGATCCCACACAATATGGAAATTATCAAACAATATCATTAATTTCACACACAAGTAAAATGTTACTGAAGATAATTCAAAAATGGTTGCAGCAGTATATTGATGAAGAACTTCCAGAAATTCAAGCTGGATTCAGAAGAGGATGCAGAATGATGGATATCATAGCTGATGTCAGAATGGATTTTGGCTCAAAGCAAAGAATATCAGAAAGATGTTTACTTGTGTTTTATTGACTATGCAAAGGTATTCGATTGTGTGGATTATAACAAATTGTGGATAACGTTGGGAAAAATGATAATTCCAGAACACTTAATTGTACTCATGAGGAACCTGTACATAGATCAGGACGCTGTCATTTGAACAGAACAATGGTGTAATGCATGGTTTAAAATAAGAAGGGAGTATGTCAGGATTGTATCCTTTCACCATATTTATTCAACCTGTATGCTGAGCAAATATATCTGAGAAGGTGGACTATATGAAGAAGCACGTAGCATCAAGATTGGAGGAAGCCTCATTAACAGCCTGAGAAACACAGGTGACACAACTTTGCTTGGTGAAAGTGAAGATGACTTGAAGCATTTACTGATGAAGATTAAAGAGTACAGTCTGCAGTATGGATTGTACCTCAATATAAAGAAAACAAAAATCCTCACAACTAGACCAATAAGCAGCATCACAATAAATGGAGAAAAGATTGAAGTTGTCAAAGTCTTCATAATGCTTGGTTCTATGATCAACACCAATGGAAGCAGCAGTCAAGACATCAAAAGATGTATTGCATTGGGTAAATCTGTTGCAAAAGACCTCTTTCTAGTGCCGAAGAGCAAAGATACCTCATTGAAGATTAAGATGTGCCTAACCCAAGCCATGGTATTTTCAATTGCCTCATGTGCATGTGACAGCTGAACAATGAATAAAGAAGACCAAAGAAGAGTTGATACTTTTGAGTTGCAGTATCAACTAATGTATATATCCTGGAGGAAGTACAGCTGGAGTGCTCCTGGGAAGTGAGAATAGCCAGACTTCATCTCACTTACTTTGGACATACTCTCAAAAGGGACCATTCTCTGGAGAAGGAGGTCATGCTTGGTAAAATAGAGGGGGGTCAATGAAAAAGGGAAAGGCCCTCAACAAGATGGACTGACACAGTGGCTGTAATGATAGGCTCAGGTATAGCCAGTGTGCATAAGTCACTGTGAGTCAGAGATGTCTCAACGGCACATAACAACAACTCCCAAGGGTACTTTGGCAATAACCAAAAGACCACACCCACTGCCACTGAATTGTTTCCAATTCATAGTGACAGAGCAGAACTGCCCCACAGGATTTCCAAGTCTGTACCTATCAAAATGTAAATGCACAAGCTATTTGACCTAGCAATTCCCCTTTTAGTGATTTATATCCTAACATGAAGATATGTGTTAAAAATAGAAGCTAACCAAAAAGAATGTAAACATCACCAAGAGCAGATAATTCAAGTAAGTTATGGTATGTAATACTATGAAATAATCAGAAAGCATGTATCAGTATACTAATATGGCAAAATCTCCAAAATTTATGGAACTTATAAACAATACGTTACCCAGAGTATAGTGTGATTTAATCTCATTGCTATATATTTTTAAATATGTATATTTTGATATATGTGCAAACTTTCATTGAAAGATACACAGAACACATTAATAGTTTCCTCTATGGAATGAAACTACATATGAATCATGGGAAAACATTTCCTCTTTATTTTATACTTATCTGAATTTTTAATTTACCAGGCACATATATCACATTTTAAAATTAATTAACATCACAAAATAATTAAAGGTATGGTCAATAACAGATGTATAAACCTACATATTTAAATTTCAAATTGTGGGTAGTTAAGAGGAATAAAACAAACACTGTGTAAGACTCAAGAAATTGTTTGAGTAATTGCAGTCAAGAAGAATTATCCTGACTTCTGGTAAGATGGAGGAATAGGCAGACAAGTGACACAGACCCTGCTCAACAAAGAAAAGAGAAACCAATTGACAGAGATACAGAAGATAATCCTGGAGCCCTGAGCTTTGAAAGGAAGTACACAGAAGTGGATTAGGCACCAACTACTGGAAAAACCTGAATGAAAACAGTGAGTACAGAGACCGTCACAGCTGTGGACTGTCAGCCACTCTGATGGGACCAACATCCTGAACATTTCCAAGTGGTGTTGGGACCTAAGAACTGACCAAAAGACCAGCCCTGGTCACCAAGGGCTGCAGAGATGACTGCACTGGTGGCCTCTGACTAGGAAGAGAAAAAGCAAGGAGGGAGACAACCTGAGCTGTGGACTCTCAGCTGTCCAGCAGCCATTTTGATTGCTTACACACAGCAGCCATTTTGCATATTTAAAGTGACCAAGGGTGCAGCCATTTTGAATCTTTACAAGTGGCAGCCATTAGGGATTTTAGAGTGACAGCATTCTCATTCAGATTCCAGGGACTTAAGAATAGGTTCTTTTTGCCAAGGTCAGTAGGGACATACGAGAGGCTGATAACAGGAAAGGAGACAGGTGGTGAGTGTATAAGTGCTGCTGCTAACTAGTGAATAGAGGAGCACAGCACAGTATACTGCTATCATATGTAATGTACAAACAAAACAAGAAAATGAAAACTGTGGGCAAGTCACTCCAACATACAATCACCAATTAAATATAAACACAAAAATGTCACAATGCCTTGGAGAAAACAGAGCATCATAGTGCACACAAAGAAGCAAGATAAAGCAAGAGAAACAAGGGAACAGGATACAGGCCCAAAACACATCCCCGAGGAAGATGCAGCATTGGAACTCCCTGATAAGGAATACAAAAGAACTGTATTTAAATATCTTCAGCAAATTGACAGACAGATGAAGGAAAACACTGACAACACTAAGGAAAACACAGACAAAACTCTAGAACAATTTTGGAAGACAATAAAAGAACAAAATGACAAAATACATGAAAAATTAGAAATGATACAAAATCTACGCACAGAAATCCAAAAGATTAATACTAAATTTTCAGAAATAGATAAGACATTGATTGGGCAAAGGAGTAGAATTGAATCAATGAAAGACAGAACTAGTGAGATTGAAGTCAGATACCTGAATACTTCTTTGGAAAGGGATCAATCAGAAAAAAAGATAAAAACAAAATGAAGAAAGCCTAAGGTTCATGTGGGATACCATCAAAAGGAATAACCTATGTGTAATTGGAATTCCAGAACAGGAAGAGACAAAGAAACCTACTGAGAAAAACGTCCAAGATTTGTTGGAAGAGAATTTTCCTGGTATGATAAAAGATGAGAATATATATATCCATTCAGAAAATCCAACAAACCCCAAAGAGGATAGACCCCAAAAGAAAATCACCAAGACATAGCATCATCAAACTCACCAAAACTAAAGACAAAAAAAGAATCCTAAAAGCAGCATGGGAAAACGAAAAGTTACCTACAAGGGGCAACCAATAAGACTAAGCTCAGATTTCTCGACAGAAACCATGCAGGTAAGAAGAAAATGGGATGGTATATATATAAAACACTAAAAGAGAAAAATGTCCAACCAAGAATTACATACCCAGCAAAAGTGTCCCTCAAACATGATGATGAAATTAGGACATTTCCAGATAAGCAGAAATTAAAGGAATTTGTTAAAACCAGACCAACCTTACAAGAGATGCTAAAGGGGGTCCTTTGGACAGAGAGGCAACAACAGCCAACAACTGACCATTAACACACATGATGATATAATCCAGAAACCAACCCAGCTATGGAAGTATCCAAAGTAAGCCAGGCTACAAGACTGTAAAAAGGGAACCAGAGACATCAACTGACAGACGAAGGCAACTACAAACCAAAAAGAGGGAAAAAACTGTGTCGTTACAGAACTTCTACATGGTAGGGAAGTCAGGACAACTGCAAGATAGAAGACAATTCTAAGCTTGAGAAGACTATAAATCACAGGGCAATCTCAAAGAAAAGTTATAAGCCTTCACATTAAAATAAAAAAGAAGACCAGCACAAATATTTAGCAAATACTGAAACAATAGCAATGAAGGAAGTGATAACACAATCCATAAACAAAATGAGCTCAGTACAGAAAATTATATGGAACAAAGAAATCAACATCATGAAAAAGCATATAACAAACATGACAGCAACAAATTCATATTTGCTGATAATTACGTATGTGGCAAGGGACTTATCTCTAAGATTTATAGAAAACTCTGATGCCTCAACAGCAATGGAATTAACAATCCAATTGAAAACTGGGCAGAAGACATGAATAGACACTTCACCAATGATGATATTCAGGTGGCCAGCAAATACATGAAGAGATGTTCATAATCACTGGCCATCAGAGAGATGCAAAGCAACAAAGAGATACTATCTCACCCCAATACTGATGGCAAGGTTCAATGAGACAGAAAATAACAAATGCTGGCAGGGATGTGGAGAGATAGGGACTCTCATACACTGCTGGTGGGATTGTGAAGTGATACAACCACTGTGGAAAGCAATATGGTGATTCCTTAGAAAGCTGGGATTGGAAATACCATTTGACCCAGCAATCCCATTAGTAGGTGATTGTTAACCAGAAGCCTGGCAGTTCAAACCCACCAGCCACTCCTCGGAAAGAAGATGGGGTGATCTACTTCCGTAGTGATACTGCCTCAGAAACCCAAGGAGGGGTCGCTATGAGTCAGGTCTGACTTGAGGGCACATAACAACAACATCCTATAGAGGTGAGAGCCAGGACAGGAACAGATATATGACATTCATGTTAATCTCAGCACTATTTATAATAGCAAAAAGATGGAAACAACCTATGTGCCCTTCAACGGAAGAGTGGATGACCAAACTATGGTACATATACACACTGGAATACTTTGCAACACTAAAGAATAATGTAGAGTCTGCAAAACACCACATAATATGGATGAATTTGGAGGACATTATGCTCAATGAAGTAAGTCAGTCACAGAAGGACAAATATAGTATTAGTTCGTTGTTGTAGAGGGTAAAAGGAAAGGTTTATATATGGAGGGAAACATTCTTTGTTGGTTGCCAGGGGTGGGAGCGGAGAAAAGGGAACACTGTGAAGGAAAAAAAAAAAAAAAAAACCATTGACCCATGCCACTTTAGTTTCGTATATTTCACTGTATATAAATTTTATTTCAATAAAACGCATTTAAAAAAACAAAAAAAAAAAAAAAAGGAGAATTATCCTGAGAAAACTGTAAGCATAAGGAAGGAAAATCTGCCACGTAGTTCAGATGTTAGGAAGAATCCATTCTGACCAAGAAGTGGAGGGAGTCAAAAGAGTTTGAAGTGAAAGTCAAATATCAACACAGGAAAAATAAATCTACATGAGATAAGAATTCTGGATCAGGTACATCAGAGACAAAAAACTGAAATCAGATGTATCTGTAATAGATACTATAATGTCACTTAAAAGAAAATATACTGTTTTAGGGTTCAGAGGAAAGGAGATATATAATTGAGATGATACTTCAGGAAAAAGACATTCTTAGAAAAACTAGAAGAAACCATAACCTGGAAGCCCAGTACAAATCATAAGAAATGCCACACATGATCCTTTATTCATGGCGTATGTAGCAAGCATTTTATCTCAATGGTAGCAAGAAAAGATATAGCTGACCTCCCTCAAGTCAATCTCAACAGAAACATACCCCTAAAATAGTGGTTCCCAACCTGACTGCACTTTGGAATCCCCCAAGGAGCCTTAAAATGTACTGATGCTAGAATTTTGATTTAATTGGTCTGGGATTCAGTCTGAGCATCTGGAATTTACAAAACTTCACAGGTGATTTTAATAAGCAGCTAAAGTTGGAAACCTCTGCCCTGAGAGTTCAGTCATTTAAACTTTCACTGTTTAAATTTGCCCAATCTCAAGATACCAAATCCTTTAGGTTTGATCAAAAATGTAAATATTTCTATCAGAAGCTTTCCATACTTGTGGTAGGCTACTATCCTGGCAGATCCCAGTGAAAAGGGCTTGGCAATTCTTATCTTTGTTGTCATCACTTATCACATTGATATCTGTATTGGCCATTGGAACACTAACAAGCAAAATATAGTTTTGCTCTTGTTCTCAAACACCCCCATTTTGATACCCAGCTAAGGTGCTTTAAGAACTGGGGGAGAAGCCCTGTGGAAACGACCAAGAGAAAGAAGCATCATGTGGATAGAACAGTCAAATGGAGGAAAGCTAAGAGATCCCAATTAAGTTCAGCTGAACACAGATTGATGCTACCCATGTGTAACAATTACCCACTCAACCCACAAAATGGAGAGATAACAAATAGCTATCTTAAGCCATCAAATTTTGTGCTGGTTCTGTTCCTCACAATTAAAAATATTTAATAAAAACACTTAATACTTGTAGCTCTTACATTTAACCTTTAAACAGCATTCTAAACTCACCACTATGTCTGAAACAAAGGTTTATATGCCAAACTCTCAATTTTCTCACGTTTCATCAAGTTCTTTGTGTGTCTTATTTCTTAGTTCCTCCACCTGGAATAGTATTTCTCAATCTTAAGATATGTATGGAGTACTTGACAAGTAATCAGCACACATAGAAACCAATCTTTTGTTAATTTTTTTAAAAATAAATATTAAGTCTTGAAATTAATAATAGCTTCCTATCAATGAGAAGGACAACTTTCTGTTGAATAAGGTATCTTTATCTCGCATGACAGGTAGCTTGAGCTAGAGATCAGATTACACACCCATGCAGTTTCTTTCCAAAAGCAACTCACTGCCGTTGAGTCGATTCTGACTCATATTCATCTAAAATAGAAAGCACTCCTTACTGGTCACTAGTTGTCATAGAGTGGAGACACCGAGTGGGTCAGAGTAGAACTGCTATAGCACAATGTAGCACAGCAAGTGTTTGGTGGCGCTCTCAGATAGTTCTGGATATTTGAAGCAAATATCGACTGAGGAATCAGAGATTTCTCATTTTCACATATTAAGCTGAAAAACCTACTACATTTAAAATTAGGCGGACCATTTCAACATAAAGAAATATGAATTTTTTTAGTTTCCTGTAGCATATTTATTGGTTTTTAAATGTTATTCAAGTTTTTTATCCAAATGATGAAAATAATCAAATAATGGTAAAATAATTGGTAACAACATGCATATCACTATTGTCTTCTTCAAACCCCTGACCCTCCAGGTTAAAAAGTGATCAATCACGCAGCCATGAAAAGGTAGGGCCAAGCTATTCAAACATTACACATCACAGAGACACAGAGCAACACCAACAGAGCAAGCCACATGCAATGATATAAATAAATGAATTCACTGTGATGAAGTAATATTTTTATTCCATCTTTCAAACAAATAAATTTGTTTGAGCTCCTTGCTGCTGGCAGCCAACCAGCACTCTTCAGCAATCTTGTATTGCTTTTCCCATCATGCTAAGATACATGCTCAGTGACTGCAATCCCATCCTTGTCCCAATTTTCACTGCTTCCTTCATATTCCTGAATCAAAACCAGCAAGTATATTGTGACCATCAGCTGTTCCTAGGGAATAATGCCAAACATGCACTAGTGGTAAGTGAAACTCCTGTTTACAAAGCAATGCCATCCTTGCCCACTAAAACTGTTTTAATATGCCAGTTCTGGTCCCACCCATCTGTCCAGTCTATACTGTAACTCTTAAAACAATACTTCCCTTTCCTGTAGCATCAGGTCTTAACTGATAAGGAATTTCAAAGTCATCAAACACATCTGTACTAGAAAGCAAGTTCTATGAGAGCAAGCATTTTGCTTATTTTGTTCACTGCTCTACTTCTAGAAGTTAGAATACTTCAGGGCATACAGTGGTAGGTCCTCGAAAATTATCTGTTCAATGAATTAATGCATGTTGTTGTCGGTGGTGTTATTGTTAGGTGCCGTCGAGTTGCCTCCAACCCGTAGCGACCCCATGCACAGCAGAACGAAACACTGCCCAATCCCGCACCAGCTCCACGATCCCTGCTATAATCGAGCCCATCATCGCAGCCACCGTGTCAATCCATCTCATTGAAGGCCTCCCCCTCTTTTGTCAACGCTCCACCCTACCAAGCATGACATCCTTCTCCAGGGAATGGTCCCTTCTGACAATGTGACCAGAATAGGTGAGACGAAGTCTGGCCATTCTTGCTTCCAAGGAGCATTTCGGGTGCACTTCCTCCAGGACAGATTTGTTAGTTCTTTTGGCAGTCCATGGTACTTTCAGCATTCTTCACCAGCACCACAACTCAAAAGCATCAACTATTGTTCGATCTTCCTTATTCATTGTCCAGCTCTCACATGCATATGAGGCGACTAGAAATATCATGGCTTGTGTCAGGTGCACCTTAGTCCTCAAGGAGACATTCTTGCTCTCAGCACTTGAGTTCCTTCACGGTTGATTTTCCCAATGCTGCATTAGGGGGAAGCTCTGGTAGCATAGTGGCTAAGACACTTGCCTGCTAACCAGACGGCTGGCAGTTCAAACCCACCAGCCACTCCTCAGAAGGAAGGTTGGGCAATCCTACTTCCATAGTGATACTACCTCGGAAACCCAAGGAGGGGTCGCTATGAGTCGGGTTTGACTCGACGGCACATAACAACAACAACAACATGTAATTAATGCATAAATGTATTTCCTATATGCTATGCTATGGCTCAATCTCTACACCTCAGTTCTACAGCCTTACTATGAAAAAAAATGTGGTACACCAAACAGTGTCTGTTTTTACACATTGATGACCACTGATATGTGAAGTGTCATTTAACAAAGAGGTTTTGCCAATAATCAATGTGCTTCCCCTCTACACATACATCTGTCATTAGTATTTCAACTAGTTGACAAGCTTCTCAGTAGTTGTATGACATGTCACACACAGGACTGAAATTCTGAATGATGCCTCTAGGGTTTTCATCTCTGCCTTTAGGGAAAAAGATCACCGATTTCATACTGGGAAGCCTTACATCGACAGTTTCATAACAAGTGACTATGGGTCAATGGATCATCAGTCCAGTGAAATCTGAATGCCAGATGTTTCCTTATTCAGAAGCATCTGCTAAATTATGGCACTAGCAGTCTCCCTTGTTCCAACTTACCAGGTTTAAATTTGACACTTGAAATACAATTTTGATGTTACTATTTTAAATCTATTTTTCCATTTATCACTTTTGAGATTATCAATCCTATTTTATGTGCGCTGGAATTAAAATAATGGTGAAAACATGTAAATTACATAAAGTTTTTAGCAAAGAACTTGTACCTTACCTGAGAAACCCTAGCAATCCAATTCTGGGATATAGTGAAGACATTCTGGACAGATGCTAGTTGTTTCCCAATATTGTCTGTTTCATCCACAGCAATAAAACCATCAACTTTGGGCTCATCACATAGCTCCCCCAGATTACAGAGTACATTTCACATCCCTTTTTAAAGCTTAGTTTGGCCTTTTGACTAAATTCTAGTCAACAAGCTGTAAGCCAGATTGCCAAGTCTAATTTCTAAAAATTATGTTTATAGGGAAGGGGAAATGCTTTTCTATTCTTTTTGTCCTGGTTGTAATGCAAACAAGATGGCTTGAGCATGGACAATGAGGTAGAAGCAGCCTGCTGAGACTCACAGAAAAAATAAAACCAAACAAAGGAGAAACACTCTTAAAATGCTACCTTGGGACAGTTTTGAAGCCCTGGCTAGAGATTGGTCTGTGTCCTTCCCGAGTAGCTAACTAAATCCATTCTCCAAACACTGCCCTTACTAGGTTCCACAAACTCCTGGGCACCCATCCTAATCACCCTGGGAAAAGATACCTAACAGCAAAACACAGTCCCTCTGCCCCATGAAACAAAAAACAAAACCCCTCTGTCATCGAGTCCATTTTGACTCATAGCGACCCCTACTGGGTTTCCAAGGTGGTGAATCTTTATGGGAGTAGACTGTCCCATCTTCCTTCCATGGAATGACTGCTGGGTTTGCCCCATAAGGCTGGAGAACTACATAAATGCCTAGGAGCTCTGGTAGTGTAGTGCCTAAGGCATCTGACTGCTAACCAGAAGGCTGGCAATTCAAATCCACTAATCACCCCTTGGAATGAAGGTTGGGCAATCTACTTCCATAGTGATACCACCTCAGAAAGCTATGAGTCGGGCCCCATTCGACAGTACATAACAATTCCCAAGAAGCCTGAGAAACCTTGCTAAAACCACCCTGCTTGTCAGACATTATCTTGTCCTACAATCCCATCTTTTTACCTTTTCCCTGGGCACAAAACCTGTGTGGCCCTGTGTAACATTAGGCTGTGCTTCCTTGCCTTTGGGAATTGAGAACATAAATAATCTACTTACATTACAGGGCCGCCCACACTGTTCTTTCCCGTGTCACACCTGACTTACAGTCCCACGAATCTGTTAGAGCAGGAGCCTGAGTCCCTGGCACCACAGTACACTGACACTCTATGGCCTTTTTTGGGGGGAGGGGAGGAGGTGGGTTAAGAAATAAACTGTTGGCTTAAGTTATTGTTGAGAGCTCTGGTGGCATAGTGTCTAAGGCATTTGACTGCTAACCAGAAGGCTGGCAGTTCAAACCCACCAGCCACTCCTCAGAAGGAAGACTGCACAATCTACTTCCGTAGCGATACAACCTCCAAAACCCAAGGAGGGGTCACTATGAGTTGGATCCGACTCGACAGCAGTGAGTTTGGTTTTTTGTTTTGTTTTGTTTTTTAAGTTATTGTTACCTCAGAGTTATTAAGTTATTTCCACTTAAACCAAATCCTAGCTGATTGATACTAAAAATATTTTTAAATGTCTAGGACAATACTATTAATAATAAAGATATGTAATGCTCATACACTTATTGTGTACAAAATGTTATCTTAAATGTTTTACATTTAGTAATACATTAATCCTCACAATAAGAGCATCCTAATAAAGTGTGTCCTGTTATGCCTGTTTTATAGATGAGGAAACTGAGGTGTGAAGAAGTTAAGTAACTTGCTAAGTCACACAGCTATTGAGAGTCATTGTCAGGATTTGAACAAAGGAAGACTGGGTGCTTAGCTCATTCCCTTAACCTCTCAGGCCCTACTGCCATTTGCAATTGTTGTTGTTGTTGTTATGTGCGTCAAGTCAGACCCAACTCATGGTGACCCTTCCTTGGGTTTCTCAGGCAGTATAACTGGAGTGGCTGGTGGATCTGAACTGCCAGCCTTCTGGTTAGCAGTCAAGTGCCTTAGGCACTACACTACCAGTTATTTATAATTAAATAGACTATAGCATGTGTTATAATTATTAAAATTTCAATTTTCTGAAAAGTATGTGAATATAATTGTTTCATTTTTCCCTTCCTCTCCTGCTGCCATACTACCTGTGAAGTATTTGCTAGGCTAAGGTGGGCCTGGTTTCGCAGTGGTTAAAGCACTCAGCTGATATCCTAAATACCAGCAGTTCAAACCCACCAGCTACTCCATGGGAGAAAGCTGTGGCAGCTGTGGCTGTTTGTAAAGATTTAGTCATAGAAACCCTATGGGCAGGTCTACTCTGTACTAAAGTGTTGCTCTGAGTCAGAACTGACTCCATGGCATTAGGTTGGGCTGGACAGTCACAGAAGTTCATGGACCCTTTGAGGTTTCCAAATCATTATTTTCTCTAACTGGAATTGAAGCTGTCAGTGTGGCATTGTTTTCCAGTTTCCCAGATACTATCCTCACTGCTGGACGCCTAGTAGGCAAACAGAGAGCCACAGTCACTTGACAGATGCCTACATCTGCAGTCTACCACTCATCTGTTGGTTTGTTGTACTGTGGTGGCTTGCATGGTATTGTGAGGCTGAAAGCTATACCACCAGTATTTCAAATACTAGCAGGGTCACCCATGGTGGACAGGCTTCTGCTGAGTTTCCAGACTAAAAAGACTAGAAAGGAGGACAGAGCCAATCACTTCAGAAAAAACTGGTCACTGAACACCTTATGAGCAGCAGCAAAACTGTCTGATAGCATGCAAGCAGATGAGCCCCTTAGGCTGTAAGGCACTCAAAATACAACTAGGGAAGAGACGCCTCCTTACATTAGAGTTGACCACAATGACGTGGATGGAGAAAAGCTTTCTAAACCTTCATTTGCTGATGTGGCATGACTCAAAATGAGAAGAAACAGCTGCAAACATCCATTAAAAATTAGAACATGGAATGTACGAAATATGAATCTAGGAAAATCAGAAATTGTCAAAAATGATACAGATGACATAACTTTGCTTGCTCAAAGAGAAGATGACTTGAAACACTTACTGATGAAGATTAAAGACTACAGTCTGCAGTATGCATTATACCTCAACATAAAGAGAACAAAAATCCTCACAACTGGACAAATAAGCAACATCACAGTAAAGAAGGAAAAATTGAAGCTGATGAAAATTGTGATCCACACAGTCAAATGCCTTTTCATAGTCAATAAAACACAGCTAAACATTTTTCTGGTATTTTTTGTTTTCAACCAAGTTTCATTGCATATCAACAATGATATTCCTCATTCCACATCCTCTTCTTAATAATTCAGCTTGAATATCTAGCAGTTACCTGTCAATATATTTCTGAAATCATTTTTGAATTACTGTCAGCAAAATTTTACTTGTGTGTGATATTAATGATATTGTCCAATAATTTCCACATTCTGTTGGATCACCTTTCTTTGGACTGGGCACAAATATGGATCTCTTTCAGTCAGTTGGTCAGGTATTTGTCTTCCAAATTTCTTGGCATAAAGAAGTAAGCCCCTCCAGCGCTGTATCCATTTGTTGAAACACCTCAATCCGTATTCCCTCAATTCCTGGAGCATTATTTTTCAGCAATTCCTCAGTGCAAGTTGGACTTCTTCCTTCAGTATCATCGGTTCTTTAACATATGCTATCTCATGAAATGGTTGAATGAATGTTGACCAGTTCTGTTCTGTACAGTGACTCCATCTTCTTTTGATGCTTCCTGAATCATTCAATATTTTGCCCATTGGGTACTTCAAAATTGCAACTTGAGGCTTGAATTTTTTCTTCAGTTCTGTCAGCTTGAGAAATGTTGCCATGTATTCTTCCTTTTTGGTTTTCTAATTCCAGGTCTTTGCACGTTTCATTATATTACTTAACTTTGTCCCTTTCAGTGACCCTTTGAAATCTTCTGTTCAGCTCTTTCATTTCATCATTTCTTCCATTGCCTTGGTTACTCTCCTTTCAAAACCAAGTTTCAGAGTCTCTCCCGGCATCCATTTTAGTCTTCTCTTCTTTTCCTGTCTTTTTAGTGACCTTTTGCTTTCTTCATGTATGCTGGCCTTGATGTTATCCCCAAACTTATCTGGTCTTTGTCACTGGTGTTCCATGTATCAAACCTATTCTTCCAATGGTACTAAATTCAGATGGGATGTACTCAAGGTCCTATTTTCACTCTCATGGACTTGTTTTGACTTTCTTCAGCTTCAGCTTCAACTTGCACATGAGCAAGCTTCTGGCCTTGTTCTGACTGATGATACTGAGCTTTTCCATTGCCTCATCCCATAAATGTAGCTGATTTGATTCCTGTGTATTCTATCTGGTGAGGTCCTTGTGTACAGTCGCCATTTATGTTGTTGAGAAAAGGTATCTGTAATGAGTAAGTCATTGGTCTTGCAAAATTCTATCATGTAACCTCCAGTATCACTTCTATCACCAAAGCCATTATTTTCCAGCTACCGGTGATTCTTCTTTGTTTCAAACTTTTACATTCCAATCACCAGTAATAATTCATATATCTTGATATTTGGTCAATTTAAGACTGCAGAAGTTGTTATAAATCTTCAATTTTTTCATTGTTGGCTTTCATGGTTGGTGCATAATTTGCATAGTAGTCGCATTAACTGATCTTTCTTATTGTTGTACGTGCTGTTGAGTTGGTTCCAACTTATAGTGACCCTACATACCACAGAACAAAACACCGCCCACTTGTGTGCCATCCTCACAATCCTTGCTATACTTGAGCCCATTGTTGCAGCCACTGTGTCAATCCACCTTGTTGAGCGACTTCCCCTTTTTCGCCATCCTCTCCACTTTATCAAGCATGATATATATACTTCTCCAAAGACAGGCCCCTTCTGACAATAAGAGTGAAGTAAGTGACATGAAGTCTGGCCATTTCCCCTTCTAAGGAGCATTCTAGCCTATGGACTCAAGCACAGGACAGTGTTTTGGTTCTCTAGTACTACTGACAAAAATATCACAAATGGATGGCTTTAACAGAGATTTAGTCTTTTATAGTTTAGAAGACTAGAAGTTTGAGTTCAAAGTACCTAGGGGCTGGGTGAAGTTCCCTTGACCTTGGGCTTCAGCTCTGCCTACTGTTCCAGGCTGCAGTGTAGTAAATTACTTAGTATGGCTTTTCTACCCATAAGTCATTGTAAACTCAGTGGTGGAATGAGCAACTAAGGAGCTCCTGATTGTAAATGTTATCTACCTGGGTTATTTCTGTTGGGAGTGGCACAATACAATGCTCTGGGAGGTTCCCACTCTCT
>NW_006921589.1:28328666-28340161 GCF_000298275.1 Orycteropus afer afer
TTGCAGTAATAGGCCTTGGGTTACTGCTGGTAATCCTGTCTTCCTCTTGTGGGATTAGAGGAGGTCAGAACATGTGGCCTCCTTGCCATTTTTGCACAGGCCCACCAGAGCTACAGGCCTTTTCCATCTCATGCAGTTGCTAGCTGCTGAGGCTGACAAACCCAAGTTCAGCAGGCAAAATAGCACAGCCCCAAGATCAGCATGCAACATGGCAGGCCACTGAGATGAAGACTCAGCCAAATGCAGGATCCAGAGATGCCAAAACCTGGAGACCTTTCTCAAAGCTTCTCTATATAAACTGGAAGAAAGTTACACCCTGAAGGCAACTAATTAGCTGCTCACAGCAGATTTCATCACAGAGTTAATTCTAATCTCACCGGAGGGGTAACAGCACCCAGCTGCCCAGTCACCCAAAATCACAGTCCAGCAAAGGTGACACATAACCTTAATGACCACAGAAATATTGTGAGGATGACACAGGACCAACATGGCATTTTGTTGTGTTGTACCTAGGGTCACTATGAGTCAGACCTGACTCCATGGCACCTAACGGCAAGAACACCACCACCACATCAGCAAAGCACCAAATGAGGACTAAGGTTTGCTTTCAGTATATACATAGTGGCTGATTTGACCATCAGTTCCTCCTCACCAAGGTGTTTTTAGGTGCTGTTGAGTTTGTTCTGACTCATAGTGACCCTATGTAAAACAAAATGAAACTCTGCCCAATCCGGTGACATCTTCACAATTGTTGCAATGTTTGAGCTTATTTTTTTCAGTCACTGTGTCAATTCATCTCATTGAGGGTCTTCCTCTTTCTCCCTGACACTATACTCTACCAAGCACCATGTCCATCTCCAGGTATTGGTCTATCCTGATAATATATCCAAAGTATGTGACACAAAGTCTCTCCATCCTTGCTTCCAAGAGCATTCTGGCTGTACTTCTACTAAGATAGATCTGTTCATTTCTTCGATAATCCCCAGTATACTTAATATTCTTCAACATAATTCAAAGACATCAATTCTTCTTCAGTCTTCCTCATCCTTTGTCTAATTTCACATGCATATGAGGGGATTAAAAACACCATGGCTTGAGTCAGATACATCTTAGTCCTCAAAGTGACATATTTGCTTTTTAGCATTTTAAAGAGGCATTTTGCAGAAGATTTGTCCAATGCAATTAGTAACAGAAATTCTGTGAGAACACTGACATAGCCCATTCTTTTCAAATGCCCAATGTATAATTAATATTCTATATTAATGTGGCCTTCATTCCTGACCACTGAATATATTCCAGGTACTATGCTTAATAATATTGTACCATTTGATTTTGAGTATTTTGTTGTGTGTGCTTTGTGACAATAGAATAAAACAGCTGTTACAGCCAAATGGGATCTTAGGGATTCTTTTTACCTCACTCCTCATTCTAGAGATGACAAGAGTAAGGCTAACTTACTCACGCAAAATCATGTGGGTTTTGAGTGACACAGATGGGACTAGCACACGAGTCTTCCAGTCAAGTATCAGTATTATGTTTTGAGGTACTTGTTTACTTAAGAATATCACCTGTTCATAATTCTAAGTAAGCAAGCAGATCCTCAACCTTTTTATACATAATAGATGAACCAGTATGAAGTTTAAAAATTTCCCCAGCAACTACATGCAGTAATCTCAGCTGTAAATTCACAGAACTTTGTGATTTTTTTTTTCTATCTATAGCATGATAGCTTCTTTTTGTCAGATAATAGACATGTTTCCTTAATGGTAAATCACTCATAATGCCAATGTTGTTAGAAATTTTCAACACATTTGAGGGCATCTGGATATGATGTGGAAGAAGAGAGAAAGAAGTAGGAAATGCAGTATTTCCAGCCTACAAATCTTAGCAAATGAAAATGTGATTAGCTGTATGTTTCAAAGGAAATTAATCACTTTCTGAAAAACCTAAAATCTCATTAAGGGTGATGGATTTACACTTGAATATAATCCATAAGGAACTAAACAAGCCAAATACCTGCGTGCTTTGAAAAACCTTTATTTTCCTATATGGTTTTGGCACTAAGATACTCAATAAGACTTAAGAGTTTTGCCTAAAAAGTTACCCAAGAATTAACAGAGTTTCAAACATATGCCAGCTTCTAATACTATGCATTTAGGGATCAGGTAATAACTCACGTTTCACTCTTCAGACCTATATCACAAAATATGACATTTGTATAAAATTTGCCTTTATTGTACATGTTGGAAGGTCTTAGATTGTATGCAGGATTGACCATTTTCCCAGTTAAATCTGGAAAGAATCCATAAGCCAGAAAAGCTTCACAGATAAGAACTCCATCCAACCAAACATGATAAAACTGTTAATGGGGAAAGGGAGACAGAATATTTTATATAAATTATACCCATTGCAAAAGACTTAGTGGCGATTTATGGACTGAGATGCTAAAAAATTATAAATTAAAGGATCAAAGAGAATAGAGAGCTACTAAAGAAAGCAAAGAAGTATTTGTTCCCAGACTTGACTTGAACAAATTACAGCACTTGAATAATGAATTTAGCTCTAAGTGCATTGATATCTAAAGCAAAAATGAAAATAGGTTGAGTTACACAGTTCTAATTTTCTGATAAGGGAAAACATTCAAGTTTATAAAGACACCAATTAATATTCACTCATTAAGAGTAGGAATTTATCAGATATGTACTTGTATAGTGTTGAATCAATGGCTAAACAGCAGCAGCAACAGGTAAATACTGATGAGCGCTTACTATCTACCAGATACTTTGCTAAGCATCCTGCATTTACACTATTTCATTATTACAAAGGAGTTCTGATGGTGTAGTGGTTAAGGCATTCAGCTCCTAACCAAAAGGTTGGTGGTTCAAACCCACCAGCTACTCTGTGGAAGAAGGGGCAGTCTGCTTCTGTAAAGATTTAGAGCCTTGGGAATCCAATGGGGGTCACTACGAGTCAGAATCAGCTTGACAGTAGTGAGTTTGGTTTGAGTTTAAAACATTACAAGAGCCTCAGAAGACCTCCATTTAGAGAAGAGAATAGCAAAGCACAAAGATGACCAGTGGCACTGTGGGAATAAGTGGTGCAAATCAAAGCCACAGGATGCAAGTCCACAAATCCACACTTTAAAATATAATCTTTCTTTCTGAATGTATGAAATAAACACATCCTCTAAATGCTTTATGTGGATATAAGAATGTGACCTTGATGTGTGGTGATCATGCTTATCATATGTTTTTGGTTTCAAAGCCTGTCTTTTTAACACAACTCTGCTCTGTCTCACAAAAATACATTAGATATTGGAGTCAGCAAAATGGATATATAGTCCTTCACATCAGAGATCTGTTGAACAATATGTATAATAATACATGATACAGAAATATTATTCAACAGAGGATTCTTCTATTGATCTTCTATACATATGACATTAAATAATCAGTCAGTCATTACATATTTTTGTTGTTGCTATTTCAGAAGTGACGTAATTCAGATACTTTTCTTGCTGGTGTGTTAACTTGATAGTACATTAGAGTATGAATTGCCAACCGTATCCAGGACTAGCTTCTCAAAATTTTCAGCAACTCTGGTCATGTGCTGGATTTGGGCAAACATATAGTAATTAACAAAGAAATATCTACTCAGCAAGTTCTATTTGAAGATTTAAAGTTACAGGCATATACTTTGGAAACTAAGGCTGAAGGAGAGGTAAAGATTTTGTTAGTTAGAAAACATGGCCAGACCTAAAAGATAGTATCGAGACTATCTAATGCTCACAGGCAGAACTAATATTCTTCCTTCTTTCCCCTAATGGCTGTATTTTCCTTCAAGTCAGAAGCTTAGCTTCTGTGTCTCTTCTGAAAAAGATGCTTCCAGGGCCCTGGGAGGGAACCTAGCAAAGCTTTCACGTCAAGGTTTTTGTAAATTTTCAAATGAAGGTTTTTTTGTTATTTTTATTAAAGAACTCCTTCCAAAATTACACATCTTCTAGACATCACCAAACCTAGATATGCTCCCTGCCTTTCTCCCTTAAAACCTTGAATTATCTCAAACTTTGTCAATGATGATTAGCCATGACTTCAACAGTACATATCACAATTTAAAAAGAAGCTGCCTCTATTTTCCTTCAGAAGGTTACTTTGGTATCAGTTCTTTTCCTGATGATACCCTGCCACTTCTTGCTGACAGGTGGTAGCAGTTTCAATAAAATTCACAGGATGATAGGAATGAAATGAGTATTAACTTTTCAGCAGGCATACAATATAACCTTTTTATGTAAAATACAATCTTCAAAAAATGGTGAAAAGCTGTCCCAATGCACCAAGGTTTTGCCTATAGTAAAATTTTAGAATATATAAATATTCTAACATATTTAATAAATAAATAAAAATAATACAAAATAAGTAAATAAAAATTTTTAGAATGTAAAACCTCTGTAAGAGTCATTCAAATTAATAATTTTCATCTGGTTCAGATATTATATAAAAATATTTTTCTCAATTCTTTTAACAAGTTTAAAATAAGGCAGACAAAATCCTGTTGTAGAACACATAAAAGAAGGAAATAATCGTATTTATTATCTGCCTTCAGAAAAGCAGATTACTATATATAGTCACCTGCTTATTAGGAAGTTAGATGACACTATGAATATTTTAAAGAAACAAGATAAACAAATAATTATTTCTTCAGTATCAGACCTGGGGGCACCATCTTTGTACTGTAAGCTCTAAAGTGATGATTTCTAAATAATACATGAAAACCTTTAGTTATTGATATGTAGCAAATTCTCATTTAAATCACGTACCACCTGAATAAGAATGTTAACAGTAGAAACTTTTCAAAGCTACATCTATTATCTCCTCTATGTGTATTATAGCTGAGCAATTCTTGAAAAATAGCTCCACATCAAAGCTCTTTTCCTTTCACACATTTCAACCCAATTAGAGACAAGAGAGATGAGTGTTAACAAGATAGTTAATTTTAGAAAATGTATGCAAAAAAGCCAAATGTTTTTAATTACATTAATATTTTCCACATGTAGAATTTTATCTTACTAGGCATTAAAACAATGCATAAAAAAAGAAAATTCAGAGCCATCATGCTCTGCATGAAGTCACCAGCAAGCTACAAATGATGATTTAACTTCTGAAACTTCTATCAGTTACCAGTTATTTATGTAGAAACTATTTTCCTAGGACCTTCAGAAACAGTTAACATACATGCTTTTACCAGGTGAACACTTGAAGTTCTTACAAATCTTCAGATTATCTTTAACAGTAATAACAAGAACCAAGAGAAAATATATAACTTAGATATGTTTGATCTTTTTGCTTTATAACAAGTTTTCCATAATGGTTTTATTTTAAAAAGAGATAAATGTATTTTCACATTTTCTTCGGATACAGCTTGAATTGGTGGAATGCTGAATTGAGGAAAACAAGTAAAACAAACTGTAACACTTTGCCATCCACTTTACAACGCATATGCTCTATGACCTCACTCTATTTCCCAAGATGCAATTGATTCAGAACATTTGACTGAAAGACATATTATTTGAGATCTCTTTTACTAATATTGTTGAGATCTCCTAAGAATAAGAAAGAAAAACCATAAAGTATTCCTTAGAGATAAATGCTATATAAGAGTTTTATTACAGTATACCAAAATTATTCTCCTAAACTACAAACTGAGATGGTAGGTCCTTTGACACTTGGAGATCGACTCTTTAAAATGAGGTTTCTATTTCAATGCCCCTAGAATCCATGGCTTTAAAAATTTTAACTGATCAAGAAATTATACATATTTAAATATGAATAATTTGAATATGAAAATGACCCTGAGTGAGATCACCATTTTAAGAGTACAAGCTAGATCCTTTGCAACTTTACACTTCAGATAACTAATAGATCAATTTTTAGAGAAAACAGTTTCTTGCAAAATCTGAGAATTTCAATTAATGATGACCTTTATATAGGTTATATAAACTTTAACTTTCATATTATCAGTGAAAAAGGGATTGGCTTGAGTATACAGAATTATTGCTGTTGTTGTTATTATATGCCGTCAAGTCAGACCCAACTCGTAGCGACCCCTCCTTGGGTTTCTGAGGCAGTATCACTACAGAAGTAGATTGCCCAATCTTCCTTCCAAGGAGTGGCTGGTGGGTTTGAACCACCAGCCTTCTGGTTAGCAGTCAAGCGCCTTAGGCACTATGCTATCAGAGCTCCTATAAGCATACAAACAATCACATCAGCTAAGGAACAAATGATCCTTCCTATGGTGTAGTAAATTACCTGGTATGGCTTTTCTAGCCATAAGTCTTTATAAACTCAGTGGTGGAATTTGCTGAGAGCAACTGAGGAACTCCTGATTGTAAAAGTTATCCACCTGGGGTATTTCTGTTGGGTGTGGCACAAAGCAATGTTCTGGGAAGTTCTCTCTCTCTCAGGTGCT
The DNA here is from genome assembly GCF_000298275.1 of Orycteropus afer afer. Taxonomy (NCBI): domain Eukaryota; kingdom Metazoa; phylum Chordata; class Mammalia; order Tubulidentata; family Orycteropodidae; genus Orycteropus; species Orycteropus afer. The sequence continues at coordinate 28,335,132 of NW_006921589.1, forward strand.
TAGAATTCTGATGTTATGATTGGCTATTTGTGCCAGGCTCAAAAGGCGGTCTCCTAGAGGCAGAAGTCTCTCTCTGACTGCTGGCTGAGGAGGATGTGCTGCTGAGAGAAATGTGCTCTCAAGAGAAACGCACTCCCGAGAGAAACACGCTGCTGAGAAATAAGCACCCCTGAGAGACACACGCCCCTCAGAGACACGCACTGCTGGGAAAGAGACGCAAGAGACATGCATTGCTGAGAGAGACACCAAGGGACACACACTGCTGGAAGAGAGACTGTGAAAGACTGTTGGCTGAGAGAGAGCAAGCTGAGAGAAACTGAGCATTTTTCCTGAACTTGAATTTGAATTGTAACCTGGTGCTTCCCTAATAAACCCCATAATCTGTGAGTTCTGTGTGGCCACTGCAGTGAATTATCAAACCCAGCAGAAAGGTGGTTGAGTGCTGCAGGGGGAATGGTTTGTGTCAGAGTTGGTGAAAGGGCTGGAGGGAGGCAGCATGTCTGGCCTTGCAGGAATAGGCCTTGGGCTACTGATGGTGATTCTGTCTTCCTCTTGTGGGATTAGAGGAGATCAGAAGATGTGGCCTCCCTACCCCTTTAGCACTTCCCAACTAAATGAATGAAGTCCTAACAGTTTTACCTGTGGACCCACACTCAAATCATTACTTCGGTATTGTGGTAATATTCATATAAAAAAATAAAGAAATTTCTGGGAAAACTAACGCTTTAATTTACTTTAAAATGTTAGTGTTAATATCTGTAAATTATTACCCAATTTCATTTAATTTCCTCTCTGTAGATCAGTGGTTCTCAAAGTATGGGCTCTGACTATCATCAACCTCACTTCTTAGAAATAAAATTCTAAGGCCCCACTCCAGACCTACTGTATCAGACACTGTAGAGATGGGGTCCAGCAATCTGTTTAACCAGACTTCTGGCTCATTCTGATGCATGCTGATGCTAGAGAACTGCTGTCCTAAAGACTGTGAGACAAAACAATTTTCCTCTGCCTCACGGAAAAGACACGCAAAGGGGTGAGCAGGGGGATCCAGAATCTGTCTCTTCAACCCCTTAGACTTCATATTCTATTTCACCATATGATTGATGTCCATCCATTCAGATGTTTAGCCCTAATCAAGGCTCTGAGGGAGCTGAACTCTTAAGCAAAGAATTTATGCAAATGGATTTCAAAGCTCAGATCATTTCACACTACGACATCTTACTGCTAATCCCAGTCTAAAGTTCCTTTCGTCTGCTGCAATATTATTTACTAGTCTCCAGTTGTGGCACAGCGCTCTATCAATTTGTTTAAAATTTCCATCTGTCTGGGTCTAGCTATATTCTGAATCTTCTTTAAATGAGCAGTTACATTAAAAAATGTTACTTTAAACTTTCATAGAACTAATTTTATTTTGCATGCATTGACAGATATTATCAGAAAACCCTCAATATTTCCCCACCATTCATCTATCAGTCTGTCATACTGTGGTGACTTCCCTGATGCCATGATGCTACAGGTGATGCCACTGGTGTTTTAATTACCAGCAGGACCACCTCTGATGCAGAGGTTTCAGTGGCACTTCCAGACTAAGACAGACTAGGAAGAAAGGCATGGTGATGATCTAATTCAGAAAAGTAGTCAATGAAAACCCTATGGATCACAACAGAATACTCCCTGATATAGTGGCAGAAGATGAAGTCCCCAGATTGAAAGGCATTCAAAACATACAATAGCTCCAACAGTGGACTTGAGCAAACCAAAAATTATGAAAATGGCACAGGACTGGGTCCAGTTCTACTCTGTTATAACATGAGGTCATCATGAGTTAGAGCTCACTTGAAGGCAATTAATAATAACAGCAGTTTCATACAGGGTGTTGTGGATGTTGTCTATTGCATTAAACAGGACCTGTCATCTCCCACATCTCAGTACTGGGAGGAGTAGTCTTCTGAGCGACTACATTATTTTTATCTTATCAACCCAGAATACTGTGTTTTTCTCCTCATGCTGGCTCATAAAATGACAAAAGCCAATTTTACAGCTAAAGTTTAGGAAGTGTGACAAAATCAAAAGCACGAATTTATATACTACCCAAGCTTTGATTACATCTTCTATTTTCTAAATTTATGTCACCTTCACCGTATTTTTCACCTATTTTCATAATCCTGCTCTATTATGTGTGTTTTGTTAACAGTTTTAAATCCTGTTTAAAATAAAGGACAAAAAATGAACTGGAGGAGGGAAAGGCAGGAACTAGATTTTCAACCTCATTCTTATCCTCAGTGCTATTCAGAAATCCTTCAAGTTACTTATAGCTCTATTTTATTCATCAGTTATCACAAATATCACCATTTTCTTCCAGGACCCTACCCAACGCCATCTCTCCTAGTTGACATCCTTGCCTCCTACTCAGGAATTAATCTTATCAATTCTACAATCCTGACCGTCACAGTGATACTCTGGTCTCATAGAAGAATGTATCTCTTCTGCTCAAGGCCAACAGTTCCATTTGATAGGCCCTGGAACTCCTTCTTCCTGAATCCTCTTGCACGTTCTTTCAACCATTAAACCTTCTCCACATCGTATTCCTTCCTCCCCAGTTTCTCATACCATACAGATTAAAAACACACGTTCCCTCCCATCCCGAAAAAAGAAGAACTGTTTCTAAACTAGCAATCAGGAATTAGATAAATTTGATGTAAAATTCAAAATTTTTTGTACCAATTAAAAGTACATATTGAGAGCTATAGTTGAGTTTTGCCAAATTTGAGTGAGAATAGATATAACCTTACAGTGGGACAAGGCCCCTGAGGGCTCGTCTTGTGTTACACTATGAACTCTCTCTCCATACGGGCAATGTGTTGAGTGAAGGAGAACATGTGATGCAAGTTGGCGCAATATGAGTAACTTTTCTAGTACAAAGATTCTGTAAGGTATAAGCTAGAGAAAAGAAACTATTTTACTACTTAGTTACTCTGGTTTAGTCATCTTTATAGAATTATCCATGAGGTGGGAAATGAACAAAGCAGATATAAGGACAGAAAAAGGGACCAAACTCGCTTTTTGATGGCTTTTGATTTCCCTTTGAGGTCTGGGTTTACTATTGTCTGTCCCTGGGTTCTGTTAGATACCCTAAAATCATGTTTTGCTTGAGATAGTCCCAGTTAACTGTCAGTACCACAACTAAAGTACTGAAGGAAACCGGGACTTCTTACTCTGTTGCCCCATCAACATTATCCCTTCTGAAATGTCACAGGTATCCACAGACAATGTAGGCTAAAGAGGCAGAGAAGAAGCCTGGGAAAGGTCTAAGATTAATTTACAGGTAATATCAGAGTAATGACACACCCATGAAAGAGATTAAGAATGAAAGTAGCATGGAAAACAGAAGTGTGAGGGTATATTTAAGTGAAAAAATAACTTGAAAGGCCACTCAGGAAGTGGTGGGGAGGAGAAGCAAGAAGAAGAAATTCAGACACCCATCTAAGTCGGCTAGTGAAAGAGCCGGTGAAGTCTTGCCATTTTTAACAGCTGTTAAAGTAAAGTAACAAGTTTTTTGTGTGTTTTTTTCCCTTGCTGATCACATGATGAGAAATCTTACCAGTAAATGCCACAGCACACAGCTTTATAACAGCACATTTTTCAAGATAATGTGCTATGTAGTTTATCTTAGTTTAGAGCTTGTTTTTAATCCTTCTCGTTGGAAATCAAGTGGAACATTTAAAGCAGATTACCATAAAATAACGATCAACTTTAAAAATCTATATGCAATTAAGAATTTCAAAGAAAAAATCAATACTTAACTACAAAAATATAACACACACACAATGGAAGCAAAAATAATCTTTCCAAGTCCCAATCTAACATAGAAGTAGCTCTCTCAAAAAACTTAAGTTAGCAAAACCAACATTCATTTGTTCAACTAATATTCAATGAGCACATGCTGTGGGCACATATACCAAAGCCAAAGATCACATTTTAAAGATAATATTGAATTTATGAATAACCAAATTATTATTCAAAAACTCAACTAAGAAAAGAAATTGAAAACAGGGTTAACTTACTCGAAGCCATGTTGTTCCCCAAGCTTCTACAAAACAAAGCATGTGGACTTCCAACTGGGCAAAATCTGACAAAAGGCTTTGTGAGTGGAAACAATGTAAGCAAAATGTTTTATTTGTTGAAACAATGATATAACATCTCTGGGGAAAGCAACTGATGTCCTCTTTTTGAGATGAATATTACCTCCAAATGTAATCAAATAATAGTGCTAAAACTGCATTCTACGTATTATAGAATTATAATGTATGACAGTGCTATAAAATAATCAAGTTATTGACAATGCAGATCAAGTTAGTGACAATTCAGCAATCAAAAAAAGTCACCTTGTTGTAAAAATGATTTTACACAAGGCAAACACAAACCTAGTATAATAGGAGACAGTGGGCCAGCTGAGCAAACCATGTGCCTGTTGGCCCCCCACCGCCACTCCAGAAGCTAACAACCCTGACTAAATTGCAGGGCAGGGCATCACCCTTTGCTCCATTTGCACTCAGCTGCTTTGATGAGGCTCTCAAGCCAACTCTCACACAAGTTAGATACCTATGTCCTACTCCCTACTCCATCTCAGCTCCCCATTCTACCCCTTTTTTCTCACCTTATTCCCACCCTTTGTCCATCAATTTCCACTGTACAGAGACCCACCTTAGTGTACTGCTTCTTTACTGTGTGGTTTACTTCATGTCTATCTTAAAATCTGGAGGGAACAATGCAGATATAGTCCTCTCTCAATGTTTTTTCTAATTAATATACAAAATAAGAAAAATGTATGTGGGTATGTATATAAACACAAGTCAATGATATATAGTAATGTCTACCATATGTAACAATGTATAATTATTTTAAATAACACACATAAAACTACCTTACACAGGCATTTGTGCAAAACCAATAGCCAACATTATTCTCAATGGAGAGAGACTGAAACCATTCCTCTTGAGAACAGGAACTAGACAAGGATGCCCGCTATC
>NW_006921589.1:28343085-28350278 GCF_000298275.1 Orycteropus afer afer
AAAAGGAAAAAAGTTGAGACATGTTAAATAACAAGACCAACAGGAAAAATTACCAACAGTGGTTTTTAAACTTGGCTTGAATCATTATCCCCTGAAGGGTTTGTTAAAACACAGACTCCTGGATCCTAACCCCAGGATTTCTGATTGAGTAGATCTAGGGTGAGCCCCAAGAATAGGCATTGCTAACAAGGTCCAAGGTGATGCTGAAGTTCTTAGTCCAGCGACCACACTAAGGAATTCTAGACGTAGTTGGCATCATTTAATTGTGTGGTTCTAGCTCAGTGACTTGTAGAATAATTGAAAGAAACAGACAGAGAGAAGGTTTTTAGGGAAGTTTATGGCATAGTGCCTAAGGCATTTGACTGCTAACCAGAAGGCTGGCATCCCACCAGCCACTTCTCAGAAGGAACGTTGGGCAATCTAATTCTTTAGTGACACCACCTCTGAAACCCAAGGAGGGGTCACTATGAGTTGGCTCTAACTCAACAGCAGTGAGTAATATATAATGACAAAGAAGAATGGTGTAGCTTGGGAGGAAGGACACGATACCTCTGCAACCAGATGGTGGAATCCCCTCTACTCCAGGACAGCCTCCAACAGACATCATATTACATCTGCTAGGTGCCAGGAAATATAATATAGAAGCTATAGTATTAAGTATTAATACCATAACCAGAGCTCCTATTAGTGGCATAGAAAAGATATATATGTAACATGATATTTTGTATAAGGGTAGCAGAGTAGAAGGGCAGTGAAGGAGATTATTTAAGACTGTCTCGCTCAGCTTCAGACCATAGACTTGGGGGTTATCTAGGTCAAATGCCATAACACAGTCCACAAAAATAATGCTCTATATTCTACTTTGGTGACCAGGAGCTGGTGTCCTAAAAGGTGGTGTTGCTATTGTTGTTCTATGCCGTCGAATCAGACCCAACTCATAGCGACCCCTCCTTGGGTTTCCGAGGCAGTATCACTACGGAAGTAGATTGCCCAACTTTTCTTGCGAGGAGTTGCTGGTGGGTTTGAACTGCCAGCCTTCTGGTTAGCAGTCAAGTGCCTTAGGCATAACATTACCAGAGCTCCCAAAAGCTGGTGAGTGGCCATCTAAGATGCAACAATTAAAATTTCCGTATCCAGAACAAAGAAAAGTGAAGAAAATCAAAGACTCGAGGAAACAAGTAATAAAAAGGTCTAATGGACCACATGAACCTCAGGTTCCACTAACCTGAGACCAGAAGAACTAGATGGTGTCCAGCTACTACTACCAACCACTCTGACAGGGGTAAGAAAAGAAGGTCCTGGACAGAACAGGAAAAAAACGTGGAACAAAATGCAAAATCATAAAATGACAAGATTATTGGTTTGAAAGGGACTGGTGGAACTCCAGGGACTATGGCTCTTAGATACCCTTCAAACTTGGAACTGAACCCACTCCTGGGGATTACCTTTATTTAAATAATAAACAGACCTGTAAAATGAGTAACACCCATGAGAAATGTACTCCTCAGAACAATCAACCATGAGATAAAAAGGGCAGCATATGTTCAGAAACAAAGGCCAGCAGGTAAGAAGGGCAGGAAAGAAGGATGAACGGAAACAGGAAACACAGGGAGGAAGTGGGAAGAGTGGTGTTATATTGAGGGGACTGCAACTAACATCATGAAACAAAATGTGTATGGACTGTTGAATAGAAAACTAGTTTGCTCTGGAAACTTTCACCCAAATCACAACTTTAAAAAAAAAAAGACCCTCGTTCTCAAATCAGTAAGAATAAGCATGGTCTAAATGACCTAAAAACCAGAGCAGAAGAACATCAGTTTAAGCAAAACATCACAAGTTTAAGGATCTACTGGATTATTAACTAAGAATATATTTTCAGGGATTTTGTATGGAAAGTCAGTATCACAGGAGGCTGCTATATGGATTTTTGCTGGTTCAAGACCCATGAAGATTTGGGTGGATAGAAGCCTAAGTTTGTGCAATCTGTCACAGGAGTAAAGACAGAGTCACCATCACCAGATCTCACTTTAAGTAACACAAGAAAAATGGTGGTCTATTTTCTGTGAGAAAGCTAAGAACAAGGCAAATATAATTTGATTTTATAAAAACTGGTTTTATTTTTTTTAGTATCTCTAGCTTCATAATATTTCCCACTCTGATATTTCCAAAAGTTGTTAGATTTGCTACAAAATTCTAACAGTTCATTAGTGATGACACAGGAACACGGCAAAACCTGCCATATTTAATTATGCTGCAATCTTCTTAAAGTTAAAAAACTATGCATTATTCAAATTGATGCCAATTATTTTGAAATGACATAAAAATGTGACTAACCTATGAATAATTTATATTTCTGTTATATATGTGTGTGTGTGTGTGTGCGCACACGTGTGTGTATATATATGTGTGTGTGTGTGTATATATATATATATATATATATATCATCTTTCCATGTGTCTCAATTTTAGGGTTTAAAAATCATGGTGCCTTTTACTCTGGAGACAAACCCATCATTTATAACATTTGAACATGCTTTAAGATAGTTATACAAAATGTCAACAAACACGGGATAAAATCTTGAAACATGTCTCATTTAAAATGTAAGATTTTTCGATTAACATTTTAGTTGTTTTGGGAGCCTTGAGCTGGCAGGCATGAAATCTGATTAGCCTGAGGTCATCATGCTATAAGGAAGCCCAAGATACATGGAGAGGCAGCAAGTGTGCACTGTAGTTGACAGTCCCAATTAAGCCCAGCATTTGAGTCATACCAGCCCAGGCACAGACATGAAAGGGAAGAAGCCTCCAGATGATCTTAGACTGCAGTCTTTCAAATCACTCTGGCTGTTAAGTTTCCCAGCTGAGCCTTCCCCCCAACCCCAACATCATGAAGCAGAGACAAGGCATGCCTTCTGTGTTCTGCCTGAAATCCTGAACTACTAAATCCATAAGCATAATAAAATGGTTTTTATTTTATGCTACTATTTTTATTTTATGCTACTACTGGTTTGTTAGCAGCAGTAGATAACCGGGGCATCCTAGCAATAAAGCTGGATTTCATTTTATATACAGCAATTTCAGAAGAAACGTGTTAAACATGTAAAAAGAATTAAAATTCAGGCAATAAACTTAAAATACAAAGAAATACAGAAAGAGAATTGTGTACTTCCTTTGAAACATATTTCTTTAAATGTTATGATTATAAAATAAGATGATGACTTAAAAAGTAAGTAACTGCTCTTAGTGTTAAAATAAAGGTGTTTTTTTTTTTCATAAAGTATGTTTCTCACCATTTAAAAGAAAAGATGTTTAATTCATCATTACAAAAGATTTTTTTTAACTTTTTATTGTGATTTGGTTAAAGTTTACAGAGCAAATTCATTTTCCATCCAATGATTCATACACATTTTGTTTCACAACGTTAACTGAAATCCCCACAATGTAAAAGCTCTCTTCCAACTTCCTTCCTGTGGTTACCACACCTTTGCTATGCATTCCTGCCTTCTGAGCTTTTTGCCTGCACTACTGCTGCCCTTCTCATCTCCTATGGCTGAACGTTCTAAGGAGTGCACCTCCCTGATATAATTGTTCATCTCATAAGCCTTGTCTACTGTTTGACCAAAAGTTAAGATCATAGAAGTGAGTTCAACTCCAGGCCTATAGGTGATTAGAGGCTGTGGTAGTTAAGGTGGTGTGTCATCTTGGCTGGGGCAGGTTTTGAGTGGCTGGGCAGCTGGATATAGTTATTCCCCATGATGAAACTGGTAATCAGCTCCATGGTGGACTCTACTGTGAGCAGCTGAGTAGCTACTGTAGGGATGTGGTCTACTTCCAGCATATAAGAAGCAGCTTTGAATGAAATAGAATGGAGAACCCAGAAATAGATCCATCAACCTATGGTCAGCTGATCTTTGACAAAGGGCAGAAATCCATTCAATGGGGAAGAGAATGTTTGTTTAAAAAATGGTGCTGGCAAAACTGGATATCCATTTGCAGAAAAATGAAACAAGATCTGTACCTCACAACATACACAAAAACCAACTCCAGATGAATCAAAGACTTAAATATGAAACCTAAAACTATAAAGTTCCTCAAGGAAAAACTAGGGGCAAATTTAGGGGTCCTCATAGGAGCTCTGGTAGCATAGTGGCTAAAAGCACTTGACTGCTAACCAGAAGGCTGGCGGTTCAAACCCACCAGCCACTCCTCGGAAGGAAGGTTAGGCAATCCTACTTCCATAGTGATACTGCCTCGGAAACCCAAGGAGGGGTCGCTATGAGTCGGGGCCGACTCGACAGCACATAACAAATAACAATATATGGCATAAACAGACTATCAAGCATAACTCAAAATGCACACACAGCAGAAGAGACACTAGACGAATGAGGCCTTCTAAAAACTAAATTTTTATGTGCTTCCAAAGACTTCTCCAAAAGACTCAAAAGAGAACCTACAGATTGGGGAAAACTATTCAGCAATGACATATCTGACAAGAGACTTATCTCCAGAATTTATAGAAAACTCCAACACCTCAAGGAGCTCTGGTAGTGTAGTGCCTAAAGCACCTGACTGCTAAACAGAAGGCTGGCGGTTCAAACCCACCAGCCACTTCTCAGAAGGAAGGAAAGGCAATCTACTTCCATAGTAATACCGCCTCAGAAACCCAAGGAGGGGTCACTATGAGTCGGGTACAACTTGATGGTACATAACAATAACAACAACCAACACCTGAAGAACAAAAAGACAAATAATACAATTTAAAAATGGGCAGATGGCATGAATAGACACTTCACCAAAGAGGATCTTCAGGTGGTCAACAAACATATGAAGAAATGCTCACGATCATTAGCCATTACCAAACCAAAACCAAACTCATTGCCATCAAGTTGAACCCAACTCATAGTGACCCTTCCTTGGGTTTCCAAGGCATTATCACTACGGAAGTAGATTGCCCAACCTTCTTTCTGAGCAGTGGCTGGAGAGTTTGAACCACCAGCCTTCTGGTTAGCAATGAAATGCCTTAGGCACTATGCTACCAAGCTCCTCATTAGCCATAAGAGAGATGCAAATCAAAACAACAATGAGATACTATCTTGACCCAGCACTAGTAGCAAAGTTCAGCAAGACAGAAAATAATAAATGTTGGTGAAGATGTGGAGAGATTGGGACTTTCATAACTGCTGGTGGGATTGTAAAATGATACAACCACAACATGAGTGTGCATATATCTGTTCTTGTCCTGGCTCTCACTTCTTTAGGATATATACCTAGTAATGAAATGGCTGGGTCAAATGGTATTTCTACTTCCAACTTTTTAAGGAATTGCCATACTGCTTTCCACAAGGAGGGGTTGCTATGAGTCAGATCAGACTCAATGGAAGCTGGTTTGGAGCTTTTTAATAAGAATTCCCAGGTATATAGTAGAGCTGATAAGGGACAAGGTTGTAGTCACTTCTTGGCCACAGCCAGCTACCCACAGGGAGCAAGTAGTTGAACCTGTGGGCTCAAGACCATAGTCCCAGGGGACATCAAGCTCAATTGGCATAATATACTACACAAAACAGTGTTCCACATCCTACTTTGGCGAGTAGCGACTGGGATCTTAAAAGTTTGCAAGGGGCCATCTAGATATAATTAGAGTCTCTCCTTGTCCAGAGCAAAGAAGAATAAAGAAAACCAAAGACTCATGGAAACAATTATTCCAAGAGACTGGTAGACCATGCAGTCCTCAGTCTATACCACTATGAGACCAGAAGAACTAGATGGTGCCCAGCTACCACTGTCAACCACTGAGAGGGGGATCTCTGCAGGAGATCCTGGATAGAGTAGGAGAACAATGTGAAACAAAACCCAAAATCATTTTGTGGGAAGGGAAGGACCAGGTTTGCTGGTCTGATACAGCCTGATGGAACCACTGAGACTATGGCCCCTAGTTGCCCTTCAGGTCTGAAATTGAACCTACTCCTGCGGCTTCCAAACAAAAGACAGGCATATGAGCTGAACATTTACATTAGGTAGATACAATCCTTGGAAAGAACAATCATGGGAGAATAGAAGGGCTGTGTATGCAGAGGGAGACAGCTCAGGGGGCAAGAGTGCATGGAGGGAAGGACACAGAGAAGAGGTAACTATGGAGAGGAAGTGGGAGGGGAGCTGTTGCTTTGTGGTAAATTGTAGTCAATATCATGAGATAAAGTGTATGTGAAGTGCTGTATGGAAAGTGAATTTGCTCTATAAACTTTCACCCAAATCACAATTAAAAAAAAAAAAAAAAAAGAAACAGCAGCTGTGAGGAGGTATCCAGCTTCTTGGCACATCTGGATGCTTCATTTGACTGAGTCATCAGTGGTCTGCCATGCTGTGTGCCAATCCTGGGACTGTTTACCTAGTGACCTGCCATGTTGCTTGATAAGTTGGGGACTATGCCATTTTACTTGGTGGCCTTGGGTTTGGCAGCTAGCAGATATTTCAGTTCAGAGAAGCCTCCAGTTTCAGAGGCCAGGAGCAAGAGGCAGAGCTGAAATCAAGGTCAAGGGGCCTTCACCCAGCCCCTAGAGCTGGCACTTTCAACTCTGACTTCCAGGCTTCTAAACTCTAAGAGAATAAATCCTAGAATCCTAGTTTGTTACACACATCCTCCTGTGGGTTTTTTTTCTGTTTTGTTTTGTTTTGTTTTGTTTTTGTTAGAGCAGAACTAGAGGACCAACTACAACAGGGGCCATAGTCTCAGCAGTTTCACCAGTCATTATCAGACCAGTGAGCCTGGTCTGTTTTATGCTTTTGAGCTTGTTCCATATTTTTCTCCCACTCTATTCAGGATCTCCAATTTGACTCCTTTCCAAGTGGTTGGTAGCATTAGCCAGGTACCATCTAGGTCTTCTGGTCTCAGCCACTAGTCCTTTGGACTAATTGTCTCCATATGTCTTCAATTTTCTTAACTGTTCCTTGCTCTACATGAGAAACCAATAATTGCCTCTTAGGTGTTTGCTCACAAGCCAGAAACTACTCATCAAAGTAGAATGTAAAACAAAGTTTCTGTGTACTTTATTATGCAAATTGAGCTTGATGTCCTCCAACCAGAGTTCTGAGGGCACAAGTCCAGTGACTCACTACCTCAAGCTGTTTGGTTGTGGCTAAGAAGGTAACATAACTTTGCTCCGTTAGCTCCATATGGAGATTTTTATAGCCCATAAA
>NW_006921589.1:28351263-28353125 GCF_000298275.1 Orycteropus afer afer
TATATTGAGATATAATCCATACTGCAGACTGTATTCTTCAATCTTCATCAGTAAGTGCTTCAAGTCATCCTCACTTCCAGCAGGCAAAGTTGTGTTGTCACCTTATCACAGGTTGTAAATGATTCTTCCTCCAATCTTTATACCATGTTCTTCTTCATATAGTCCAGTTTCTTGGATTATTTGCTCAGCATATAGATTGAGTAAGTATCGTGAAAGGGCACAACCCTGTCACACTCCCTTCTTGACTCTAAATCATGCAGTGTCCCCTTGTTCTGTTCAAACGACAGCCTCCTGGTCTATGTACAGGTTCCTCATGAGAACAATCAAGTGTTCTGGAATTCCCATTCTTCTAAATGTTATCCATAATTTGTTATGATGCACAAAATCAAATGCTTTTGCATAGTCAATAAAACACAAGTAAACATATTTCTGGTATTCTTTGCTTTAAGCCAAGAGCCATCTGACATCAGCAATGATGTCCCTTGTTCCACGTCCTCTTCTGAATCTGGCTTGTACCTCTCAAAGTTCTCTGTCAACATATTGCTGCAACCATTTTTGAATTATCGTAAGATATTACTTGTGTGTGATATTAATGATATTGTTCAATAAGTTCCACATTCTGTGGGATCACCTTTCTTTGAAATGGGTACAAATATGGATCTCTTCCAGTCAGTTGGCCAGGTAGCTGTCTTTCAAATCTCTTGGCAAAACCGAGTGAGTGCCTCCATTGCTGCATCCGTTTGTTGAAATATCTCAATGGGTATTCTGTCAATTCCCAGAGCCTTGTTCTTTGCCAATTACTTCACTGCAGTTTCGACTTCCTCCTTAAGTACCACTGGTTCTAGATCATATTCCACCTCCTGAAAGGGATGAAGATTGATCAGTTCTTTTTGGTACAGTGACTCTGTGTATTCCTGCCATCTTCTCTTGATGTTTCCTGCATCATTCAATATTTTGCCCTTAGAATCTTTCAATATTGTAACTCAAGGCTTAATTTTTTCTTTCAATTCTTTCAGCTTGAGAAATGACAACCCTGTTCTTCCCTTTTGGTTTTCTAACTCGAGGGCTTTGCACATTTCATTATAGTAAGTGGCTTTGTCTTCTTGAGCTGCTCTTTGAAATCTTCGGTTCAATTCTTTTATCTTGTCATTTCTTCCATTTGCTTCAGCTACTCTCCGCTCATAGGCAAGTTTCAGAGTCTCTTCTGTCATCCATTTTGGTCTTCTCTTCTTTTATTATCTTTTTAGTGACCTCTTGCTTTCTTCATGGATGATGCTCTTGATGTCATCCCACAATTCATCTGGTTTCCGGTCATTGGTGTTCAATGCATCAAATATATTCTTTAGATGGTCTCTAAATTCAGGAGGGATATATTCCAGATCATATTTTGGCTCTTGTGGACTTGTTTTAATTGTCTTTAACTTCAAGTTGAACTTCCATATGAGCAGTTGATGATATGTTCCACAATCAGCTCTTGGCCTGGTTTTGGCTGAAGATACCGAGCTTTTCCATCGCCTCTTGCCACAGATGTAGTCAATCTGATTCCTATGTGTTCCATCTGGTGAAGTCCATGTGCACAGCTGCCATTTGTGTTGTTAAAAAAAGGTGTTTGCAATGAATAAGTCGTTGGTCTTGTAAAATTCTACCATGCGAGTTCCAGCATTATTTCTGTCACCAAGGCCAAATTTTCCAACTACCAGTGATTCTGTTTCCAACTTTTGCATTCCAGTCACCAGTGATAATTAACACATCTTGATTGCACATTCAGTCAATTTCAGACTGCAGAAGTTGATAAAAATCTTCAATTTCCTCATCTTTGGCTTTGGTGGTTGGTGCATAAATTTGAATAATAGTCGTATTAA
>NW_006921589.1:28374292-28390255 GCF_000298275.1 Orycteropus afer afer
GAAAAGTGAATTTACTCTGTAAATCTTCACCCAAATCCTAATAAAAAAAAAATAAAAAAAAAAATAAGTTAATCTTTAGTTTCTGGAAAGTAAATCAAACTGTAGTAGTCACCGATTTCCCCTCTCTATGTAAAGGTAATTCTTTAGTAAAACGGTACACTTGCTGTTTGGAAAATATTGGGGTGCCTTCCTAAATGGCCATATCTCATTAAAAAAAAAAAAAAAAAAAGCTTGAGTTTCTTGGAGTACCCTACATTTCAGAATCATTTTTCCCAAAAGGGAACTATAGACTATAATTTTCAAGTTTTCACCATAAAAATTTTAAGTATATTGAAAACGGTAAAATGAATACTCATATAACCTTCACCTAGATCTAACAATATTTTAACAGTTTCTTTATCTATATGTGGGTGTATAATATTCCTTTATTTATGAACCAAAGAAGGTTACAGACAATATGATGCCAAGCCATGCCTCTCTAACAATAAGAACACTTTCCTTATAACCTCAATACCATTATCACACCAAAAAAATAGATGAAGTTCCACATTATCTAACACCTCATCCATACTTTCAAATTTTCCCCAATATGTCTTTCATACCTTTTTTTTTTTTTTTTTTGAACCAGAATCAAATCAAGTTTCACACATTGCGTTTAGTTATATCTCTTTGTTGCTGTTGTTGTTAGGTGCCATTGAGTCAGCTCCCACTCATAGCGACCCTATGTACAACAGAACAAAACACTGCTCTATCCTGCACTAGCCTCACAATACTTGCTATACTTGAGCCCATCGTTGCAGCCACTGTGTCAATCCATCTCACTGACAGCCTTCCCCTTTTTCGCTGGCCCTCCATTTTACCATAGTATCCTTCTCCAGGGAATGGTCCCTTCTGACAACATGACCAAAGTAGGTGAGACGAAGTCTGGCCATTCTTATTTCCACGGAGCATTCCAGCTGCACTTCTTGCAGTATTATTAGTTTGCTCTTCTGGCAGTCCATGATATGTTCAGTGTTCTTTACCGACACAACTCAAAAGCAACTCTTCTTTAGGCTTCCTCATTCATCCCTTACACCTTATGCCTTTCACATGCATATGAGGCAATTGAAAATACCAAGGAGTTCTGGTGGCCTAGTGCCTAAGTAATCTGACTGCTAACCAGAAGGCTGGTAGTTCAAACCAACCAGCCACTCCTCAAAAGGAAGATTGGGCGATCTAATTCCATAGAGATACCACCTCAGAAACCCAAGAAGTGGTCTCTATGAGTCGAAATTGACTCAATGGCAGTGAGTTTGGTTTTTTTGGCTTGCATTAGGCACACCTTAGTCTTCCAGGAAACATCTTTGCTTTTCAGCACTTTAAGTTATTTTGCTTCAGATTTGCCCAGTACAATGTATCGCCTGATTTCCTGACCGCTGCTTCCATGGGTGTTGATTGTGGAACCAATATGAAATCCCTGACAACTTCAACTTTTTCTCCATTTATTGTGATGCTGCTTATTGGTCTAGTTGTGAGGATTTTCATTTTATGTTGAGATATAATCCATATTGTAGACTGTAATCTTTAGTCTTCATCAGTAAGTGCTTCAAGTCACCTTCACTTTCAGCAAGAAAGATTGTTTGCTTATCACAGGTTGTTAATGAGTCTTCCTCCAATCCTGATGCTGTGTTCTTCATCATGCAGTCTAGCTTCTCAGATTATTTGCTCAGGATATAGATTGAATAAGTATGGTGAAAGGATAAGTCTCCTTAGACTCTTTAAATCTAGAACAGTCCTCCCAGCTTTCTTGGTTTCTTTTTGACACTGACTTTCTTGAGTTCTATTTAATTATCTTGCATAATGTCCCATATTCAGGATTTAACCAATTATTTACTTACAGTGTCATTAAATTCATTGCTCTTCCCTTGTATTTCCACCACCCAAAAAGTTCCCTACTGCTCCTCTGCAGTCAATCCTTGCCCTCTACCCTCAGAAACCACTAACTGAATTTGCATTATTATAATGCCATTTTAACAGAATTACCTTACATTATTTCATGCTTAATATCTTGCTTCTCCCACATAGCAAAATGCTTTTGAGACAATGCTGTAAAAATGAAAATCAAAACCACAATGATACCATTGTACCCAATGGTATAGCTAAAATTAAAAGGACTAAAAATACTAAGTGTTGGCAAAGACACAGAACAACTGGAAATAACTCTCAAACATCACTAACAGCAATTTAGAATGTCATCTTTCTGGAGAAGTTGGACAAAAGTTAAACCTATGAACCTACGCTTACACAGCAAATTCATTCTTAAGTATCTACCAAAAGAAATTAAAATATATATTCTCACAAATTCCTGTATGTCAGTGTTTATAGCAGCTTTTTCATAATAATCCCAAACAGCAAACAACACAAATGCCCACTGACTAGTGGATACATTAACAAATCATGCTGTATCTATATAATAGAGTGCAACTGAATATAACTGAAAATGGAAAATGTTCACCACACAAAAAGTTCCCTACTGCCCACTGCAGTAAATTCTTGCCCTTCATCCCCAGAAACCAGTTTTCATTTCCATTATTATAGTATTAGAATTTCATTTTAATAGCATTTTATTATGTTGTGCTTAATATATTGCTTCTCTCACATAGCAATATACTTGTGAAACTCATCAATGTTGTGGCATGTAAAAACATTTGTTCTATTTTCAGTGGTATTTTCAGTCCTTTTCATTTTAGCTATTACCAATGGGTACAGCAGTAACACTGCATTTTTAATTTGCATATCCATGATGACAAGGGATATTTTATACCTTTTCATGTTTTTATTTGCTATCTGTATACCTTCTCTGCTGAAGTATTTGTTCTTATCTTTTGCCCATTTTTTAATCAGAATGACTTTTTATATTAAGTTGTAAGAGTTACATATATGCTAGCTACTAGTCCTTCATCAAACACATTTTATAGGCATTTTCTTCCATTTTGTGGTTTGCCTTTTCATTTTTGTACATAGTGTCTTTTGAAGAGCAAAAGTTTTTAATTTTCATAATGTCCAATTTTTCTTTTTTATGATTTATATGTCATATATAATTTTTTTTTGGCCTAGGCTAAGACTGTAAAAATTTTCTCTGACTCATTCTTCTAGAAATTTCATAGGTCTATGATACATTTCAAGTAAATTTTTTAATATGACATGAGCTAAGGGTGAGAATCCTTTTCTGCCTTTTTGCATATAAAATATCCAATTGCACTAACACCACTGGTTGACCAGATTACGCTTGCTCCCTTTAATTACCTGGATATTGTTGTCAAAAAAGTCAATTGACCATATATAAATGTGGTCCATTTCTGACCTGGACTCCATTTCTATCTAATGATCTATGTTTCTATCCTATCTTTACTCTATATAGCTTAATAGCAACTCTTGAAATCTTCTTTGGGTTTTCGTTTCATTTTGTTTTTCAAAATTATTTTGGCTATTTTAGCTTAGCTTCTTTATATTCCCATATAAATTGTGAAAATATCTTACCAAATTTTACCAGGAAAAAAAAAAGCCTGCTGGGTTTTGTTGAGATTGCATTGAATCTATATACAATTGATTTGAGAAATAACATTTTAACAACATAACTTTCTGATTTATAAAAACTCTACCTCTTTCCATTAACTTACAAAACCAAAAACTAAACCACTGCCATCAAGTTGATTCTGAATCATAGCAACCTTATAGGACAGAGTAGAACTGCCCCATAGACTTTCCAAGGCTGTAAATCTGTAAATCTTTATAGAAAACAGACTGCCTCATCGTTCTCCCGTGGAGTAGCTGGTGGGTTTGAACCTTCAACCTTATGGTTAGCAGTCCAATGCTTTAACCACAGCACCATCCAGAGCTCCTTTAATCATAGACACTGCTAATTCCCTGAGCAATGTTTTATACTTTTTAAGGTACAGATCTTTTTTTTTTTTTTTTTTTTTTTTTAATTAGGATTTGGGTGAAGATTTACAGAGTAAATTCACTTTTCATACAGCAGTTCACATATACTTTGTCTCATGTCATTGACCAAAATTTACAATGCAGCAGCTCCCCTCCCACTTCCTCCCCATAGTTACCTCCTCCCAGTGTCCATCCCTTCATACTCTTCGAGAGGCCCATTTTCTGCCAACCCTGTATATGATCTTGGATACACTCTCCATTTAGACATACATAATTGTTTAGCTTGTTCACCCATCTATCCGTCCCTATACCCATATTTGCTTTCATTAACAACTCAGTATTGTATTTACAAAGGGGTTCATATTTGTTGTTTGTACTGCCCATGTAACTCTCTCTGTCTTTCTCATCCTCAATGCTGCCATATTGGTCACTCACATTTGGTACATTGCCCTTCTCTTCACCCAAATCAATATTTATCTCTATCTATCTAACAGCATTCCCTCCCCTTCCCTCCCACCCCTGGTAACCAACAAAGAAAATGTCCTCCAATATATAAACATTTCTTAAGGTACAGATCTTGTACACATTTTGTTTAATGTATTACTATATATTTCATGTTTTATGAAGTTATTATAAGTGGTATTATTGTATATGTTATTTCTATATTTATTCTTATTTACTCAATATATTATCATCAATTATAGTCTCTATCCTCCTTTGTTGTTGTTGTTGTTGTTATGTGCCATCGAGTCGGCCCCGACTCATAGCGACCCCTCCTTGGGTTTCCAAGGCAGTATCACTATGGAAGTAGGATTGCCCAACCTTCCTTCTGAGGAGTGGCTGATGGGTTTGAACTGCCAGCCTTCTGGTTAGCAGTCAAGTGTCTTAGCCACTACACTACCAGAGCTCCTCTATCCTCCTTAGATGCTCAAAAATATAAAAATTCACCAGTGCAAGCTCCACCCAGGTAACTCCTGTTTCCTTTTGACTTGATCCCATTAGACTGAGCTGTTTCTGGGTTCAAGAACAAGATTCCTTGGGTTCACCTTATATACTTTTCTGTTTAAATTCCTCTAACATACATTTATTAATTTTATTTTATTATTATTATTGTGTGTATGAAAGGCACCATAATGACAATTGCTCTACTAGGAGTGGGATGGAAATTTGAGTTGAGGCTCATAGTTAGGCACCATCTGCTTGCTAACTCTTTGCCAAATAGGTCTTAGAGGTAGTACTGTGCCTAATATCACACTCAGATTCCTAGCCCTTCTTTGCACAACTGCTTGTGGGTGGCAATGGAGTGATTAATCACAAGTAAAGGCAGTCTTTTCCTGCCTTTTCACCAAGTAATACACTGTTAGACACAAAAACTTTACTTTTTTATCTGACATCCACACACACACACACACACAAATATTTTCTATATGGAAAGAGGATACTTATGGGAAAACTTTTAGACTTACAGAAGACAAACAATTTCACTGCAAGTGAGGACAGAATTTGCTGGTTCAATCTATTTTTCCTCTATGCAAAGGGAAAGGTAACTAACTTTTGTTCAACTGAGAAAGACCTCAGAGAGTTCAGGTAATTCACCTAAAGAGCTCAGAGCTAAGGTACCAGTGAAGCCTAACTGCAACCCAATTTGATCGGAGCAAGCTTTAGCCACACGACACCACCTAGGAGCTCACGAACGAATGTGACTTTTAGTTAGGCCATAAATAAAAGGACATAATTCTAAATTGAATGATTTTATATTATTCAAATTTAATTCAAGAGCTCCAAATTTTATTTGTTTAAATTTCTCAGCCATGTTTCTCATGACTATACCCTGGTCTCAGTCAATTCAAAGGTCATTCTTCTAATCAGCTCTCCACAGTTCTTGTTGGATTAATCTAGAGAAAAGCAACCTCTTGGATTGGTATTTCTGACAAAAGAGAATCTTCCACATGGGCCTAGATGACTTTTACATTATCTAAGCCATAATAGAAGCTCTGGTGGCATACTGCCTAAGGCATTTGACTGCTAACCAGAAGCCTGGTGGTTCAAACCCACCAGCCACTCCTCAGAAGGAAGACCATGCAATCTACTTCTGTAAAGACTTACCACCTTGGAAACCCCAAGGGTCATTATGAGTCGGAATTGACTTGATGGCAGTGAGTTTTTGAAGCCCGATTTGAAGGAAAAAAAATAAAATATAGTAATTCATAAACCTTCTATCACTAATTCATAATTAAAAGAAAGAATGCTCCTTGGTGAATAAAATATAATCCAATTTTGCTTTCATTTTAATCACAGACAATGGTGGACAATAAAAGAACACCAGTTACTGCAAGATTCAACTACCAAAACATCTTTTGACTGATCTTAAAATAAATAAATAAAGTGATGATAAAGCGTTGTGAATCAATTTTGGAAATCCACAATAACTAAGAGCCTGCAGGCAGACTGAGAGTCATTCTTTGCTTCAATGGGTAAGAACCAGAGCATCAACTGTTTATTATGATTATGCTACAACCAATAGTAAAAACAGCCAAAACAAAACTAGCAACAGCTTTGCATCACTAGGGAGTGAGATATGGTCAGGGTTTGCAAAGCACCATATTTACAATCAAACAATACCCTCCCAAATAGCCAACAGTGTGCCAACATTCTTCTCTGCCTCCTCCTAACTTCCAATCCCTTCAAATTCCATTTCTCTTTTCAAGGCATTGTCACTGAAGTCTAGGCAAAGACTCATTTTGGTCAGACACATTTTATGCTAAAGAAATCTAGAAATCCCCAAGAAAGAAAAATCACGGCAGAGAAGAAAAAGCCATCCTCTGTAGCACCAGATGGCAGAGATAAAGGGATGTTGTGCACTCCAGCTCAGCAAAGAGGTAGTTTTATCACTGTCATTTATACATGCCCCAAAGGTGCACAATCCAAACTAATGTGGAGATTCCTTAGTGACAGCTGAGACTGAAATATTCCATCTGTGCTTAATACAGATATTAAATCCTTTATTTTCCAATGATGGCCTTTCAGAATATCAGTATGTAATTTTTCATCTAAAAGACAACAGCTATCCCACTATTTCTTTTTCTCCTGCATCTGTCTGCAAGATTGCTTTTAGGTAGATGTTATAAGTTTAGAAAAGAAAGCTACTATTCCACCTTTAGTTCTAAAATCAATTTCAGCCTTGCAACACTACATACTAATTTTGCTATATATGACAAAAAATGAAAAGATCATAGCAAATTCTGGATAACACCGTGAAGAACTGGAATTCCAAAACAATTACCTGTGCTCATACAGAACCTTCACATAGACTGAGAAGCAGTTGTTTGAACAGAACAAAGAGATTATATCTGGTTTAAAATCAGGAAAGATGTGCATCAGGGTTGGATCCTTTCACCATACTTATTCAATCTGTCTGCTGAGCAACAATCTGAGAACCTGGACTATAAGAAGAAGAACACAACATCAGGACTGGAGGAATACTCAGTAACCACCTGCCATTGAACCTGATACAACCTTGCTTGTTGAAAGCGAAGATTTGAAGCACTTACTGAGGAAGATCAAAGACTACAGCCTTCAGTATGGATTAGCCTTCAACATTAAAAAAACAGAAATCCTCACAAGTGGACCAATACATAATTTCATGATAAATGTGGAAAATACAGAAGTTGTCAAGGATTTCATTTTACTTGGATCCACATTCAACACCCATAGAAGCAGCAGTCAAGAAAATGAACGATGTTTTGTATTGGGCAAATCTGCTGCAAAAGACCTCTTTACCATATTCAAAAGCAAAGATGTCACTTTGAGGAGTAAGGTGCACCTTATCCAAGCCATGGTGTTTTCAATAGCCTAATATGTATATGAAAGCTGGGCAATGAATAAGGAAAACCAAAGAAGAATTGATGCCTTTAAATTACAGTGTTGGCAAAGGATAGCGGATATACCATGGACTACCAGAAGAATGAACACATCTGTCTGGGAAGAAGTACAAGCCAGAATGCTCACTGAAATGAGCACAGTGAGAATTCATCTCATGTACTTAGGAGATGTTACCGAAAGAGACCAGTCCCTGGAGAAGGATATCATGCTTGGAAAAGCAGATGATCAGTGAAAAAAGGGGAAGACCCTCAACAAAATGGATTACACAGTGGCTGTGAGGATAGGCTCAAATACAGCAGCAACTGTGAGGATGGTGCAGAACTGGATGCCGTGTTGTTCTGTCGGACACCGAATCACTATGTGTTGGAACCGACTCGATGGCACATAACAAGAGTGACAAAATGTAATGGTATAGGACACCCACTTGGAAAACAGTATAACTATGTAATAGAAATTAAACATTTAAAATCCAAGGAAATTCTCATACCTACCTTTATTTACTTAAAGACACCAAATAGCCTGTAACTAGAGAGTGAAAAAGAAGTTACTTTTGTAAAAAAGAAAGAAAAGAACAAGAGAGGCGGAAGCAATGATCTGATCACAGGAGTCAGAATAATACAAGTACTAGTATTGTCCCTCAACGCATTTATTCTCTCAGAGTGAAAAATAACAGAACACATGTAAAAAAAGATTTTTTTTTTTTAAAATACATTTTCTCCTCAGTTACTATCTCATTTATCCAACATTTTGCATTCATAGCGATAGTAAAAAATCTACTATCCAACTATTTTGCACATTAATGACATATATATATCATTATATATAATGATGTGCTAAATACACATACACACACACACACACACATATATGGCAGTAATAAATGCATGGCCAGAGTAATACTGGCTGTGAAGATTAAGGCTGTGTGTTAACTTGGCTGGGCCATGGTTCTCAGCAGTTTGAAAGTTATAATGATGTGATTTGGCCATTATGAAATGACGTAATCACATACTATTTTGTGATCTGATATGGTCATCCTCCATTTTCACATAATATGGATTCTGTATAGTAACATGGTTTCTGGAACCTAACTACGCCACCAGAGCTCCCAACTATGTTAAGTGAGGAGAGGATGCAATGGATAACCAAAGAGGGTAAGTGACCAAAGCAAGTAGATAATAAAGAATATGGGCCACTGTTTGATTATTCTTAAAAAATAATGTAACTGATATTCTAATGACTATCAAAAACAAGACCAAAGCATTCATCCAATGCCTAAATGGTGCTCTGCTACACAATAGAATGATGTACCTTGCATCCACTGGGCACTTATAACAACAATATTTGAAGAAGATGATTTAAAAAAAAAGTTATAATAAATGTTATTGCTATACTAATAACATTTTGACACACAAAAAATGCCTGCAAGGTATCAAATTTTGTGTACCATAAAACAAAACAAAACGATACCTTAAGCATCTCTGACATGAACTATGATTTGCAGGTTTACTAGGTTGAAGGTTGTAGCCCATGGGAATGAGAACCTGGGGAATAAGTCAGGTTGATATCTACAGAAGCACGTCTGGTTGCTGTCCTCTTTAAGAGTTAGGCAGGAAACCAAGGAACAAAGTCAGAGTTCACCAAACAAACAAATCTGTCTTGGAAGTACCGCCAGAGTGCTCCTAAGCAGCAAAGACAGTGAGACGTCATCTCACAATCTTTGGTTACGTTATCAGCAGGACCAGTCCTTGGAGACAGGCATCATGCTTCGTAAAGTTAAGGATCAGCAGAACAAAAAGAGGAAGATACTCAATGAGATGGACTGACACAGTGGCTGTGAGGGAAGTGCAAGACCAGGCAGTGTTTTGTTCTATTGTACAGGGGATTGCTATGACTCGGAACTGACTCGATAGCACTTAACAACAAAAGGACAACAGTGACAGTAACAATTTTACTGTGCCACCTACTAAGATCTTCATGAGGATAAGAAGAAAATGCAACTAAATACCCTCTACAAGTCTTAGACTACAAATTTATCACAAGACAGACCAAACTTACCCAGAAAACATTCAATTTCACCTTACATTTCACAGCTAAACTTCTCAAGTAAAGTGTATACATATAAAAGGTGTTTATTCTTTAAAGCTCCTATGACTTTTACCTCTCCACCTACTAGATTCCAAATGGGCTGGGCCACACAAAATAGTGTAGCTTTTCTTCTTCCTGCATTTAGCATCACTGATCATGCCCTGTCATTCCAAAGTCTGTGTCTTCCTTTATTCCTAGGATGTCATGTTTTTCTGAATTCCCTCCAAGTGATCTCTATGATCTACATTGGTAAAGTTGTGCTACAGGCACTCATCTGAGATCTTTCTGGAACTAGAATGACTAAAACCATAAATAGATCATCATACCCCAAAGACAATGCATCTGTATATCTGCTATGGTAAAATTATACAGGAAAAAAATGACAATGAAAATATTTGAAATATTCCTGCTTGGAAGTTTTCCAGTAACTGACTCAGGAATTCTGAACAGTATTTTTACACAATTGAATTTAAAGCACTTCTTAGGGACTGAAAGTCCATTAAAAATGTAACTCTACAACCTTTACTGAATCAGGAGTATGTCATTCAAATGGGATGAAAACACACACACACACACACACATCACAAAAACAAAAAACAAAACCAAACAAACAGTACTTAACACCAGGTAGCTTTACCTACCTGGCTATTAAGGGCCCTCTGCTCTGACAGCCTTCTGTTTTGGCCTAGGGACCTGAAAGGGCCACATGCACCCCCTTTTAATCACCATGGAAGATTTCCTCTTAAAGGTATTCCTTGTGAACTCCTCAACTTGTCAGTGGAGTTTTAGTAAATTGTAAAGGGCAGAAACCTGAATTGCAAGATGAGAAGAACTGAGAATAGGAGGTTACCATTTAAACAATTCATTTAAGCAACCTGTCTGAGAAAGATGAAACAGAAGACTAGGGAATTGCACAAAAACGAATGCCAGGAGAAAAAAGATGAGTTTCCTCCCTCCCCACCTTGTTTGAACAAAGCAAAGCCTTCGTATTTATGAGTTGAAATTATCACTTAAATAGAAGATGAAGTCAGAGGAAAGAGAAGGGACATGTGAAGTCAAAATCTCACTGCAGAGGAAGAAAATGGGATAGAAAGGGCAAGTGGAATTAGCCTTCGGTTGTTGCTGTTGTTGTTAGGTGCTGCTGAGTGGGCCCCAATTTATACCTACTCTATGTACAACAGGCCAAACACTGCCTGCTGCTGCCCCATCCTCACAATCCTTGCTTTGCTTGAGGCCATCACTCTAGCAACTGTGTCAAAGCAACTCATTGAAGGTCTTGCATTTTTTCGTTGACCCTCACTTTAACCAAGCATGATAGCCTTCTCCAAAAAATGGTCCGTTCCGACAACATGACCAAAGTAAGTGAGACAAAGTCTAGCCATTTTCCCTTCTAAGAAGCATTCCAGTTGGAATTCTTCCAGGACAGATTTACACATTCTTCTTGCCATCCATGGTATTTTCAGTATTATTCACCAACACCACAATTCAAAGCCATCAACTCTTCCTCAGTCTTCCTTATTCATTAACCGGCTTTCACATGCATATGAGGTGACTGAAAATACCATGGCTTGGGTTAGGCATACTTTAGTCTTCAAAGTGACATCTTTGTTCCTTAACACCTTAAAAAGGCCTTTTGCAGTAGATTTGGCCAGTGCAATACAGTATCTAATTTCTTGATTGCTGCTTCCATGGGCATTAATTGTGGATTCAAGTAAAATGAAATCCCAGACAACTTCAATCTTTTCTCCGTCTATTGTGATGTTGCTTATTGGTCCAACTGAGAGGATTTTAGTTTTCTTTATGTTGAAGTGTAATACATACTAAAGACTGTAGTCTTTGAGGTTCATCAGTAAACGCTTCAAGTCATCTTCACTTCCAGCAATGAAGGTTGTGTCATCTGCATACTGTAGGTTGTTAATGAGTCTTCCTCCAATCTTGATGCTGTGTTCTTCTTCATAGAGTCCACCTTCTTGGATTACCTGATCAACATACAGATTGAATAAGTATGATGAAAGAATATGACCCTGATGCACATCTGATCTTAAACCATGCAGTATTCCCTTTTTCTGTTCAATCAACTGCCTCTTGGTCTATGTACAGCTTTCTCATGAGAACAATTAAGTATTCTGGCATTCCAATCTTTGCAATAATTATCCATATTTTTTTATGATTCACATAGTTTAATACCTTTGCATAGTCAATAAAACATTCTGGTATTCTCCACTTTCAGTGAAGATCCATCTGACATCAGCAATGATATTCCTCTTTCCATGTCCTCTCTCAAATCTGGCTTGCATTTCTGGAAGTTCCCTGTCAATATACTTCTGCAACCATTTTTTAATTATCTTCATGAAAAATTTACTTGCTTGTTATATGAATAATATTGTTCAATAATTTCCACATTCTGCTGGATCACCTTTCTTTGGAATGGGCTCTAATATCGATCTGTTCCAGTTGGTTGGCCAGGTAACTGTCTTTCAAATTTCTTACCATAGATGAGTAAGCACCTCCAGCACTGCATCCATTTGCTGAAACATCTCAATGGGTTTTCCAGTGATTCCTGGAGCCTTGTTTTTCACCAATTCTCTCAGGGCAGCTTGGACTTCTTCCTTCAATACCACTGGTACTACCTCCCGAAATGGTTAACAACAACCACCAATTTTTTTTGGTACAGTGACTGTGTATTCCTTCCATCCTCTTTTGATGCTTGCATCATTCAATATTCTGCCTATAGAGTCCTTCAGTATTGCAACTTGAGGCTTGAAATTTTTCTTCAATTCTCTTAGCTTAAGAAATGCTGATAGTTTTCTTCCCTTTTGATTTTCTAATTCGAGGTCTCTACACATTTCATTATAGTCCTTTGTCTTCTACAGCTACCCTTCAAAATCTTCTGTTCAGTTCTTTTTAATTCATCATTTCTTCCATTGGCTTTAGGCTACTCTCTGCTCAAGAGCAAGTTTGAGAGTCTCTTTTCTGACATCCAGTTTGATCCTTTCTCCATGTCCTGTCTTTTTAATGACCTTTTGCTTTCTTCATGGATGATGTACTTGATGTCATCCCCTAAACTTAGTTTTGTGTATTTCACTGTACATAAATTATATTTCAATAAAATGTATTTAAAAATATATATATATTAGGCAATAATGTATGAGTTGAGAAAGTTTATTCAAACATCAAGTCTTTGATACCTCTACAAAGTTGCTGGAAATATCATCAGTTAAAATTTAACAGGGCAGTGATGCAGTCAGAGCTTAACAGGGGTGTGTGGTTTTAGAACCACCTCTGAAGAAAACAAGCCAAGTGGAAATACACAGTTTGATGGTATGCTTCAGCAAAGTTAAAAGGTCAAGTTATAGATGATGAAACAGCAAAGAACAGATGATATCTCTGTGGTGACCATGATTTTATTTTCACAGTCCATAGGTTTGAATCCACTGCCCTAAGAAATACTGAAACCCCAGGGCTGCCATCTTGAAAATGTATGAAATCAGGGATGAATGAGGATAACCAGCTCCTGAACTGGGAATACATTTTAAGTGAATGCTCAATTAGTGTAGGCTCAGCAACTCTTTATCTTCAAGGTCAAATTCACATTAAAATTGCATTAGTCTTCATAACAAAAGCTACATTTGTTACCTGTCATCATCCAATACGAACATTAGAATAAACATATGCATCTCTTTCCTTAACTGAGAGAAACTACTCCTGACAGCAAAGACTTTCCTATGTGTAAAAGTATGGCACAAGCGACTAATGGGAGGTTTGTAGCCCTCACTACTCAATCTGTCTGTTAGTTTGATAATAGCCACTGTTTGCACAGGCTGCTCATGTCATGTTCTGCTTCTTAGCCTCCTAGTCAGCATGACATTTTTCTTCCAACTGAGCTAGTCCATCTCTGATTTCTGCTGTGCCAACGTGGTCTGTCAGCTACTGTCACTTCCCAGATGTCAGTGGTTATATGACATTGGTGGGGATCAGTCAGAATTGTCCTTGAAACACTTACAGTTACCTCCCACAAGTTCGCAGAGTTGGTCATAGGGGCATTTATTTGGTTATCTGGTGTTTTCTTTGAAATTCTTACAATATACCTAATGCCCAAAAAAGAAGGGTAACAGTTTAGTAAATACTAGGGGAACACATTCCAGAGTCTCAAGCCCACTCATGCTTGATACTTGATGTTGAATAAGCAGGTAAAATGTGCTGCTTGAATATATAAAATATGTAAAGTAGTTTCCACAGACTTTAACATTCTGAAGATGGACAAAGCATGACAAACCAAATGGGGCTGTTAAGGAAAAGACTATTGCCTGACTTTATTATACTTCCAAGGGTCTTCCCCCCAATTGAAGGCATTCCAAAATATGGGTTCAAATGGTAAGAAGTGAAATGAAGTACAGCAAATTAAACAAATGATATAAATAAAATTATTACATTGGTTTTAGTTTTCATTTTCTATTGACCATATATTTTTTAATCATCTGTATTAAATCAGAAGCATTAAAATACATTATATATGTATATATATTAAGGCACTTTCTCTTGCTTTCTTCATGTAAATAAATATTGTACTTTTTCCAGACAGTTTCATATTTTGTAAATAATTTCCTTAATGATATCTGTCAAACTACCTCTACTATGTCCTACAAAGAGTCCTCTCTCCCACCTGAGTAAATGAAAAATGGAAATTTATTATTTGAATAGCCATAATTCAAACAAAAGGGCAAGCCTCTAGAAAAGAAAATCCAGATGTGTCTTTCTTTCCTCATATTAAATCTCCTCTACCATCTTTAAATTTGTTCTCCCCTATACTTCAGTGTAGAAATTTGTTCCAGTGAGTTTTGTCCCTATTCATAAATACCCTGTACTTAATTCATGACATTATGTTACTTCCCCAATTCCCACTTTCCTTTCCTACTTGATAGCCCAGTCAAATTATAATGATTATAAATATACCTCAGCAGCATTCTCCCCTTATCCTGTTTTTCTCCCCCTCCTACAGCATACATGACCTAGCCTACTTCTTCAGACACGTAATTAGACTTCCAAGTATACCCTGTCCTTACAGTAACATCATGAACTCCTTGAAAGCAACGACAGTATTTTCCACTAATTTATATCTCCTACTACACCACTTTCACGTAGTCACAGAGTAAATATTAATGAACTGAATATTAAAGGGCTACCTCTCCAATTTATGCAGTATGCCTATTATTCAATCCAAAATGTTGCAGATAATCAGAGGGAATTCCTGGAAGGGAATTTTCAACTATCCACCAATGACAGAGGTCACCAAAAAACAGTGAAAAGCAAATTTATACTGCATAAGAAAGCAGTAATTTCATAGAGAGGGAATACCTGGATGAATGACACCAATAATTAATTCTAATGTGCATTCTTGACCTGAGTACATTGCCAAGGACTGTTTGGTAAGAGCCATGAAATCCAAAGGATTTCACTCTGAATAACCATAAGATTATGGGACATTATCTTTAAAAAAAAATAATAATTAATTATTTGCCAGTATCTTCTAAGGGAAAAGCAAACTAAAATGCAAAAGAGATGAAAAGAAGCTAAACATTAGGATTCTTAATTAGCAGCAAAATGTGAGATATATGAATGATTGTCAATCAAATTTTCTTTAGGGAAAGAAGCTACAGCTATTGCTCTTTTAAGGTGAATAGTGACACAATGTAATGAAAACTGCCTTGGAATGTCAAGTGCAATAACAAAGCTTCCAACACAAGTAGCACATAAGGGTTTCTGACCAGGAATGCAATATAATGAGACTGTGCATTATGTGTGTTACGTGCCGTCGATAATGAGACTAGTATTAAGAAAAGGCATTGTCTAGAACATTAGTAATTGTAAGAATAACATTTTTCATGTTTTTGTTTTATGCACCCAGATGGCATATAAGAATTCAAAATCAGCAAATTTATTACTGTGCAAAGAAAGAAAAAAAAAATTGCTATTTCTGGTCCAATCTCTATGCTGAGCAAATAATCCGAGAAGCTGGACTATATGAAGAAAAACGTGGCATCAGGATTGGAGGAAGAATCATTAACAACCTGAGAT
>NW_006921589.1:28390555-28391923 GCF_000298275.1 Orycteropus afer afer
GAACTCTTTCAAGTGCTGAGGAGCAAGGATGTCTCCTTGAGGACTAAGGTGCACCTGACACAAGCCATGATATTCCCAATTGCCTCATATACATGTGAGAGCTGGACAATGAATAAGGAAGACCGAAGAAGAGTTGATGCTTTTGAGTTGTGGTGCTGGCGAAGAATGCTGAAGGTACCATGAACTGCCAAAAGAACTAACAAATCTGTCCTGGAAGAAGTACAGCCAAGATGCTCCTTGGAAGTGAGGATGGCCAGATTTGTCTCACCTACTTTGGTCATGGTGTCAGAGGGGCCCATTCCCTGGAGAAGGATGTCATGCTTGGTAAGGTGGAGGGTCGACGAAGGAGGGGGAGGCCTTCAACGAGATGCACTGACATGGTGGCTGCAACAATGGGCTCAAGTATAGCAAAGATCATGGAGCTGGTGCGGGATTGGGCGGTGTTTCGTTCTGCTATGCATGAGGTCTATATGAGTGGGAAATGACTCGACGGCACCTAACAACAACAATATTTCTGGTCCAAAGCAATTTGGAATTTACTCTTAGGTCATGTAAATAATTTGGTTAGACCAGCATGCTGATCACAACTTGCTAGTCTTCTTCAAAAATCTTACCTCATCTACTTTCAATACAGAGCCACCATATTCTCATTCTCCTTTAAATTATCACCACTGCCTCTGTCACTCCACCACCCTGCCCTTCACTGAGGTGGGTGCATTCTCAATTGCCCTTCTAGTGAATAATTTATCACATCACACTCTTCCCTCCTTCCTGACTTTCCGTACCATTTGTTATTTTAAGAATGGACAACACTTTTTTTGATTTCAAGTAAAAGATGATGAAAGTGGATTTAATACCTCAGCTTCTGTGAGCTAAAGACAGAACAAAGGAACTCCCTTCAGAGCATACAGTAAAATGTTAAGAAATTAATTATTGTCTTCTAATTGGTATTCTAGAGAGTGATAATAATAAAAAAATACAAAAACCCAAGGATGAAATTTTCCTTTTCTTCCTTTGATAAATTTTAAAGAATACAGATGAATCTCTTTAACTTACTCAAACATAAAACTCTCTGCCATTGAGTCAATTCTGACTTATAGTGATGCCCCCACCTTTGGGTTTCCAAGGCAGTGAATCTTTACAGATATAGACTGCCCAGTCTTCCTTCCATAGAGCGGCTGTTGGGTTTGAACTGCCAACCTTCTGGTTATCAGTCAAATCCTTTAGGCACTACACAATCAGAGAATTACAAAAATATGCAAAATATATGTATGATTATTCCAGTCACCAGTGATAATTAACACATCCTGATTGCATGTTTGGTCAATTTCAGACTGTAGAAGCTGATAAAATTCTTCAATTTCCTCA
>NW_006921589.1:28393216-28394454 GCF_000298275.1 Orycteropus afer afer
GGCTCGAGTATAGCAGGGATTGTGGGGTGGTGCGGGATCGGGCAGTGTTTCGTTCTGCTGTGCATGGGGTCGCTATGAGTCGGAAACGACTCGACAGCACTTAACAACAACAACAACATGTATGATTATAAAAATGCTATGTAATCTGAACCATTTATGAACTCTCCACAAATATCCTCATTTTCACTACATTTCTTAATAAACATAAAACCAACTTAATCATCATCAATAGTTAAGCCAAAAAACTCAACCCCACTGCCATCAAGTCAATTCTGACTCATTGCGACCCCACTGGGTTTCTAAATCTTTATGGAAATAGCTTGCCCAGTCTTGCTTCTGCAGAATGGCTGGTGGATTTGAATCACCAACCTTCTGTTTAGCAGTCAGACGCCTTAGGCACTGTGCTACCGGAGCTCCTTTATCAGTGGTCAGGCTATTTTAATACCTGGATATTTGCTATTGCTGTTAGGGGCCGCTGAGTTTATTACAACTCATTGCAACACTATGAACAACAGATGAAACCCTGCTCAGTTCCGTACCATCTTCACAGTCACCGCTGTTTCAGTCCATTGTTCCAACCACTGCATCAATCTCTCTTTTTCACTGACCCTCTACTTTACCAAGCATGATATTCTTCTCCAGAAACTGGTATCCCGACATGTCCAAAGAATGTGAGACAAAGTCACCATCCTCACTTCTAAGCAGTATGCTAGCTGTACTTCTTCCATGACAGATTTGTTCATTCTTCTGGCAGGTCATGGTAATTTGATATTTTTCACCAACATCATGTTCAAAGGCATAACTCTTCATCCTTCCTTATTCTTCGTCATTCTTCCTTAATCACCGTATAGCTCTCACCCACATATGAAGCTATTGAAGACACTATGGCTTGAGTCAGGTGCACATTAGTCCTCAAAGAGACATCTTTGCTTTTTATCACTTAAACGAGGTCTTTTGTAGCAGACTGGCCTCGTGCAATACGGTAATTTGATTTCTTGACTACTGCTCCCATGGGTGTTGACTGTAAAATGAAATGAAGTAAAATGAAATCCTTAACAAATATAATATTTTCTGTTTATTATGATGTTGCTTATTGGGTATTTAGTTAAAATATACTCAATAGCATCTGAAAGTCTGTGTTGGATATGATAAATATATTCATAACATCTTATGTCCCGAAAAAAATATTAAGATAGCTGATTCAGAAGTTCTTCTGTTTTAATCCAAATTAAGAAGTG
>NW_006921589.1:28394600-28411636 GCF_000298275.1 Orycteropus afer afer
TTCAAACCCACCAGCCACTCCTCGGAAGGAAGGTTGGGCAATCCTACTTCCGTAGTGATACTGCCTTGGAAACCCAAGGAGGGGTCGCTATGAGCTGGGGCCAACTCAACAGCAAACAACAACAACAACAACAAATAGGTTATAGAATATCAACTAATCATTCTTCCAGAGATAAGTAGTTACAAGATAGAGATATTTATAAAAAGTACACCCCAATTGTCATATTTCAATGAAAATCCTCCTGTCTATACTAACTCCTGATGACTCCCCTGGACTCATCACTTTTTGTTAAACAAAATAGAAGGGGCAGAGGATGGGAGTGGGATATGACACCAAAGCCTGTGCCCCTCTTCAAATGAGTAGGAGCAGAACAGCATCCTGCACATATTCAGAAAAATTTCTACAGCATTCCCCACAATTAATGTGTTGAGTGCCTTTGTGCCAGATACAGCATTGTAAACATGGTAATTTGTGAATATTAAGTACTCACAAAAGTCTTGGCATTTCCCCATCCTGATTAACAAGGCACAAAAACAATACCACCTGGAATCAATAAAAGCAGAAGAGTACAATGTCTGTCCAACCACTGAGCCCATGTTTCAGCCCATAAGCCTCTTCACTCTTCTCAGCAGTCAAATATGTTAGAGCCGAGACCCTATTATTGCTGCTTCCTACAAAAGGAATAAATTTGAGCAATGGGTACCGTAACCAAACATGATTATTCGAAGAAGCATCTAAGGGCTCTGGTTCTAATTTAAATTACAGAAAGTAGGCCAATCTAACTCAACAGCACTATCATTCAAATATGTGTTATTGTCAAACCATCTGATAAACAGATAGTACCAGAAAAATAAACCGGTCCCAAGATACAAGTTAGACATTTCTAGAAATATATTTATTTTTATTCCATTATAAAATCTTAACAAATTCCATTTCATAGAATAATGTCTTTACCAACTAAGGAGAAAGTAATTAACTCAGTCTGCAAGATCCAACATTTGTCAATGGATGAAAAGCTTATTTCAGTCTATTTAGTTTATAAAAATTGAGGAAAGAATAAAACATTAGAAATATTTTTGATTTGTGGTTTCTTAAAGATATTAGTATAATTAAAATACAGAGATGCCTTAGGATGTAACAGTGACAATCATCTTACAGAGGTATCATGTATTCATTGAGTTCCTTTGTGCCAGACACCGTACAAGGCACTAAAAATATCAGTATGGTGCCTTACGGCTCACATAGCATGTCTGAATCCAAAGTTAAACCTTACTGACCCAGAGATAAAGTGAGTATAAGTGGAAAGTCAAAATAATACAAAAATCTCTGTTAAAATAAAGACTCAAAATCTGTAAGCTCTTTTATTAGAAGTTTATCCACAATTAGAGTTCTAGAAGCATCATCAAAACATATAAAATTAATTCCAATATAGGGCATAATATCTTTGGGGTACCAAAGATCCACACACAACTTTACTACATATGGCCAAAAGGCCACTGTCTATTAAAATACCTTTTATTGTTGTCATTTTTTAAGTACATTTACTTTATATATATATATATATATATTTTAATGGATGAATTTTGAGGAACTTTTTTTCAGAGACAAAATAGCCTCTTTGCCTTATAAATACTGTACATAAAACTGAGGTCAGAATTTTTAAATAAGTGGCTCTTAGCCTATCCAACTTAAAGACATATTTAATATGGCTCATACTGCAATAATGATCTGGATTTCTATCTGGATCTGTAAAAAGTCAGTGCACTTTCCTACACAGAAACAAATGGCAGAGCTGCCCCTTTAGAAGAGTGCTAGCTCTGCAGATGCCGACTCCTCCCCTTCCTGTTACACCTGGCTCTCTTCCTGTGTCTAAGTGACCTGCCTGTCTCCTATAGTCTCGAGTATGTGTCTCCTGTAGGTATTCAGTGTAGCAGCTCTCCCATCTTGTTTATGCTAGCTGCTCTCACATTCCATCAGTATGGTCCTCTTGTGATCTCAAATCTGTATGACTGTTCAATGTATCAACTTCCAATTCTCATATAGAAAGACTATTAATTAGCACCCATTATCTATTATTCTCCCTTTCCTATTTTTAGTAATAGAACCAATCACGTTTTAGATGTGTACTTGCCTACAGCTAAAAGCTACCTTTCATACCCTTGCGGCTAAGTGAAGTCTTATGACTCAGTTATGACCACAGAGTCTGCTTCAGAAAATCAGGAGTGGAAATCATTTCCTGAGATTTAAATCTAGTATTTGTGTACTGGGGCCCAGACGTCTATTCTTTCAAGCTCCCCAGATTACTCTACTGTATAGGTAGGATTAGAAATCACTGTTAAAACATGGTGAAGTGGCAAGACAGACTTCTGAGAGCAGAGATACCTACTTTTCATTCCCCAAACCATCTTCAGTTTAGACTTTTACATAAAATAAAACAAGCTTTCTAATTTGTTTAAGCCACTGTTAGCTGGCCTCTGTGAAAGCAAACGAACTCATAACCCAACTAACACATCAGGGATCTGTAAGAAAACACTCCTACCAGGTCAGCTCTGAATGTCTGGGCGCTCACTGGGATTCTTGTGCCTTTGTTTGCTGGAAAATCCAGACATGCGTTGCCTCATCAAGAACATCCAATAATGATTTTTTTTTAAGTTTTTATTTTTTATTTTTCTTTTGCCTTTTGCTTCAAAAATTCAACGAAGATAGAGATACATCACTTTTTTTTTTTCCCCCTGACTATGAAATGTCTAATAACTTCGTTGCTCTCACTGTTAGGTGCCATAATGTCAGCTCTGACTCCTAGTGATCTTATGTATGCAGAACAAAATGTTATCTAGTCCTGCACCAGCCTCACAACCGTTGCTATGTTTGAGGACGTTGATGAAGCCACTGTGTCGATCCATCTCACTGAGGGCTCCTTCTTTCATCCTGACCCTCTACCACAGTGATGTCTTTCTCAGCAACCCTCCTGATGAAATGTCCCAAATAAGCATGATGAAGTCTTGACATCCTTGCTTCTAAAGAGCATTCTTGGCTGTACTTTCTCCAGGATGTATTTGTTTCTTTTTCTGGCAGTCCATGATATATTCAATATCTTCACCAATGCCACGATTCAAATTCATCAGTTCTTCTTCAGTCTTCCTTTTTCAGTGTCTAGCTTTTGTGTGAATACGAGGCAACTGAAAATACTGTGGATTGGGTCAGGTGCACCTTAGTCTTCAAAGTAACATCTTTGCTTTCAACACTTTAAAGAAGTCTTCTGCAGTATGTTTCCCCAATGCAACATGTCATATGATTTCCTGACTGCTGCTTCTATGGGCACTGATTGTTGATATAGGAAGAATGAAATGGTTGACAACTTCAATTTCTTTGCCATTTATCATGATGTTACTCACTCGTCCAGTTTTAAGGATTTTGGGTGTGTGTGGTTCCCCCCACCATGATGAGGTGTAATCCATACTGAAGGCTGTCATCTTTTACCTTCATCAATAAGTGCTTCAATCAGCTTCACTTTCAGCAAGCAAAGCAATATTATATCATCTGCATATCCTAGGTTGTTATTGAGTCTTCCTCCAATCCTGATGCCACCGTCTTCATCAAGTCCACCTTCTCTAATTATTTATTTAGCATATAGATTGATACCTAGTCTGCATTATACTGCAAGTTGTTTAACAGTATCCTTTTCTACCTGATTAACTATTTCAATTACTGTTCGAATATTAAGCAATAAATAGTTTTTACTTTGATTCTAATATCTGAGTTTGAGTTATAGCATGTAAATTGTAAAAGGCACACTATCTTCCCTTCAAATCTGTACAGGACACTAACAAAAACATTTTGTACCCATGACTATGAAAGCTACAGTAGACAGACCACAGAAGCAAGAATTTTCATCTGGAACATTTTCAGTGTGGCTCTATCAGTTACATTTGACTCCAAACAAGAGGTATTAACATACGAGTATTTTGTTGGCTCACAATAACTTAAAATTCTAAGAAGGAAATATCTATTATTTTTCAGAATAATTAATCCAATCTAATTACTGCTAGTGGTGTACAGCCTAAGCCATTTTACTACTAACCAGAAGGCTGGTAGTTCAAACCCACCAGCCACTCCTCAGAAGGAAGACTGGGCAATCTACTTCCATAGAGATACCGCCTCAGAAACCCAAGGAGGGGTCACTATGAGTAGGAAACAACTCAACAGCAGTGAGTTTTATTTTGTTTTTTTAATTACTGCTAAATAACAGCATTGACTATATATGCTCCCTTAACATTTATAAAAACCTTATAAAGACAATAATGTCAAGTGCACCTTGCAGATACTGAGGAAAAAAAAAAAGCAGAAAGGGAGGGTATGTATGGATACATTTGCCATGGGATTTATTCACAACTACAGAAGAGTAATTAGTTTTACTACCTGTTATTCTTACATATTTACAACAAACTCAAGTAGTTACACTATTTCCTAAGATTTAATTTAATTTTATGAAAAGGTAATAAAACAATTAAAAATTAATATATAAACCATCCCACAACTCATGGTTATAAAAAAAACAAGTACATAAGTGATACTACTTCTGGATTCCCGTTAATGATTATTTTTAATGTAATCAAAAATTATGAATAAAAATGTTTTAATGAACACAAATGTTTTATAATATGCAAGACCTACGTGAAATAGTCAAAATGAAATAACCAGAAGGTTACATGTGGTTAAAAATCTGCATATTTTCATCAAAATTACACATTTTAAAATAAAAACACATCACTTCACATAGCATTACAGTGAATTAAATTATCAGTTAATTTACACTTTAAAGATGTCTACTATTAAGATGATCAAAGATTTTCATCACTCATATTTTCCATCTATTCAAATATCAGTTTTAATTTAAAAAATGAAAGACATGCATTTGAAGGCACTTGGCCCTAATTCTTCGACTGTTGGCTAATCCACCAGACTTTGAAAATATAAATATTCTAAACATTCTCCACTAGCCTCACTTGCCATGAAATAATTCCTCTGTTATAATAAAAATACTTCTAACTAGTCAACAAGATGTGCTTTTCAAAAGTTTTGTTAGAAGCATGTCTTTACAAAATGAATCCAGATAAGAAGGAAGTTCTAAAGTATAAAAAACAACTATAAATATGCTCTATTTCCAAAACTATTAAAGAATAAACTGCTTTATTTGACTACCAGTCTCTCTTCCAAACTGAAAATTCTCCCAATGTGCATTTTATTCATGGTTGTATTTCCAACCAAAAAGTACTTGAAAATTGTTGCTATTGGAGTTGCCCTTGAGGTAACTCCAAGTCATGACAACCTTATGAACAGCAGAATGAATCTATGCCTGATCCTGTACCATCCTCATAACTGGCAGCATGCTGGAGTTCATCCCTGCAGCCATCATGCCAATTCATCTGACCAACTGTATCCCACATCCTCACTGGCCTGCTACCTCAGTAAGCATGGTGCCTTCTTCTAGCAAATGATTCCTCTTAATGATGTATCCAAAGCAAGTGAGTTGGATAATGTTCTGTGCGATAAGGCTTTCACTGTCTAATTTTTGGAAGTAGATCACCAGACCTTTATTTCTAATATGTCTTAGTCTGTATACCCTGCTGAGTGGCCATGCCTGTATTTGAAATATTAGTGGCCTAGCTTCCACTACCAAAGTCAAGATGTAAGCTACCACAGTATGACACTGACAGACAACTGAAAACAGAGCTTTACAAATATAGGTTAAGTAATTAGAAATAAAACAAAATGCTCTTATATATTTTATTACCTGATGAGTCTGCAGTCTCTGAAGGAAGCAGGTTTACATGTCACATGACCCACCTAAACTCAATGCAACATATTGATTAGGGATGGACATCTCCCCAAAAGGCAGCCAGTCTTGTTTGGCTGGCTTCTATAGATAAACAAGAAACCTGGCTCTTTCACTTCCTTTTAAATTTGACCTGAGACACAAGAGACAACTGTTAGTACATTGTGGATGTTGAACCTAGTTAAGGCAATGATAATGCTGGACATGGTATGCCATGTGCAAGGTCAGTAAGCATTTAAAACTAATCAGAGGGAGGAAAGAAAGGGAAACAGAGATGATAGACTCAAGAAAAATAGAGATGAATGTTGTTGTTTTGTTGGTAGGTGTCCTCAAGACAGTTGTGATTCATGTATAACAGAATGAAACACTACCCAGTCCTGCGCCATCCTCACAATTGTTGCTATGTTTGAGCCCACTGTGACAATCCACATTGTTGAGGGTATTCCTTTTTTCGCTGACCCTCTACTTTACCAAGGAGCCCTGGTTGCACAGTGGTCAAAGCATTCAGCTGCTAACCAAAAGGTCACCAGCCACTCTAAGGGAGAAAAAGGAAGAAATCTGCTTCCATTAAGATTTACAGCCTTGGAAACCACGTGGCCCTTCCACTCATCTCTATAGGTTCTCTACAAGTTGGAATCAACTCAATGACAGTGGGTTTCTACTTTACCATGCATAATGTCCTTCTCCAAAGAGGAACAAGGATGAAGTCTCCCTATCCTTGCTTCAAAGGAGTATTCTGGCTGTACTTGCAAGGCAGATCTGTTTTGTTTTTCTGGCAGTCCAACATATATTCAGTATTCTTTGCCAACACCATAATTCAAAGACATCAGTTCTTTAGTCTTCTTTATTCTCTGTCCAGCTTTCACGTGCATATAATTGAAAATATCATGTCTTGAGTCATAGTCCTCAAATGGACTGGAAGAGATCCCATTCTAAAAGAAAGGTGTTCCAACAGAATGCAGAAAATATTGAACAATATCATCAGTATCATACACAAGTAATATTTTGCTGAAGATAATTCAAAAACTGTTGCAGCTGTACATCAACAGGGAACTGCCAGAAACAAAAGCCAGATTCAGAAGATGTCATAGAATGAGGGCATCTTTGCTTTTTAACAGTAGGCTTACCCAACACATTATGTCTTTTGAATGCTGCTTCCACGGCTGTTGATCACGGGTCCAATTAAAATGAAATCCTTGACAACTTCAATGTTTTCTCCATTTTTCATAATGTTCCTTACTGATCCAGTTGTGAGGATTTCTATTTTCCTTAAACTGAAATGTAATACATACTGAAGACTTCTTTGCTCTTCCTCAGTAACTGCTTCAAGTACTCTTCACTTTCAGCAAACAAGGCTGTGTCATCTGCATAACACAGGTTGTTAATGAGTCTTCGTCCAATTCTGATGGCACTTTCTTCTTCATGTAGTCCAATTTCTCGGATTATTTTCTCATTGTAAGGATTGAGTAAGTATGGTAAAGGGACAGACGCTGAAAAACACTGTTCCTGATTTTAACCATGCAGTATCCCCTTATCCTATTCAAACAACTGCTTCTTGGCATATGTGCACATTCCAAATGAGCACAATTAAGGGTTCTGGAATTGCCCTTCTTCACAATGTTATCCCTAATCTGT
This sequence comes from Orycteropus afer afer, assembly GCF_000298275.1. Taxonomy (NCBI): domain Eukaryota; kingdom Metazoa; phylum Chordata; class Mammalia; order Tubulidentata; family Orycteropodidae; genus Orycteropus; species Orycteropus afer. The sequence goes on from NW_006921589.1 coordinate 28,402,072, forward strand.
CTTGATCTACACAGTGAACTGCTTTTGCACAGTCAGTAAAGCACAGGTAGTCATCATTCTGGTATTCTCTGCCTTCAGCTAAGATCCATCCGCCATCAGTAACAATATTCCTCATGCCGTATCTTCTTCTCAGCCTGGCTGTAATTTCTGAGAGCTCCCTACTGACGTATAGCTGCAAGTTTCTTAATTATCTTCAGCAAAATCTTACTTGCATGTGAGACTGATAATGTTCAGTAATTTCCACATTCTGTTGGATCACCTTTCTTCGGAATGGGCACAAATATGGATCTCTTCCAGTCCACTAGCCAGGGAGCTATCTTCCAAATTTTCTAGCATGGACAAATTAGTGATCTCAGCATTGCATCTGTTTGTTGAAACATCTCAATAGGTAGTCCCTCAATTCTTGGAGCTTTGTTTTTCGTCAATGCCTTCAATACAACTTGGACTTCTTCCTTCAATACCATCGGTTCTTGATCATATGCTACCTCCTAAAATGGGTAGAAATCAACCATTTATTTTGTGACAGTGACTCTGTGTTTACCTTTCTCTCTTCTTTTGACACTTCCTGTATCATTCGATATTTTGCCTACAAAATCCTTCAATATTGCAACTCAAATCTCGAAATTTTTTCTCCAGTTCTTCGATCTTGAGAAATGTTTTCCCACCCCCCATTTCCTAACTCCATGTTTGAGGTGAATAAAACCTTGTATATCCTGAAAGGATCATTGCTTCAGGGCCTGATAATGTTCCCATTCTTGCTTTTATTTCTCCAGAGGCCTGTCTTCCTGCCCTTGGATTCCCTGAAATAAATTTCCATGTATCATTACAATAACACACCTTAAATTAATTAGAATGAGATCCTAACCCCTTGAAACCAAGAGTCATAGTTAGAATATTCACATAACATTAAGTGACATGCAATACATACAAATTTGATCTACCTGGGGTGATTCAACAGAATTATCATAAAAAGTGTCAATCACTGTGGCAGTGGTGCATACAAACAGAAAACTAACCTACTGAGCAGAAGCTGTGCCTCGCTGGTCATCAATGATTGACAGAATCACAAGCAGTGACACCTGTGCTACTGCTGCTCTAGCTACCTGAGGCGAATGTGCCATCTCAGCCAGCCACCCTCAGCAGCCCAATCATCTCTTCTGATGCTTCTGTTACCCCAAGTTCTTTGTCTGGTTCTCTGTTTCACGTCCTGGCTACTGTCCACCTATTTTCAGTTGAGACAAAAATTACCACAACTCTCAGTGTTCATTTTGGAATAGTATACTTATTGAAAATGTTAATCATTACTTTGATTTTCTTTTCCATTACTTATTACTTAGCCCCAAAGCAATCTTTCCCTTCTCTGTATGATGCCACCAACTCCACCTCACCTCCAAACTCACTGACTTGAGATTGAAAGAGAAGAAAGAGTGCCTATTCACACTATTGGGGTAGAGAGAGAAAAAGGGAAAGATGGAGAACTTAGATAGCTTACAAACACCGGAAAAAGACAAAGTCGCAAGCAGCATTTTCTTACCTAGGGCTTGCAAGCAGATTCAATTAAGAGGAAAACCCAATGGAGGTCATGAATAATTTTTTATCACCTACTCATGTAAACATATTGATTGCACTTGAGGAAATATTTTAATATTAAATTATTTCAGACCTATGTACATGAGTCCCTAGTTCCCCAGAATCTACTTCCTACAATGTTAAAAAAATGTCTAGGTTTTCTACAAAAGTACTTATTTTATGCTTCTAAATCTAAGATCATCTTGTTCAGCCTGCAGTCACTATTAACTGACTAATATTAACTATTAAGGGAATGAAGGTCAGAGTCCAATTCTGGAAAATTCTAGAGGAAAAAGCTGAATAAATGAGATTTTCCCTAAGTATTCCACCACAACCTGCATCAACAGAAAAAAATCAGGTAACTCTACACACATACTTTCTCCATAGGACATCATACTTGCATATAATAGTCCATTCCCACCACCTTCCCCTCAAAGCACTGTAACTTTTAAAGTATATTCTTCAATGCTAAAGTTCCATGGTCCATGAGAGTCCCTATTTATCTAATGGATTAAAATCCTGCCCACTATATTCCAAGAAAGCAATGTAACTCTAGCCCTCCAAATTAGAGTTCTTAACCTTTAGCAGCTCTGGTTGCATAGTGCCCAAGGCAATTGACTGCTAACCAGAAGGCTGGTGGTTCAAACCCACAAGACACTCTTTGGAAGGAGGACTGGGCAATCTATTTCCATAGAGATACCACCTCGGAAATCCAAGGAGGGGTCTCTATGAATTGAAATTAACTAGACTTTTAGTTTAATGGATATACAAATCACCAAAATTTTAATGTACAAAGATTTAACAAATCTTGTTAAAGTGTAGTTTCTCATTCAGTAGGTTCAGAGTGAAATGCAAGGCTTTATATTCCTGGATTACATAGATGGTATTGGTCTGTGGATCACATTCTGAGTAGCAAGGTATGACATTCTTAACTCAGTAACAAATATATGTAGGTCAACAGCAAGCAGAATGGAGACAGTGATATCTTCGTAAGGATAGAATAGGGCTACACATCCTATTTAATGACTATCTGACAAGCATCTATTGATCATCTAAAGAATTTGAGATACAAATATAGTTAAAAGCTTGCCCCATGTTTAAAGTACACAGTACCATTCAAATGTTAAAAAATAAAAAATTCACTACCACTGAGACAATCTGACTCATAGCGACCCCTCTTTGGATTTCCAAGGTGGTATCTCTACGGAAGTATATTGCCCAGTCTTCCTTCTGAAGAGTGGCTGGTGGGTTTGAACTGCCAGCCTTCTGGTTAGCAGTCAAATGCTTTAGGCACTACGCCACCAGAGCCCCTTCCAAATGTTAGAGGGCTAAAAAACTTCGTGGAAGCTTGTTAAAAAGGTAGGTACATGGCCTCGCTGCTAGAGACTGGGCGTCAGAATGGCAGGGTTGTCATCTGTGAATCTGCATGCCAGGTAAGTGTGATGCAAGGGGCCCACACTGAGAATACTGCTCCAGGAGAGCAAACGCAAATGTGCCTCAGTCAACGCAGTGTGGCTTAAAGGACAGGAAGCTGTGTAGAGACAGGCTCACAGAACGATGCACAGGAGTAAGTCTGGCAGTGAAGGGAGGAATCAGCATCTGTTAAAGGTCAGCAGTAAAGAACAGGCCTCCTGAGCCCAGGGAAGAGTGAAAGCCTGATCTGGATACAGTTTGGGGCAGAGAAGTAGGATGAGGGTGTATGAAGAAAAGTAGTTGGAAAGGCTGGTTGAAACCAGATCACAAAAGACTCATGATTCTGAGCTTGATCCTTTACTTCTTCAGAAGTCAACCCTCTCCCCATCCTTGTGAGCCAATTCAAAAAACAAAGGGAAATACTGAAGTGCCTTTATTGGACTGGGAAGAACAGAGCACCCTAAAGACATTTTCTCTTTCATAGAAGATCATCTCTTCTCTAACATGTCTCTCAAATTCAAATTGGCAAACATGAGTAAGGTCTTCCCATATGTTCTACACAGAAGTTCCGTCACAAAACAAAGTAGTCTGGGTTTCAATTTACGTTTTATTTGGTCAAGTGCCAGGAATACTCAGTTTCATCATGAACAGCAGCAGAGATGGAAAGAAAAACAGCATCTGCTTTAGAAAAAGTTGAATGAACGAAAATAGCTTAAAAGTAGACTTTTTAAATGACAACCAAATTTTTTTTCTGGTAAAATTTCCAGAAAGAAGAATCCACCCACAAGAAAAATGAATACTTTTTCAAAAACACACTAAAAAAAGAAATTTATTCTTAAAATGTGTCAGCGTTACAGGGAATTAAATTTTACTAGGGTTAAATACAAAATTTTCATTAGAAATAGGTATCCCATACTAAATTAAAATTTTTAAATGACTGAGTATTAACTACTAATCTACTTTAATTACCTTATTATCTCACAAATAGTCCTTCAATCTTGATTTTTAACACTGGGATTCCTAAAGAATGAAATATACCCTTAAAACACAACTACAACCTCAATTCACATAGTTTAGTATAGATTAGCAAAGCACATCCCATATTCACTCCAAGGATGCCTTGTTGGTAAGCCTTTTAAAAGCTGGTTCTTTGTGAGTGTTCTGTAATTTCATTTTTAAAGGATAATTTGCTACCTCTCTTTGCTTAGGATACCTCTAATGCAACACAGAAGAGATTCAGCCATTAAATATTTCTGTTGCTTAGCTTAAAATGAAAATTAAAGCACATCACTCAAACAAAATGTCAAGTTGGAAAGTGAATGGTGAATACACTAGTAAAGTGATTAAATAGAAGATACTGATGACTTGCCATGAGATCATGCTGGGTTTTTTGATGGTTTTCTTTTTGAGGGGGTTGTGGTGGGGTTGCCAATTACAGTCAGGAAAGATGTTATCAGAGATTTCTTCGCATGATCTTTTATCAGAGAGAGAAACTGGATGGTATAAGAAGATGCTCTCAAAGAAGCTGGAGCACTTATATGCACATTCTCACTGTAGGTGGTTTTCCTCTCCTGAAACAATTTCCTTAAGACAGAAGAAAAGGCTTCTGATAGGTTTCTTCCTATTTTTCGCTTGTTTATCTGTTTTCTGTAGAATGGCAGAGCTGACCAATCACACTGTTTTTGTTGTTGGGACAGTTTGGTTACAATGTACAGAAAACCAAACTAATACAGGCAAAATGAAAAATGTTTTGACTCATATAACCAAACTTCAGAAAGGGCAAGGATCTTGTTTGGATTTTGATCAAACTGTTGTAAATAACTATGAGACAAAGAGGAAAATATGAACACTACATACATGATGTTTAACAGGTTTTTTTTTTTCAAGATCAAAATAAGGGTATTATGGCTATCAAATATTACACTTCAGCTAGTGTGTTTTTCACAAGGTTAACAATTCTGAAACCATGGTATGTATATGCTAAAATAAATCAAATAAATACATATTGTGGATAATGGCAGGTTTTTCATTCTCAGAAAAACTTACGAATGAGGAGAAAGGAACAGTTAGAATTAAACTTGCAATACTGGTTTGGAATCAGAGGTATTAGTATGATGTGTACATGTGCATATGCGTACACATATGCATGTGTATTTGTGTACACATATATATGCATGCAATAAACATATACTTCCTAGCTCTGTACAGAGAAGTAATAATACACTCACATTGCCATGAGAATCAAATCTGCTTGGCTTTAGTCTTTTGGAGTTCTGGAAATACACACTCTCCTCACTTATCAAATATCTTACTATCTAGCATTTCACATTTACGACACCAGTAAAAATTCTACTGTCTATATCTCACATTACTAACATACATCTGGCCATAACAAATGCTGACATGCAAGGTGAGAATAATGTTGGCTGTGATGGTTAAGGTTCTGTGTCAGCTTGGCTCAGCCACAATCCTCAGGAATTTGGCAGTTGTGTAAAGATGTAATCATCCTCCATTTTCACATAACTCCAATGTTTGCATAACAACCTGGTCAGTGGAACCCAACTATGGCGGTAAGTGAAGAGAGAATGTATTCATATCTTGATCTCTGTAAGTATACATACTCTGCACAGGAGTATGTAAAAGGCCAACCTGTAACATCAGATTTGTATAAATTTATATAAATTAAATTTAAAAAATTAAAAAAAAAGGTGTGTGGAGGGAGTACTTATCTTTCAGAGATAACATGTAAACAACTTTCAGATGAAATATGTCTGGGATTTGTTTCCAAATAATTGAACAGATGAGAAAGGAAAGTAGGTAGGAATAAAGATGACACAAGTTAGCCATGCAATAATTGTTGCAGGTGGATAATGGGTACATGAAGGTACATACACTATTTGCTCTACTTTTATATATATATATATGATATTTTCCATACTAAGGACAATATGTGATTTCATTTTAAGCCAACCAGGCTAGCAAACTGGAGAACCTGATTTAAAAAGAGTTAATGAGAATTGATTACATGGTAGTTGGCACACCCAATTGGGAAAACAACCTGGCATCATTTTGTAAATAATGAATATAATTGTATCAATAAATACAGTTATGTGCCATGATGTCCATTCAGGGCCGTGTCCAACCACATATATGTCTGTGGTCCCAATTCCTGCAAAGCCTATTATATTAAAAATTCAGGGTACATACAATGTTCTTAGTAACAAACAGGATACTAGTTTACAACACATATCAAGTTATCATTCAAACCAAACTCACTGTCATTGAGTCAGTTCTGACTTACGGTGACCCCTCCTTGGGTTTCTGAGTCAGAATCTGTATGGAAGTAGATTTCCCAGTCTTCCTTCCAAGGAATGGCTGGTGGGTTTGGACCACCAGCCTACTGGTTGGCAGTCAAATGCCTTTGGCACTACGCCACCAGAGCTCCTCAAAATATCATTACTACTGTATTATTGTTAAAGAACATAGAAAGGTACATTATATACTAAGATTAACTGTACCTAACTGTTCTGATATACATACAAATTCAACTTAAAGACAGCCTTACAAATAGAATTCACTTGTAATCCACGAAGACCACAATATGGTCTTGGCACAATGTCTAAATCACACAATGTTCTATTTCACAGAGTGTATCATGGACATTAAGAGACACAACTGTACTGACCCCAATACATTTCCCTCCTAGGCTTAAACTCTCTATCTATTCTTATCCATGTGTTTCAGGAGATAAAACATAAATGTCTGAAAATAACATGAAACAGAAAAAGAAAAAAAAGGAAACAGCCCATATGTCCTTCAACAGGAAAAAGAGTAAGTTCGAACATACTCATCCTACAAAACATTCTACAACAGTGAAAATGAATGAGCCAGTTATATGCATAAATGTGAGTGAATCTCAAAAATAAACTGATGTTAAAAAAGAAAAAAAGCAAGTCACAGAGCATGCATACAGTAACCTAAGACATATAAAGCTCTAAAGCATCTAAAATTTAAAAAATATGTTGTTTGGGAATATCTCCATTTTAGAAAATCTATAATTCAGATCTCCTTGGAGTAGAAGGAAGACAAATATTATTGGGATGCAGCCATGTAGGAGGTGTATTTAGGTATTATTCCATTTTTTAAATTGTGTACTAAACACATGACATGAGTTTTCCTTTATTTCTCTGTATATCAAGTAAGTAGCTACTCTTAGATGGATGACATACCTCATCATAAAAAGGAAAAATAATTTTAAAAAGGAAAAAATATTAATAAAATAAACTTCACCTTCCAAGATACATGCCATGACACACTGCAAAAAAAGGGGGGGGGGCTTGTATAACAGTATATGGAACCCCCTTTATCTTTTCAAACATAATGTCATTCCTCCCTAGCTCTGCACCCTTAACTTTTACATATCCTCTGGTTTACTGAATCCAAGACCTGTATTCCATCTTTGTCCAAACTTCTATCGTTTAAAAGGTAGGCCCTTAAAAGAACAAACTAGGAAAATTACTTCTATATCTAATTTCTAGGCCATTTGACTATTATTCCATTTTTACAATGTCAGCATGACTACATAGTTCCTGGAAATATTAATCTTCAATGAAGCAGTAAAGTCATAAGACGATTTTTTAAACCAGAATTTTTTTCTTCAAAGAATACACACGTTTAATGATTTTTGTTAGTAATCGCTTTCTCTTAAATAAAATGTAACTTGGAAACATATAATATAAATTCCCTCTATAATAAAAAGGAAATGTGATTTTTAAAGAAGTCAAATGACCAAAATTTCTGCTGTACAGCCTGAATTTATCATAAGGGGGATCCAGAGTGTTGATTTTCATCACCAAGCACAAAGCTTTTCAACTGATGTACATTACCCCAAATATAAGGGTTCCAAGCACAGACGCCACAGTCAGACTGCCTGGGCTCCAGTTCCTGTTGGGTCGTTTTCTAACTGTGCAAACTTGGAAGTTACTCAGTTTTCCTGACCATAAAACAGAGATAAGAAAAGTACCTATTTTGACAAGTTTTTTTTTTAATGAGAATTAATGAGATAATATAAGGAAAATACCTACATACAGTATTTAGCTTTTTATTTTGACATAATTGAGATAATCCAAGATTGACACACAGCAGTAAGAAATAGCACAGAGAGACTATATATACTCCTTACCTATAGTAGTTTTAACTAACGTTAGCTATTACAGTGAAACTTTTGAAAGCCCGAACTCAGAAGGGATTGTCTTGTTCTTCTGGGTCTTGCAAGGTTTCCTCCTTTGACAGAGTACAGTATTACCACTTTTTTATTACATTTTTCAGTGAAAAATATTTGAGTTTTCTACTCTGTCAGGTTTCCATCTTACACAGGTTTTGACTTTCATAGGCTTATTGTATTAATACTATGACACTTTCATTAGAAAAACTTTACTATCTTCTCACGTATTGTTTAACACTGTATTTGTATGTACACAACAAACAATAAAAGAAGGCAATGGAAATCAATCTAGAGTCCCTTTTAAAGAAGTCGCAATCATTTTATTTTTCTGTATAACAGTCCTTTAGAGAAAACAAGAAAACAATATGAGAAAACTGAGAAGAGGAAAATCAAAGGCATTATGCAATTGGGTCAGTATTATAAAACAAGTAAGTAAGTATAAAAACCCAGTTATGTTAGCAAACATACAATATGGATTAAACAATTAACTCCAACTTAGATTTCAGTCCTGAAGGAAATCTTGGGAAGTAAATTAAACTGAGTAAACTTATTATCCAAAGCTATGGTGATTCCAAGACCAAATATATTAAGAAATTTAGAATTTGTTCAATTCTACGAGGGCATTTAATTCATTCAAGGGCCTTGCAGCAGGTCAAAGAGAAACTCCTCTAACCTAGTATTACCCTCCTCTTCATCAACAAAATTGTCACCAGGGTAGGTTTCCACATCTTCAGGCCATTATTTCAGACCAGCAGTTCAGAACCTGAGGAACTACTGTTCCACTGCAGCTCTAGAGTTCTCACTTGGGTCAGTAATAACAATTAGAAGGAAGAAGAACAAAACTTGGCACCCAGAGGAAAAAAAAAATCAAGATTCTACAACCCCAACTCAGAGCAAAGCATAATCTACAGAGAACAGGGCAGGAATCTGAAGAATCTGTTTATAGAAGTTCTCCCTGCTCTTCTAGTTGAAACTACACACACAAATACATGTATGTGTGTATGTTGTTGCTGTTGTTGGGTGCCATCAAGTCAGCTCTGACTCCTAACGACCCCACGCACAACAGAATGAAACACGGCCCATTCCCGCGCCTGTGCAGCCTCACAGTCCTGCTACACCTGAGCCCACTGCTGCAGCCACTGCATCAGTCCATCTCGCTGTGGCCCTCCCCTTTTTTGTTGACCCTTCACTTTACCAAGCATGATATCCTTCTCCAAGGAATGGTCCCTTCTGATCACATGTCTATGTGTATGTCTACATCTATGTCTACGTCTATGTCTATGTCTATGTCTATGTGGGAGCTCTGGTGGCATAGTGCCTAAGGCACTTGACTGCTAACCAGAAGCCTGGTGGTTCAAA
>NW_006921589.1:28411736-28423431 GCF_000298275.1 Orycteropus afer afer
GAAGGAAGGTTGGGCAATCTACTTCTGTAGTGATACTGCCTCAGAAACCCAAGGAGGGGTCGCTATGAGTCGGGTCTGACTCGACAGCACATAAAAACAATGACAACGACATATGTGTATGTATATGTGTATATTGTTGTTGTATGTATGTATACACACACACACACACACACATAATATGCATATTATTCACATATGCCACATGGTAAAACACTTCTTTAGTCATTCACTACATATTGTGTATGTCTAGGTATACTGCTTGGTCTTTGGGATAAAAATGTTAATAAAATACCATGAAAATCTTTAAGAATACATCAATTTGGCACTCTTCTTTTCCAACCTGGTCCTAGCACTATGGCTCCTGCAAAGAAAGGTAGTGAGAAGAATAAAGGCCATTCTACAATCAGCAAAGTGGTCACCAGGGAGGAAACCATCAACATTTACAAATGCATCCATGGAGTGGGCTTCAAGAAGCATGCCCCTTGGATATTCAAGGAAATTTGCCAAGAAGGGTATGGGAACACCATATGTGCATAATGTCACCAGGCTCAACAAAGCTGTCTGGGTCAAAGGAATAAGGACTGGGAATGTCCCATACCATATCCATGTACAGTTGCCCAGAAAATGTAATGAGGATGAAAATGATGAAATGTAATGAGGATGAAACAAGATCTATACACTGGTTACCTAAGTACCTATCACCACTTTCAAAAACCTACTATCCATGTGGATGAAAACTAACAGCTGATTATCAAAATAAAGTTATAAAACTACCCCCAAAAAAAGAGAATATATCAATTTATGGATAAGAAATTCATATGAATAATTATTACACGGCAAAAGAAGCTATTAACAGAGGCTTCCTCAAAATGTCCCAAAAACCTCAGTAACTTTCTATCTTCCTCAGTAACTTTCTATCTTCCTCATCCAGTGGTCCTTCAAATGTATGCTAGTCTCACAATCTAAGCTCCTCAAAGCCAAAGGAACATTTTTTAATCATTGATGATGACAAAAATTATAAACTTGCAGTCTTATGCGGGTTGCATCTGCTCTGGATTACCATTAAGGCTACTGAGCATCTGAGAAAATGTGTGTACACATGTATACCTAGTGCGTGGAGAAGGCACAGAAAGGCACAGAAAGGCACAGGACTACGGTAAGTTAAACTAGGAATCGTTGTTCCAAGAGCTGGGCAGTCCTCCTGGATTAATCCCATTTCCTCCCTGTCTCAGACATCACAGCAGCTATTCCCGAATGTCTCCTTTTCACATTTTAAACACCTTGATCCTTGGAAATTATCTTTGCAAACAACACTTACATAATGCATTATTCCACTATTCCAAAATCCCAAGTACACTTAATACCCCTTCGGATTTCTTCCTTGTCTGTTTTTTTGTAAATCTGGCATTAACTAAACTGACTGGAGGCTATTTATCATCTTTATCCCACTTAGCATAAATATTAATATGCTTTGCTAGAGAAATATTAATGTGTATGAGGCACTTTCCCAGACCATGTGGGGGTGTCATGTAGTACGTGGTACATGCATTTATTACCTTTTAAAACCTGCAAAATTTCAAATTCTGAAGCCCATCTGACTCCAAGAGCATACCATCTCTTTTTCAGATGGCTTCCCTTTTATTTCCTTCATTGAAACTGTGGCCAAGACCTTCACCATCAGCTTCTCTTCTCTACATCTCAACATCTTTCCTCACCTATCCAACTCCACTGAGTTTTCTCCTGTCTTTGAAGGAAAAATGTCACTCTAAGCTTTTCAACCCTCTACCTAGGCTTGAAGTCTTCACCCCATCAAATTTTCTGGAGTCATCTCCTACCACTTCTCCCCTTATTTGTAACTTGACTACTACTTCTCCACTGTCCTTTTGTTTCCAACTTAAAAAAGAAAAAAAAGCTTAAGGTCTGAATTCCTACATTCAGTCAGTCAGTCCTGCAAAGTACCTTTACTGAGCACCTATTATGCACTAGCTACTCGTTTGAAATTATAGTCATCACTAAAGGACTTCATAATGGCTGGAAAAGGGGAGGGGCCAAGATGAAAACACAAATCTAAACAATTACAATACAATACACTTGACTACTGTCCAACCAAACCAAGCTCACTGCTATAGAGTCAGTTCAACTCATAGCAACTCCTCCTTGGGTTTCTGAGGTAGTATCTCTATGGAAGTAGATTGTCCAACCTTCCTTCCAAGGAGGGGCTGGTGAGTTTGAACCACCAGGCTTCTGGTTAGCAGTCAAATGGCTTAGGGACTATACCACCAAAGTTCTATTTGTCCAGCCAAATAGAAATATCTGCTATTTCCCACATACTTCATTGTTTTGGTTCCCTCAATCTTAGCAAATTGCAAGCACTGACTCATCTTAGCAAACTGCAAGCACTGACTTTGAATTGTAAATTTCTCACCTATACATAAACCTTTCTCTTTGTCTCCTTCCTAGTATCTAGTTAGTGCCTTGCATGTAACACATATTTACTAATCATCTATTAAGTAGAATTTTTAACTTTTTATTTAATGGCTTCTGTGTTCTTTGATGACAGATTGCTGTCTTACTGTAACATTTTTCATTGTGCTTCTAAGTTATTTTTATTCATATCATGTTAAGTATTGTTGTTATGTTGTTATGTGCCATCGAGTCAGACCTGACTCATAGCGACCCCTCCTTGGGTTTCCGAGGCAGTATCACTACGGAAGCAGGCGTGCCCAACCTTCCTTCCGAGGAGTGGCTAGTGGGTTTGAACCGCCAGCCATCTGGTTAGCAGTCAAGTGCCTTAGCCACTATGTTGCCAGAGCTCCCATGTTAAGTATGGGAGAGGTATTATATGTGCTTACTATTAAAATTTTAAATGCAAAATATTTCAAATGACTTTTATCCAATGCTATTCTCAAATGTCACATCCTCAAAAGAGACCCTTTTAATTACTTTACCAAAAATGCCTCTTTCCTCCTCGTCACTCATTCTACATTCTTTGCTATATTTTTCCTTATAGCATTTATCTTGAATTCCCTGCAATATGGTTCCCACTTCTCTGCTTATTGTCTCTTTCCCCTACAAGACTATAGGCTCCATGAAGAGAGACATTGTCTTTGACATTCACATGCCCCTCATACATATCATCAGTCTCCAGCACAGCAACAACAACAACAAAAATGCCGTCAAGTCCACTCTGACTTACAGCAACCCCACAGAGCACAGCAGAACTTCAAGGCCATAAATCTCTACAGAATCAGACTGCCATATCTTTCTTCCCCAAAGCAGCTACTGGGTTCGAACTGCCGACCTTTCAGTTAGCAGTGAGTCCTTTCATCACTGTGCCATCAGAACTTCTTCATATCCAGTATTAAGCATGATGAAAATAAAAAAAGAAATTTACGTCTGCTATGCTTAGGCCACTCCTCGGAAGGAAGGTTGGGCAATCCTACTTCCGTAGTGATACTGCCTCGGAAACCCAAGGAGGGGTCGCTATGAGTCAGGGCCGACTCGACGGCAAATAACAACAACAACAATGCTTAGGGTGCCCCTGAAAATAAGATACTGCGTCTCAGTGAAAGTAGGTGCATAATTTTCAATTAATTTCACCTTCCATGCATTATATTCGATAGTGTTGCCTGCACTGTGCAGGCTCTCCTTCCCACTTTTGTGCCGAACCAGCTTAACCTTTTATTTAAGTGTCTCTGGTCCAAAAAAACATTAAAATTGGGCAGCTCTAATAAATACTACCACATAGTGACTTCCTCCAGTTCTCTGCAGTAATTAGTACTCTGGTGATGAAATGTGCCTCTAGGTTCAAAATTTTATAATGTTTTGACAGTTGGAATCTTACCAAGCATGAAATGAACCAATAAAAAATTCTTTTTTGTTATCATTCTCCAAGCATTAGGGAGAAAAAAAAAAAAAATTCTCAATTTATAACAGTAGTACTCCAAGAAAAAAAGTGACCCAGTCATATTCAATAGGGAGGGTTAATGTAGCATTCAAATGAAGAGAAGATAAATGTATCATCTCTGATAAATAGAACTTGCTCTCGGCTTTTAGTTAACAGGCAAGTGCATCTCAATCACCTTGATTAGCAAAGCAAGATAATATGCACTAAAATCTTCATGCCAGTCAAAAATCTAATTCCATATTTTATTTTCCTTCTTTAAATATTTGATTATCACAGTATCTTTAATCACCCTCAATTGGTTCTTTATGAAGACTGTTTTTATTTTAAGTAAGATTTCCCCCAATAGCTTCACAACCCAAAGAAAATATGCATGACCCTGACAAAATTTCTAAAGTTGAGTAAATAATCCAGTTGTGTTGGTGTATGCCACATATTTTATCTGAAATAACAAAAGCTACAATTTCAAAATTAGTTTCTTTTTTATACTGAAAAGTCAAACTTTAAGGTTCTAAGCATCTCTAACAATCCAAACATATTCTCAGTGATAACTGTATGACTTGAGCCAAAAAAGAAAAACTTCTTCTCTATGAGCTCTTTCTTATATTTGAACATTAATTTGTTTATATTTTGAAATGTTTATGCTTTATCTGAAGGAATTTTGCCATTCATTTCTTAAATGCATGCTCTGACACCACGTAACAGGTTCCAATGGACCTATTTTATATTTGGCATTCATTTATTAACTTCCTTGAATTTTTAAGGAGCCAAGAAAACTGTTAAAGAAATTACTAGAAATGTGCCTTACATTATGGCATCCAATTTGCCACCATAAAATATGAATTCTCTTTATAAATTATGCAGTAATATAGGCTAAGCTATGTGGTAAGCAGTCACAAGCATGCAGTGTGCAGTGGGACATGAGGCAGAATACAGGAGGACCCTGGATGTGTTATTGTAACCGAACCCCTCTGAAATGAAATGCCAGGCTTATAAATTGGTTATTTCGTAATGATTAAGCTAACGAGTTCTGAACTTTTAACCTATATGGGTTTCATAATTACACAGCTTGAAATCCTCATCAGAAAATCTGTCTGCTCCTGAAATTCAAATCATTTTATAATCTTGAATAATGCATGTGAATTCTACAGAAATTAAAACATCGCACAAAAGTAAAGAAAGTCATAATCTATTTTTTTTTATTTTTACAAGAGCACAACGCAATAGAAATAAATTAGCTGTCACATCCAACACTCCCCAGCCCAAGCCCCCTATCTCTTTAATAAGAATTACCTTAATTCTTTTTACATAAGCTTCACAATGGATATGGCTCATGGCATGAACACTTTATACATAAGCCAATGCAAAGTCAGTTCTGTAACATTCCAAAAAAATACAAGAATGAAAAAATAAAGCCATTATGAGCATAATGGTTAAGAACTCTGGTTTTGGAGACTTAGAGATGTCATTTTGATTACTGACTCAGGCACATACTGGCTCTGGAATGGTGGGCAAACTATTCTCTAAGCCTTCGTCCCCTCATCTGTAAAATGGAGATAATAAATCAATCACGCTGGGATATCCTAAAGAGTAAATGAGATAATGTAAGTAACACTTGTAGCACTATACCTCATCCTTGGTAAACTCTCAGTAAGGTAAATTCTAACAACAATCACAGCTAGGATTTCATTTACAATCTTACAACTCTACAGTATCTATTTTCATGTTTAAAAATGTTCCCTTAGTAGAAGGCATCCACAAGTACACTTCCTTTCAGTAGATGAAAGACAGTATTTTATAACATTAATAAAATCCTGGAAAACCATCAAATGCAAAATAAAATAAAACTCGAACTAGATTTCAAAATGAATAAAAAAGTTGGACTCTCCATTAAATGTTTCACACTTCTATTTCAAGGCACAAATGTTTCTAAAGCAAAATAGAGCTAGTAGTTTACTAACAATCTCTTGCAAAATAAGCTGAAATTTTTCTCCAAACACCAACACAGATAAGAACCTAGGTGAATAAACAGCCCAGTAAATTCCACTAAGATGGCCATTTATTATGGTTTTCTAGGCATGAATTCTATATTTAGGGTGTGAAAAATCATTTTCCTATAATATCCCCACATTCTTATGCTGAATATACAATCTTGCTTCTGAAATTTCATTCGAGTAACTAGAATAATTACTGACCATAACTGAAGCAAAATTTTCAAACAGAAGGCCAAGTGAAGATTCCTTTAAAAGACTAATCCCATCTGAATAAGGATGGAACACTATGTATACTCTGAAAGAATAAACACATAGCAAAGTGATCTGATGAATCAAAGAAAAGCATGATACTGTACCAATTCTGTATGAACAAGTATTTTTGTGTACATTTACATCTGAAGTACCCATTACCAAAAATTATATGCCCAACTTTTAATAATGATTATCTTTGCTTGATAAGATTACAGATGATTTTGGTATTCTTTGTATTTTCTTGTATTTTTTAATCTTTGCTATCTAACAGGTATTAAGTAGGAGCATTTGACTGCTAACCAAAAGGCTGGCGGTTAGATCGACCAGCCTCTCTTTGAAAGGAAAACTGTCATACCACCTCGGAAATGCAAGGAGGGGTCACTCTGAGTCAGATCCAAATCAACGGCAATGAGTTATTTTTATTTATTTATTTGTTTGTTTATTTATTTATTTTTGAGAACTTTCTTAGTACTCAAAAAACTCACTGCCATTGAGTCGAATTCGACTCATAGTGACCACTCCTCGGGTTTCCAAGGTGGTATCTCTATGGAAGTAGATTGCCCAGTCTTCCTTCCAAGGAGTGGCTGGTGGGTTTGAGCCGCCAGCCTTCTGGTTAGCAGTCAAATGCCTTAGGCACTACACCACCAGAACTCCCTTAGTAGATAAATATTTTAAAAGGATTTTAAAACCAAGGAAAAGACCTATAGAAGTGCTTCTTGTTCAGAATTCCCTGTCCTACCACTTTTTACTCTTAAAAAAATTGTTTGTTTTGACACCAACAATCTGTGTGTCACTCAAATACAACAAGAAAGTCATGTATAAAAATTGCTTGGCCTTAGAAGAACTCTTAAAGCAATTAGACTATGTTTTAAACATTATAACCCAGATACTGGCAGTGCCCCAAAGTAAATGATGGGGAGTACGAAGCAGATGCCAGCTTTTATGCATGCTTACAGCTCCAAATCTAATGGACAGTGAAAGGAGATATTTTAAAACAATGATTTGGCTGAAGTATTAATCAACTAGATGTCATAATAAAAGATTGTGTGTCAAAAATTCAATCCAGAGCTGCATTCTTCTCCTTTTATGGAACATTATCAAATTTTTAAAAATCTATATCTTATTTGTTTCATATAATTTGTATTACTGTCAAAACAGTGCTCAGAGTATCCCAGCTATACTTATTTTCATTGTACAAAAATCAAATTTTCCAAAAATGTTACAACTACCTTTTTCTGTTTTAATTCTAAATCTCAAATTATTCTGTTTACTTTTGGTGATATTAGGCCATCAGATAGTGTAGTTAAGTCAAAGAACATTTTTCCATTTAAGAGAGAGTTTTAGTATTGAAAAATCTAAGCAATATACTAAACTAAATTACTAGGGAAATGGACTTCCAAGGTATTCATTTCAATAAATCTGATATTCATTTTCAGCTTCTGACTTCCAAAGAACTTAAAAAAAAGAAAAAGAACTTTAACATTTTTAATATTCTACATTTGAATATTCATTTCAAATATCAATGTAGCATGAAATATAAAATCTAATCTAGATTTTCTTGGAACACAACCACTGGATAAATTTTCTGTTTGTGTATATATACACAAAAAATACTAAAGTTTAAAATTAACTTGGCCAACAAGAAGTTGCATTCCATATTTTAATGCATTATATATGAGCACAAGATTCATCTCAGACTGAAGTCTCTGTCAAGTGCAAAATATTTCATCCATTATGTTCAATCATTGCAGTTAAATACTTAACTTCCTTAAATAGAAGTTTCCATTGGAAAAAGAGACATCTAAATAGTTTGAGTGTTTATGCCTTTGACATTAGGTCTCCCCAAGGAAATGCCAATATTATTTTATCATTTTCTACCACTTTCTTATTCATATTATTCTTTGTTGCTTGTTTTATTTTGACGTTTATCACAACTTTTTTAAGATCATCAGAACACTGAATCTGAAACTACTTTTATTTCTCTAACCATCATCCCTTCGCCCCAATACGTACTCAGTGTTCTTACAAACCCTTTTGGAATCTTTTCCTCACCTAACCACCAATTTCCCTAAAGACACCAAAATATTTCCTACATCTACTGTGGCTTGGGGGACAAGCTTGATAGCTGGCTAGCTCGATGAACTCTGATTTTAACTGCCATGTAACTATTTCAGAATAGAATGCTCATGATTTAATGTCACGAAGTAAAGGGCTCTATATTACTTTGAAAGGGCTTTGTACCACTCTCAAAAAGGAACTGCACTGAGCACATCACAATAGATCTTCCCAGTGTCCAAGCCACTGCCTAGGCGAACAGGAATTCCTAAAAATCCCCATTCGGCCCCAACTTCCAGAACTCTGGAAATCTCTGCCAGTGCTACACCAGGGACAGCCACACACCTCTTTATAACTTGAGGAAGGGGTAGGCAGAGAAGGACCATACATCTGGCTAAGGGCTGTATCTCTTTTGAACCCTTGATCAAAAGTAAAACTTGATGATTACACAAATTCTTCACTTCTAAGAAGGTGGAGACTTGACAACATTACTATCTCATGCCAGTGGGAATTAGTTACATTACTATTTCACTCCAAGTTCTGGCATATTTCTTAACTGCCTTGAGGTGTTATATTTTTGTTAATTTGTTTGCTTTAAATATAGCTCCACTTTCTTGATGTAAATAAGATTACACAGAATTTAAGAGAAATCTCAACATTTCAAGATGAGTACCAAATGTTTCTTCCATGTTGTTTAAAAAAAAAAAAAAAAGGATTAGAAAGACCTGGCCAAGAAAAGATCCGTGGAAAACCAGCCTTCTGTGTTCCTCTATGGAGCAGTATGCACTGACTTAACTACTTACGCTTCAAGTCTTTAAAAGGCTTAAAACAACTCTCTGATTCTCCAGTCATTAGAACATTGGTTTACATAGTATAACTTTGGAAAAAATGGATGAGTGAAACAGTGAGAGTTTATGACAACCAAATAAATCCAATAGGTATGGTATCAATTATTTCTTCTAGGAAAATTCTGTCACCAGTCATGGATAACAAATAATTTTAAATGAAAATATGTAATACTCACCAAATAAAAAAATTCAAAATTAATCTTACATATTAATTAAATCTAAATCTGAGAATAAAATTCAGAGGAAAGCTCTCCCACAAGACAAAGAAAGTGCCAGCTTTCCCAGAAGGTCTCAGAAAATCTCTGCTTGATAATGTTTAGCACAAATCAAATCACATAACAATTCCCAAAGCAATCACTGAAAAGGGGAACTGGATCACAGATGAAGGAAACTAGATCACCTTGGAGGAAGGTCATCATATGGACTAGGGTATATGAGCTATATGTTGAAGGGAAAGTACCATAAAAAATTGGTGTTCTCTTAGGAAGGAAAATGAACATTAGGGAAACAAGTAACCCTGTATATTACAATAGGCTACATATGTGAATCCTTATTTCTAGATTGAAACCCATTATTTACAGGCTGATATTTGTCAATGTAGAGGCCATCTAATCAAACTCCAGCTAAAAGAGGAATGAGGTGCAAATGTTTGTTCAACCATTGCTTAAATATTCCCAATGGCTGTGAGCGCATACTCTTGCAAAGTTGATTACAGTTCATGGAAGAATGATTCACTATACTGAGCTGAAATATACTTCCTTGTCATTTCTTTGCATTGGAGAAACTTCTTGGACAACAGTAAATGGATTTATTCCTTCTTCTCCATGAGCGTCTAAATAGTTGAAGAGAGTTAGAAAGTTCTCCTTGAACCCCCTCTTCTCAAGTGTGGACCTAGGTTCTTAAGTTTTAACAAAGTTAGGTAATTCTACTTTTAAATAAATCACGCAAGAGATCTGTGAAATTTCCATTTACAGATGGCTACTTAAGAACATCGGGAGCTCTGGTGCCATAGTACCTAAGGCATTTGACTGCTATACTATATTATCATGTCAGGGTTGTTTCTAACCAATATTCATTTCAAATTAATATATATATTAATAATATTAAGCTAACCAAAAACCAAACCAAACCTACTGCCATCATGTTGACTCTAACTCATAGCAACCCTGTAAGAGCAGAACTCCCTTGTTAACAGTCTAGAAAATCAAGTACCAACTCTGTTATGAATTAAGAACA
The DNA here is from genome assembly GCF_000298275.1 of Orycteropus afer afer. Lineage (NCBI taxonomy): Eukaryota > Metazoa > Chordata > Mammalia > Tubulidentata > Orycteropodidae > Orycteropus > Orycteropus afer. The sequence goes on from NW_006921589.1 coordinate 28,422,026, forward strand.
ATGAGGTTCCTCAACTTTTTGTTCACCTATATGTACATGCACATATATATGTAAAACTATTCATACATAAATATGTATAATAGTTACACATACATATACATTTAACTGCATATTTCAGATTGTTGAGCTATTATACTACCTCAAATCATTATTTTTGTCCTTTTTGATTAGTTTATGGTTAAGCAGTGTGTAAATATTTATGTTTCACTTGTACTATATTTTGGTTTGAGATTAACAGATATTGTATCTGAGCAAGTTGCTATGCTATTTTGTTTCTTTGATTAAAGTCTGCACAAGGAGGCTTTCTTCTTTATTGCTAAGAAAATACCACTTCATCCTTCAAAACTGATTCATAACATCAAAAGAAAGCTAAAAGGAGACCTTAATAAACTAAAGAAGTAAATACAAAGTTTAGTAATCCTGACAAAATTCAACAAAAGAGGATTCTAATATTCAAATGATGGGGAAAGTAACTTTATTTGTAAATATAAGATTGTCTACTTACAGGAAATTTTTAAAAGATACTGTATGAAAGCCTAAGCTTAAGGAAACTAAATATTCTTACTATTAACAATATATCTATTAATGTAAGGCATTTACACAAAATTTGGAGCAAGTACCTGAGTACAAGTGTTATAAATAGTAGTTTGACTCTAAGAATAGTCCCAAGAAGGTCCAATTCATTCACAATGTAGCTAATTAATAATATAAACTGAGCCTGAGGTCCTGGCAATAGAAGAACCAGCACAGTTAAAAGATTAAGAGAGTCAGGTAGTCCCCTGAAATTGTTGAATAGCAAAGTATCTCTTTGTGAAACTATCAAGGAACTGGATAGTTTCTTGTTAAACCTCAGGGGTCACTTGCCAGTACCAAGCTGTTGTTGTTGTTGCTATGATAGCCACCCCTCCTTGCGTTTCTGAGGCAGTATCACTACCAAAGTAGATTGCCCCATCTTCCTTACAAGGAGTGGCTAGTGGGTTTGAACCACCAGATTTCTGGTTAGTAGTCAAGTGCCTTAGGCACTACACCACCAGAGCTCCTCAGTACCAAGCAGTGCCCCTATTTTTGGAATTCCCCCTTCCCCCTTAAATCACAGGCTCCCAAGCATTCAGCTGCTTTTCTCTTCATAGCTTCCTACCTTATTTCTTGAGATCACTACTATCTAAGACAGAGATACCTCCCTCAGAGAACTATCAAGCTCCTTCCTATTTTAAGAAATCTAATATTATCATTGGGAGCCATGCTGGTGTAGTACCTAAGGCATTTGACTGCTAACCACAAGCTTGGTGCTTCAAACCCACCAGCAACTTTTCAGAAGGAAGATTGGGCAATCTACTTCCATAGTGATACCATCTCGGAAACCCAAGGACAGGTAGCTATGAGTCAAATTGACTTGGCAGCAGGGA
>NW_006921589.1:28423531-28430486 GCF_000298275.1 Orycteropus afer afer
GAGCTCTGGTAGCATAGTGCCTAAGGCACTTGACTGCTAACCAGAAGGCTGGCAGTTCAAACCCACCAGCCACTCCCCAGAAGGAAGATGGGGCAATATACTTCCGCAGTGATACTGCCTCAGAAACCCAAGGAGTGGATGCTAGGAGTCGGGTCTGACTCAATGGCAAATAACAACGACAACATCATTAATAGGAAGAAATGGGTGATGAGCACACATATGGAGATGTTATCAAGGTTTCAGAATATAGGGGTGCTCTGGACAACCATCATACTACAATTCATGCCTTCTTGCTTGTTTGTATGTGGAAGCTCTGATATTCTTTCTTGTCTCTCTTGAAATGCATAAGAGTAAATTCAATATATCTTGTTTCAGTAACATAAAACCTCATTGGGAGTTGAATGTGACTTACTGCGCCCCTATGGAACAGAGCAGAACTGCCTCACAGGGTTTCCAAGGCTGTAATCTTTACAGAAGCAACTGCTGTATCTTTCTTCCATGGAGATGCTGGGTGGGTTCGAACCATTGACCTTTGAGTTAGCAGCCAAATGCTTAATGACTATGCAACCAGTGCTCCTTTTTAGTAACATACCTCTTCCTACAATCCTCAACTCTACCCCTTTTCCTGGTTAAAGAGATTCATCCTTTCCTGAATCCCTCATTGTTTGCCAAGAAAGGAAATGTCCTTTCCATGTGTTGGCACCTTCCTTCCAAACCTCTCTCATTCCTCTTCCGTAGCTTTAGTGTTTGCACTCCATGACAAATGCCTCTTGGAGTACATCAAAACATTTGCTTAAACATCTCAGGACCACTACTACAGGAGGTAAAACCAAATGTGGTACACTGTTTGGTCCATGATAGTTCCATGTGTTATCACATACTTTGTTTCACTTGATTCTCTTACTAACCCACTGTTGTAGGTGGGGAAGATGAGCTGATTTTACAAATAAAGTAATAGGGATTGAGAGAGGCTAGAGTAGTAAGTAGAAACATCTGGGCTCAAACTATCAGCACCCAGTGCTTTGCCACATAACATTCTATAATATTCCCTTAGTGAAGCTGATTTCATCTAGATATTCCCCATTGCTATGGGGAATGCAATCTGATTAAATTAATACACATTTAAGTATTGAAGACAGGATGCCCAATTAGCACCCAGAGGCATCTGCATTTTTAAAAGAGGATGTTTTATAACTTCAGGAGCTTTCTATTTGGTGTAATTTCAAGTATTATAATGAAATTATAACAATATAAATTTGTAAGTCATAAGTCAAAAGACAGATGTATTTTAGAATAATAATAGTAATGGTCCCTGTGATGCAATGAATTACTTAATATGGCCCTTCTATGAATCAGAATCAACTTGATGGCAGTTGGTTTGATTTGATTTAGCCACAGTCTTTGTAACTCCCACCAAATGACCAAGGTTGGCTATGTAAACGAAGTGCTATGGCCCACCAAAGGGATTAGACAGCTTGCTAATAATATTTGTACAGTGCACGGCTCCCTCTTGGAGGTGGGACCAGGCGAACAAGGTGTATGAAACACTAACGAGTGGATTGTTCAGTCTTGCCATCCTTCTGGGCTTAAAATGAGCTCTCTCAGAGGCAGATGGGAGAATCTCCCTACCACCAAGAAGAAGAGACGGCAGCAGAGGATGTCCTTTTGACTAGAATCCTGCATGGAGAACCTCCTAGATCCACGAGACAGAGAGAGAGAGAACTGTACCACTAAGGATGAGAGACGGCGAGGAGTGCCAGAGAAACAGAGGCAGCATAGCCAGCAGACTGGCAGCAGACAGTGCAGTGGGCTTCCTGGGCCACAGAAGGAGAACGCTGAGTGCCTTCAAGCAGGAGTCTTGCTGGCAGAATGGGATGCCTCCAGGCACCTGGCCTAACTGGCTCTCTGACCCACAGAAAGAGTGAGCTGGGTGCCTTCAGGACAAGGCTTATTGGCACAGCAAGGCACCTCTGGGTATTTACTGGCAGAGCTAAAAGAGCTCTCTAACACTTACCCAAGCAGTGCAGAGGCTGGGCCAAGGAATCGAGAGTCAGAGAGGGGCTTGTCTGCAGCTACTGCTGAGAACACACTGTCCTGACCAAAGAATTGTATCCCAAGTCATTTCTGATCTTGAGTCATTTCTGATCCTGAACTGTAATCCATTACTTCTCCAATAACCCACAATCCTGAGTATTATCTGTGAGTTCTGTGGAGCCACTGCAAAGAATTATCCCAGCGCAGAAGTAGAGAATGCCATTGAGGGGACAGCTAGTATCAGAATTCCAAAAATTGGAGAGAGGAGGTATGTCTGCCCTCTACCTCACAGGAATCAGTCTCGGACTATTAATGCTGGTAATGAAGTAAGATTAAAAAGTTTGAAGCTGCTGCCACACCATTCTTACAGTCCAGTCCTCTAACTCCTGAGTATGTATACACCCATACAAATAGTTTCAAAATAAGTTTATGTGAGAAGGAAAATGAGTATAACATGTGGCTAAAACTACATAACATATGGCTAAAAGCATACTGTAAAGGTGAAAAGGTTCACTGATTTTCTGCTTTGCTTTAGAATTACATTTATAGCTCTAAGTACACTATTATCAAATTTTATTTGCTTTTCCCTTCCAACCAAACATGAAGGTTAACATAAATACATTCTTCTATTTTATTGACTGCAGTATTCAAATGTCTAGCTAAATTAATGGCACTACCATGCCTGATAATCTCTTTTCTTTCCAATCTCTGATGAAATCTGTGTGTCACAGATGTGCACAAACAAGCATGCACATTCAGGGCAGACATACATATACATACACACACACAAACATACACACACATACACACAAAAACACACAAAAAAACATACACACACACACACACAAACATACACACACACACATAGCTGCCAACCAAGGAAATTGCAGAAGGCACCAGGGAGAACACATTTGACATGGCCATCATCAATATTACTTTGCTTTAAGTTACTATCTCCTGATACCATTTATCTTTGCTGTAGTAAGGTCACACAGGCAGCAACTACAAAGTGGTCCTCTGGGGTAAAAGCATGCCCACAAACTGCCTCCTAATGAAATATTTAACAGAGGAAACATACTTTGGTGGGGAAAACTGATGGACAATTAGAAATCTTGAGTTGTAGTTCATTGCATCACTACCATTAACTAAAATCAAGCAAGTTTACTAAATACTGAATTTTAGGTAAGTCATCTAGGTATTAAAGACTAAAGACCATCCAACTCATAAGACAGTATACATCTGGGAGCCAAAACTTAGATTGACGAAGTTAAACAATAATAAAATCATTAAGAAGAACTTCATTATGGTAACTGATGAATATTACCATACAATATTACTTAAAAAAAGAAAAAAATAATTTGATTTCTATAAAGTTCAGAGGACAGAGAATTCATTGAGGATTAGGATATTCTAGAAACATTGCCTGGGGGGGATACAATTTGACCTGGATATTGAAATAACAATAAAAATTGAGCAGCAGGAATAAGGACATTACTTACATTTATATGCTGTTGTTATATGCTGTCAAGTCAATTCTCACTCATAGCACCACTGTACAACAGAGCAGAACTGGCCACAGGGTTTCCTAGGCTGTAATCTTTACAGGAGCAGACCATCAGGGTTTTTTCTCCTGCAGAGATGCTGGAACCACCAGCCTTTTGGTTAGCAGCCAAATGCTTAACCATTTCAACACTAGGGCTCCTTACTTACTTACAAACCAAATCCGCTGCCATTGAGTTGATTCAGACTCACAGCAACTATCATTGGGTTTCCAAGGCTATAAATCATTACAGAAGTAGATTGCCTCATGCTCCCCTTGCAGAGAAGCTGTGGGTTTGAACTACTGACCTTCTGGTTAGCAACCAAATGCTTTACCCACTACACCACCAGAGCTCCTTTACATACTTACAGTGTTTTATAATTTCCACTGTATTTTCACACACAATTTCTCAAGTCTCCAATGGCACTATGAGAAAGACATAATTTTAAACTTTGATTTTACCATTGGAAAACCTTAAGTTCAGAGTGGTTAGATGTTTTCTTCAAGGCTTCAAGGCATATACTCATCAATTCCTTCATTCCTTCCATTCTAAGACTATGTGAGCAGGTTTAAAGTACCAGGTGCTGCTGCAGATATTAGCAGCATTGAACAAAACAGAGCTCTCCCCTTAATGGGACTTACAGTGTATAATAAAATGCAACTGAATCCTGATAGGAAGGAAATAGGAACAAGAACACACTTACAAGTAGAACAGTAAGAAAAAAGCTATGAAGCAAGACACTTTGGTACATAAGAGACTCCCTCACTACCACTGAGTAGATTCCAACTCACAGTGACCCTCTTAGACTAGAACTGCCCCATAGATTTTTTTTCCAAGGCTATAAATCTTTATAGAAGCAGACTGCCTTATCTTTCTCCCATGGAGTGGCTGGTGGGTTCAAACCACTGACCTTTTGGTTAGCAGCCCAATGCTTTAACCACAGTGTCACAAGAGTTCCCTTAAGAGAATAATACAACGGCTGTGTTATCATTGATGTTGTAAGGTTCTGTTCTGAGAAAGACAGGTTTGGAGCATCTGAGACCTCTGAATATAATGAATGGCTACAAGTTTTGAGCTTCATTCAGTAGACACTGGAAGAAATTTAATGCTTTAAATAATACTTTAGGAATAATGAAGGGGCTTTGGTGGCTTAGTGCCTAAGGTATTTGACTGCTAACTAGAAGGTTGGACATTCAAACCCACCAGCCACTCCTTGGGGTCAATCTACTTCTGTAAAGATTTACTGCATTGGCAACCCAGTGGGGGTTGCTATGAGTTGGAACCGACTCGATAATGGCAGTGAGTTTGGGTTTTTTTTTGTTGTTGTTGTTTTAGGAGTAATGTAATAATACTAATAAAAGTAGTTTATAAATTTATAAGAATTTAACATGTATTGATGACTTACTACACACCAGATCCTCTCCTAAACACTTACATGTATTGATTTGTAAAATGAGTACCATTATTAGTGCCAAAAGCCAGCAAAGAGCCCGAAGCATGGAAGGGCTCTCTAACTTGCCCAAGGCCACACAACTAGCACAGCCAAAAATAATCAAACCATTTCGCTGGGCCAGAATCCAAACTCTTACCCACTCCACTCATGCTCACTGCATAGAACAGCTGAGGGTAAGAGAATTATAGGGTGAAGAACACCATTTCCTTATCAATTATATGAACCCTGGTCTGAGATTCTGTGGAATTAGATTTGGTAGCCGGGGAAAAGGAAAGAGCAGAACGGGTTCAGAAGACAGCTTGAAGGAAAGACTGGATCAGATTCATTAAAGAAGAAAACACATAAGATTACTGTGATTTCAAGCCTCAAAAACCTGAAGAAAGAAGGTTATCCTATCAACAGAGAGAAAGAAGCCCAATGGAGGAAGCCAACATGGAGGAGAGGAAACGAGTAGTTCTGATCTGCATGAGACCATTACAGAACCCTAGGGAGGATGAACTCCGGGAAGAAATCAGAGTTGGAGATTTCAAGACTTTGAGACTTCCTTTTCTGCAAAATAATGAGGTTAGCCCACATGACTGCTTTAGATTCCAGCTCTACAATTCCATGATTTTGAAATTCTTTAAGCAAAGAGTAGTATTTAAAGTTTGAGATGGATTTTCTTGAGAAAGGTAATTCTTTGAACCCTTTGTCCTCTGTGGTTATTTCTGAAACATTCTCAAGCTTCCTCTCAAATATGTTTCATAACATCAATATTAACAACTCAAAGTAAGAATTTTAGAAGGAAAAGATCCCCAAAACACCATATCCTGATTTATTAAAATGCAAAGTTTTAAAACAGGTCTTTTATCTTGCAAAGGAGAGTCTTTGTGACAATGTGAAGGCCCAAAAATGAAGTAATTAATAAATTCAGGATTTTTATATTTTAAGCAGTCGAACTTAATTTACTTAGCCCATCACCCCACACACACCAATAAAATGCAGTACACCTCATAAGTTTGTTGAACTGCACACTAAAAACATTACTCACTTTATCACAGTCAGTCAGTGATACAAAGATGGGAGGACATCTAAACAAAACAAAGACTTTTATGAATGCCAAGAATTTGCTTTAGCCCTTCAAGGAAGACTCACAAAAACATAAGGGAAATACTGATATGGTGGGTGACCCTAAAAAAATGACAACTACTGGCTGAAATGTACATCCCTGGCTTTACTCTCCATGTCTCTGTCCATCAGCTGAACTAAATATACAATAAAAACTATTTATAGAATAAAGTAGAACCAACTACTTCATCACATTCAGGAAGTTATTTCCTGATTGCCGGCTCCTTGGCACTGCTGACTCCACTAGAGGGCAACAAAGCTAAGAAAGCACCACAGACTTAGGAGGAGGCCTCTGCTTTGGGTCACTAGTTCAATTATCATGCAAACTAGTGTCCATTTTAAAACTACATTAGTGTCCTGAAGGCTTATTATATTACAAAATAATATATTTTTTTTTGACAAAAAGATTCTCCTTTTAAAGTTTAGTCAAATTAGCATTTCCATTTCTCAATATATAAATCCAAATGTTTTGTCTTATTATTTTAAAATAATTTAAATAATAATATTCAAACAAATTTCATAAGGTTTTTTTTGTGTGTGATTTGGGTGAAAATTTACAGAGTAAATTCACTTTCAATACAGCAGTTCACATACACTTTGTCTCATTCTCATGACATGGACTACAATTTACCCCAATGTAACAGCAACCCTCCCAACTTCCTCCCCATAGTTACCTCTTCTCTGTATCATCCCTCCATGCAGTCCTGCCCCCTGAGCTGTCTCCCTGTGCATAAACAGCCCTTCTTTCTCCCATGATTGATCTCTCCAAGGAGTGTATCTACCTCAGGTAAATGTTCAACTCCTATGCCTGTCTTTTGTT
>NW_006921589.1:28430618-28432387 GCF_000298275.1 Orycteropus afer afer
TTCTCCCTCTCTATCCAGGATCTCCTACATAGATCCCCCTCCAAGTGGTTGACAGTGGTAGCTGGGCACCATCTAGTTTTTCTGGTCTCATAGTCATATAGGCTGTGGGTTGCATGGTATACCAGTCACCAGGACTAATTGTTTCCATGAATCTTTGATTTTCTTCATTTTTCTTTGCTCTGGACGAGGAGAGGCTGATAGCTGCATCTAGATGGCTGCTTGCAAGCTTTCAAGATCCCAGTCACTACTTGCCAAAGTAGGAGGTGAAACAATGTTTTGTGTAGTATGTTATGCCAATTTAGCTTGATGTCCCCTGTGACTATGGTCCCAAGCCCACCAGTTCCGCTACTCAGTCCCTCTGGGTAGCTGGCTGTGACCAAGAAGTGACTACAACCTTGTCCTTTGTCAGCTCTACTGTACACCTGGGAATTCTTAAAGATCATACAAATACACTTATAGGACCATTGTCTGCTAACCCTATACATGGTTTTGGGTACACTCTCCACTACACAGAGCTACCTAATAGTTAATCCTGTCCACCCATCTATCCATCCATATACCCATGTTTGCCTTCACTGATAACACAGTACTGTATACACAAAAGGGCTCACCTTTGTTGTCTGCACTTCCCATGTACCTCTCTCTGTCTTCCTCTTCCTCAATGCCACCGTGTTGATCACTCACATTTGGTACACTGCCCTTATCTTCACCCAAATCAATACTTATCTCTACCTATCTAACAGTGTTCCCTACCCTACCCTCCCACCTGATAACCAATAAAGAAAATTTCCTTCCACAGATAAACTGTTTCTTGACTTTTACAATAATGGACTAATACAATATTTGTCCTTCTGTGATTGACTTATTTCATTCAGCATAATGTCCTCCAAGTTCATCCATGTTACGTGGTGTTCTGCACATTCTAGGTTATTCTTTAGTGTTGTATAGTATTCCATTGTGTGTATGCACCATAGTTTGGTTATCCATTGCTCAGTTGATGGACACCTAGGTTGTTTCCATCTTTTGATTATTGTAAATAGTGCCGTGATGAACATGGGTATGCATATGTCTGTTCTTGTGATGGCTCTCACTTCTTCAGGGTATATACCTAGTAATGGAATGGCTGGATCAAATGGTATTTCTCATTCCAACTTTTGAAGGAATCACTATACTGCTTTCCACAGTGGTTGTACCATTTGACAGTCCCACCAGCAGTGTATGAGAGTCCCAATCTCTCCATATCCTCGCCAGCATTTGATATTCTCTGTAACATTGAACTTTGCTACTAGTGCTGGGGCAAGATGATTATCTCATTGTTGCTTTGATTTCCATCGCTCTAATGGTTAATGATCATGAGCATTTCTTCATATGTTTTTTGCCTATTCATGTCTTCTGCCCATTTTTTAATTGGATTGTTTGTCTTTTTATTATTGAGGTATTGGAGTTTTCTATACATTCTAGAGATAAGTCCCTTGTCAGATACGTCATTGCCAAATATTTCTTTCCCAATCTGTAGGTTCTCTTTTGACTCTTTTGAAGAAGTATTTGGAAGCACATAAAAATTTAATTTTTAGAAGGTTCCATTCATCTAGTTTCTCTTCTGCTGTCTGTGTATTTTGGGTTATGCTTGACAGTCTATTTATGCCATATATTGTTGTTGTTGTTATGTGCCGTCAAGTCAGACCCGACTCATAGCAACCCCTCCTTGGGTTTCCGAGGCAGTATCACTACGGAAGTAGATTGCCCCATCTTCCTTCTGAGGAGTGGCT
>NW_006921589.1:28435481-28436035 GCF_000298275.1 Orycteropus afer afer
CTGTCATTTTGTTATGTGTTTTTTCATGGTGTCCCTGGTTTCTTTGTTCCATATTGTTTTCTGTGCTGAGCTATTATGTTCATGGATCGTGTCATCATTTCCTTTGTTGCCGTTCTTTTAGTATTTGGTGAATATTTGAGTTGTCCTCTTTTTTATGGTGATGTGAAAGTTTATCATTTTTCTTTGAGGTTACCTTATGATTTATCATTTTCTCCCCAAGTTTAGAATAGTTCATTCTACCTTGCTACTCTCTTGATTTCCTCACCATTTAGAAGTTCTCTAACTACACAGTATTTTCCTTCTTTTTGGTCTGTAGTTGTTCTCACTTGCCAATTGATGTCTCTGGTTCCCTGTTTACAATCTTATAAGCTTATATTGCTTTGAATATGTCCATAGCTGTGGTTTCTGGGTTATGTCATCTTGGGTATTAATGGTTAGTTGTTGTTTACTATTTTTAGTTCTCTGTTCAAAGAACTCCCTTTAGTTTCTCTTGTAAGGTTGGTCTGGTTTTAACAAATTCCCTTAGTTTCTGCTTATCTGGAAATCTCCTAATT
>NW_006921589.1:28436660-28484695 GCF_000298275.1 Orycteropus afer afer
CTTCTGGATTTCTATCTGTAGATTTAGAATCATTTCTAATTTTTCATTTATTTTGTCATTCTGTTCTTGTATTTTCTTCCAAAATTATTCTAGGGTTTTGTCTTTGTTTTCCTTGGTCTGTCTCTCAATCCTTTGAAGATACATAAAGATAATTCTTTTGAATTCCTTATCAGAGAGTTCCAATGCTGCATCTTCCTCAGGGATGTGTTCTGGGTCTTATCCTGTTCCCTTGTTTCTACCACTTTATCTTGCTTCTTTGTGTGGACTGCAATGGTCTGTTGTCTCTGAGACATCGCGGTGTTGCTGTATTTAGATCTCCATTAACTCTTTGTGAAGAGCAGCCAAGAGTGAGTCAGGCTCTTCTTGGTAGTTGTTTATCATTGCACCATTGGTGGAGAAGGAAGTAGTGGCTCTCACTCAGTAAGTGAAGCTGCAGGAGGTGTGGGTGTAGTTGTGTCTTATGGGGACTATTGCTGTCTTCCACTCAGTTTGGCCCAAAAAAAAAAAAAAAAAAAAGAATAATCATCAATAAGTAAAAACACATGGACAAAAAATATACCATGTAATCACACAGGAACAGTAACCAAAAAAAGGGAAAAAGAGAAAAAAAAATTTAAAAAAGTACAGTATCTGGGGAGAGGGCAATAAGAGAAAAAAGTTAGAGAAGAAGAATAATGGTGGAAAAAAATGGGAAAAATGCAAAAAGAAAAATAAGGAAGGGGGTTAACTACGAAAAAGAAAAAAAAGAAAAATGCAACCAGGAACAGGGAAAAGGAAAAAAGCTAAAAACTAGAACCTGGGAGTGGAAGAATAAAGAATAATAGTATAAAGGGCAAAAGTAATAATAATAGTAGTAGTAGTTTTAAAACAAACTAAAAAACAGAAAAAAAAAAAAATGGGGCTGGGCAGGGCAGGGCAGGGCACCCAGGCTCTGTCCTAGCACACAGACTGAGATGGAATTCCTACCAGTCCAGAAAGTGGTTGGGAGTGAAAGATGGCCGCACCTCAGTCCACCAAGAGGGTGTGGGATATAAGAGTAACAACGGGAATGTTGCACCTCTCTAGTCATCCAGTCCAGAATGTCCTTGGGGTTCTCATCAAGTGAAGCCTGTTCTTAAGTCCCTGGAATCTGGGAGAATGCTGTCACTTTAAATATCCAAAATGGTCAAACAGCTTGTAAACATTCAAAATGTCTGTGCCCTCTGGACAGGCAAAAGTCCACAGCTTAGCCCGCCTTTCTCTTCGCTGCTTCCTCTTTTATTCCCCAGCCACCAGAGCAGTCCTCTTTGCAGTCCCTGGTTAAGCAGGGCCAATTTTTAGGTTAATTCTTAGGTGCTACCTCCACTCGGCAATATCCAAGCTGTCTGTGCCGTCAGGATCGCTGCCAGACCACAACTCCGTATGTCTCCTTTTTTGGTGTTTTCATGCAAATTCTTCTGCTAGTTGGAGTTTAGTCTGCTTCTATACCCTTCCCTTCAAGGCTCAGGGGTCCAGGATTATCTTCTGTATCTGTGTTAAATGGTTCCCCTTTTCTTTGTTGAAGAGGGTCTGTGCAGTCTTTCTGCCTAGTCTGCCATCATACCAGAACTCCTAATAAGGTTTCTTAAAAACAGTTTAAATCTATTCTAAAATTTTTCAGATCTTAAATTTAAAATATTTAATGGTTAAATCAAAAAGCACAGGTAAAAAGAATATATGACTATGATAATTATATTGTTAATAAGATAACAGCTAATATGTAAGTGCTTACTATTCTCCATACTATACTTAAAACATTATATGGTTTACCTTATTAAATTCCTACACATACCCTACAACGTATGAGCTAACATTACATCTGTTTCAAAAACGAGGAAACTGAAGCTAACAAAGGTTAAGGAACTTACTGAAGGACACATTATAAGGGACTAAATTGAACTGACATTGTAACATTTGAGCACCAGACATCAAATGTGATCCAGAGGGATCAGTATACCTACTCTGAAGTTCACAAGAACCCCTGGCATCCCTCCAAACTGAGTCCCTGTGATAATCAAAGCTTACTCAAAGATAGAGATAATTTTCCCATTGTACATTACTGTATAACATAGTTTTACTTTTGTATATGTAATAAAAATTTGGCAATAGCCCTATTTATGTAATAGAAGCTATAAACTGTCATATTTCAGTTTTATATTGCAGTTGTCTTCTACAGCTAAGCCACAAAAATAATAATGGCAATTTGTAAACAAAATAATCATTAAAAAATTTCAGTGTGCAGAGGTTCTCACATTCAATTAAAAAGAATCAGTGAAGTAACAATAAGCTTTGCTGTGGCTTGCTCAGCTTCAGTCTTTTAATCTTCAAGAGACTTGCATTTCAGTTACTAGCCAATGCACTTCATGAATAGCCACTAGCCCTCTGCCGGTGGAGTCTCACAGCTGCTGTGATGCTGGACAGGTTTTGGCAGTGCTTGCAGACTAAGATGGGCTAGGAAGAAAGGCCTGGTGACCTACTTCTGAAAATCAGTCAATACAAACTACGGATCACCATGGTTCAATCCACAATCGATGGATGGCACATGACTGGGCAGTGTTTCATTCAATTTTGCATGGCATTGCCCTGAGTTGAGAGCTGTCTAAATAGCAACTAACAACAATAAAAATATGGTCTTTTCATATTGCATTGAGAAAGCGACATGGCATTGAGATAATTTCTACATGATACAGTAACATAACTAGGGATACGCTTAATGTTGATATCCTGGAGAATGGAGGATCAGCCAGTGAAATGACAACCAATTTGTGATGGATACTGAAGGAATACAAAAAGCAATCAAATGATCTGAACTATATATAGTTCATTTATGCTGTAGGCTCTTAAAGCCTAGTGAGTATGGAACTTAAGAAGACCAACATCAGTTTAGAGTTTTAAAATAGTGTGACAGTGTAATAGTTTCCTATTAATGCTGTAACAAAGTGCCACAAACTCAATGGCTTAAAACAACACAAACTTATTATCTTACAGTTTGGAGGTCAGAAGTAGGAAATGGTTCAAACGGGGCATCCACAAGGTTGAGCTCCTGCTGGAGCTTCTAGAGGAGAATCTCTTCCTTTGCCTTGTCTAGCATTTCTCGGTTGGAGGCATTTTCTTTCATCTTCAAATGCAGCCATGTCAATCAAGTCTTTTTCACATCCTATCTAATACTGACTCTCTTGCCCCTCTCTTTCACTTACAAGGATCCTGGTGATTACAATGGGCCCACCCCAAATTATCCAAAATAATCTCTTAATTTTAAGATCCTTAATTTATCCACAACTGCAAAGACTCTTTCACCTTATAACAACATTCACAGGTTTGGGGGATTAGCATGTGTACATCTTTGGGTGTCATTATTCTACCTACTGCAGACAGCACAATCCATAATGAGTGCATTTATGGACATCCTGGGAAAAAGAGACACTCTTCTGTGGATTGGGATCCTGTTGTGCTGCCTGCAACTGTCCATGAGCAAACAATCCACCATTCAGCCTAGAGATTTTGGATTTCTCATTCGTTGGAGTCAACAGCCAGTGTACCATCTACCAACCTTGAGCTCGTCAGTCCTTGCAGATGTGTGAGTCAGGAAATGCCTCCAGCTTGACATTTGATCCAAGAACTTGGGATATGCCAGCTTCTATAAGTATGTGAGCCATTTTCCTAAGTTTCTCTTTCTCTATATGTACAACAACAACAAATGCATATATAGATAAGCTTTACTGGTTTTGCTTCTCTAGAGAACCCAGCCTAACACAGCTTACTTGTACTGCTTTCTGATTCTGAGTTTGTCTGTGCTGTTCCCTCCTCCTCCTTTGCAGCTAGAGCCTTTTCTAGGAGCTGACGTGTGCGACCTCTAGCATACAGATGACGTACATCCATCCTGGCTGACTCAGTGGACTTGCTTCCTTTCTCTATTCTAAATGCAAGAAATTGTTAAAAAGCCTATTTGCAAATAGAGGATTTTTCCTTTTATCTAAGCTCAATACTGTTTAGATGATCCTGAGTGAGTCTGATATGTCACTAAAAATCTACAAGTAACATTTATAATTACTTCCTAAGCCACTCCTTGGAAGGAAGGTTGGGCAATCCTACTTCCGTAGTGATACTGCCTCGGAAACCCAAGGAGGGGTCGCTATGAGTCGGGTTTGACTCGACGGCACATAACAACAACAACAAAAACAAGCTAAACTGACAAAAAAGTTAATTAAAATGAAGTCTGGCAAAATCTTCTTTCTTCACTAAACATATGGATTGTAAGGAATTCTTAAGACTTCAGAGGAAACGTCAGAAAAATAAATAATGCTCTCTTTGTCACTTTTTTTTTCTTAAGGAAGAAATGGGAATACATTTTTTTTTTTGGCAACACCAAAAGTGTAAATTCTCATCAACTCTGCAAAACAATACCAATTAGGTTTCAAGTGAAAACATTAAAGTGCATTAAGGGACTGGGGAAAGCTGTACCCAAATAGTACTAATCCTCCATTAGGATTTCTACTGATTATACCTCACTTTTTCACCTTATTTTGTAATGGTGGTATAGTCCCATTAAAAAAGAGATTATATATAATAAAGCTGTTTCCATGTCTTGCAAATGGATTCTAGTTAAGAAGTGTGTTGCAAAGATAGTTAAAAGAATACTCTAAAAAGAAGAACTCTGTGAGACAAATTATTTCCCTGGACTCTGTTCATGGACTCATCCTTCTCTGTAATGAGGTCTGTGGATGAGGCTGTGGGTGAGACATTTTCTTCTGGTCCTTTTTAAGCTTGTCATTTTTTAGCTCTTTAACACACTGATATCAGTTAAGTTTGAGGCAGGAACCACCTTCTTCATTAATAAAGAGCCAAACACCTAATGTATAACAAAGGAAGAAGATAGTCCTGGTGGAGAAGTTATGAGCAAAACAGAGGGAAACAAAGTAAACACCCTCCTAAGTAGTTCTGGAAGTAAACAATACATTATTATTTAGGACCAATTAAATAAACAGGAAGTACGCAGCCAAGTCATATTCAGCAAGAGTCAACTTCAGAGAGCAAAGCTTTCTTTTCTGATCATCAATTGCCTAAGTGTTCTTTGACAATCGAGTTTGTGTAAGACATTGTACTGGATGCTATTAAGAAAGGAACACCAAATTAAAAAATAATAATAATAAAACTCTCCTGGTCCATGTCCTCTAAAAGCTTACAATCTAGTTAGGGAAAGAAGTCCCTTATGAAATGGCTAATTAAAATGCAAAACAAACCAGGATGGATTTCTAGCAGGAAATATAAAAAAATATATTTATAGAATGTCTACAAAGATTAATGTCAATGTGAATAAGCCAAAAGGATCTTACAGAAAAGAAAAAATGTAAAATTTACCCAGGTTCAATAAATCATTTATTTAGATTCCAGTCCAGTTGGTTAAAATTACACAGATACACCACACAGACACACACATAAAATAACCTAAGATCACAGAAAAATAATAGAATCATGTTTACAAATATAAATCTTATACAGAAAGTGCTAAGGATGCACAGTAGAAGAAACTGTAGAAACAAAATATCTCTGGAAGAATTACAAGTCAATTTCAGAGGGCAAATTACAGCCACTGAAGGGGCCTTGGTGGTACAGTGGCCAAAGTACCCAGCTGCTAACCGAGAAGTCGGCAGTTCAAACCCACCAACTGCTCTGCGGGATGCAGTGTGCTCCTGTAAAGATTCACAGCTCTGGAAACCCTATAGGGCATTTCTACTCTGTCCGACAGGGTCACTATTAGCTGGAATTGACTCCATGGCAGTGGGGTTTGTTTGATTATTTGTTTGTTTGTTTTTGCTTTAAGAGAAGCCCAACACAAAATTAGTGATAAACAATGCATTTCAAAAACAGTGACCCACAACACTGCATCTTTCTAACCTTTCTCAGTTTGACATGGGGGAAAAATCCCATTAAAACAAAATATTTGCAATGGGATGATTTCCATATTCAGCAGAACATATTCAAAGATGTTGGAATATTCAACTCAGTGCTTTTTGCTTCAGCAAATAAAAGCAAGACAGTTACTCAAGATTGTGTCTAAGCAGCTATTTTAAGAAAAAAATCTTCACCATAGTTCTTCATAAAACTTTCTTCCCCAAGGTACTCTCTACTTTGAAACATGTTCAAACTTAAGCTGAATATTTAGCAAAGACCAGGAACCAGCTCTTCAGCCAACAACAGTGGAGAGAACTCCAAAAGCTTCGGCAACTGACGCTAATTTATTGAGACATATCAGGAACTCCTGGGAGTGAAATGTCTGCTAATTAGGCCACCATAAACAGATTCCGAAACCTCGACAAAGTTTTTCCAAACATATGATGAAGAACTTTGATTTATGGGCTGTCCAGGTGAAATACGAACAGATGGTATCTTTTAACAATAATTGACACACGAATTTGTTAAAGATTTCAATCTCTTAAAACTCTGCAGCTCTACAGAAGAAAACAATGAGGAACACTTTTAGAATTACCTACCTTATCTTTGTCTTCCACGACATCTGCCAAAACATCATCTGGATCCAGGATTCCTCCATCTGTGTATTCTAAGTGATGAATCTTCACCCAGTAGCCAGGATCCTGTGGTAGAACAGCCAACATGTTTCATGACTCTATCTTTAGAAAGGTAAAATAAATTTTAACTTTAAAAAATAGATTATACTTGAGTAATAAGAAAATGTGAGCTCTGGTAGCGTAGTGCCTAAGGCACTTGACTGCTAACCAGAAGGCTGGCGGTTCAAACCCACCAACCACTCCTCAGAAGGAAGATGGGGCAATCTACTTCTGTAGTGATACTGCCTCAGAAACCCAAGGAGGGGTCGCTATGAGTCGGGTCCGACTCGACGGCACATTAACAACAACAACAAGAACAAGAAAATTTCCAAACATCAAAAAACACATAATCTATTTATTCAGATAGGTATTTAGCACTTTCATCCTTTTCAACACAAATTAGTAAATCAAAGTTTATATATTTCATCATTTTTTCTGGAAGATACGTTGCAACGCAAAATAAATTGCCCTAGCAATTTGAAAACACTTTCAAGGAATTTTTCATAATCTTCAATTTCAGCAATGTCAAGACTATTTGGCAACAGAAGTATCTCCTTGTGCATACTTTGCGAAACTGAGGATGTTCTTGTTGTTATGTGCCATCGAGTCAGACCCGACTCATAGCAACAGCCTCCGGGCTGCCAAGGCAATATCACTACGGAAGTAGATTGCCCAACCTTCCTTCCAAGGAGTGGCTGGTGGGTTTGATTGGCCAGCCTTCTGGTTAGCAGTCAAGGGCCTTAGGCATTATGTTACTGTTGTTGTTGTTATGTGCCGTCAAGTCAAACCCGACTCATAGCGACCCCTCCTTGGGTTTCCGAGGCAGTATCACTACGGAAGTAGGATAGCCCAACCTTCCTTCCGAGGAGTGGCTGGTGGGTTTGAACCGCCAGCCCTCTGGTTAGCAGGCAAGTGTCTTAGCCACTGTGCTACTAGAGCTCCCCAAAACTGAGGATAGAGAAGTCCATATCAAGAACACAGAGCTGTGTGGGGGAAAAAAAATCAAAAGGCAGAAATCTGTGCTTGCAAAGGCTATCACTCAAGAATATATGAACAGAGTACCATGACCACCGATGTCTTCACTTTTTAAATTCCCCATATGCATGCATCCTCAACTCTAGGGTTTGCAATGTCATCCCAAGCAAGGGCTCCAGTCTCAGTTTCCATTTCCTATAATATGGCAGGAACTCTAAATTATGCTCAGAGTTGAACAGGAGGTTCACTAACCTGAGGTAGTCATTTAGAAATTTTCCACTATTGCTTCTAAAAAGAAACAAACAACAAAAAAACACAGAGCAGTCAGATTTAAGAAAAAGGATTATTTCCTCAATTTGTTGTGTGGTTAGATACTGATACAAGACCTCAGAATTAAATGATCTATTTCATTCGGTTATTTATGTACTGTCTCTTTCCAGAGATTTTAAAGTGAACCATTAAACCAACTGAACAAGAACAGGAACCAATGAATTAAATGGAGAAGAATATTAGTAAGGATTTTACCAGAAAGTCTGAGCTACAATCAATTGGGTTCTTAGGAAGCCTCTCAAAGTGGGAAGCTTTTTAGCTATAAAGCACTCAGTATCCAATAAAAGAACCAGTTCATGAGAAGAAATGGAAATTCTTCTAGAATGAAAGTCTGAGACTTTACCAGATGAATCTTTATAAAGGGTGAGAACTAACATAAACCACAGAATTCAACTGCAGTTTTAGGAAAGCTAATAGAAACAGCTGTCATACTACCTTCTCTTCCACTGACCCCTGATAAAAGGTGAGAGCATACTATTGAATAGTAATTCTGTTTAGTCACCTATTCAGAGGGCTACTGTAGCCCAAGAACACAGTTTATGAGTAATCCAGCTTGATAAAGTGATAGGCTTGAAGACTCTGATGAGGGAATTCTCCTTAGCTAGGCTTTGGGCATTTTGAAATTAACTTTGCTATAGAATGTTAAAGAGCAATTCCAAGTAAAATGAAAAGAAATTCATTTGCTTCAAATACCAGGCTTATAGGTGGAAACACTAACGATTTTTTGAGGAAACTTTAAATGTCTGTTCTATTGCCTGCTAAAGATTGCACAGATACCAGGAGTGAGAGTATAAGCAGATAAAACAAGCACAGGCCACCCATCACTCAGATCCTCATCAAAGGATCTCTGCCAACTCAAGGCAATTTCGCTATGAAAGGGAAGATAAGTACAATAAGCTACATTCCAAAAAGAGGGGATACTGAAGTAGACACAAAATCATGAAAGGCCTATTGGACTCTACAAAAATGGGAGCAAGAAGGAACTCACTGTTTTCTGGAAACTGAATTTTCTTGCTCTGGCCATGTCACAACCAACACAGAAATGAACACAAGACTGTAATCTGGAATATTACTTTAAAAAATAATAATAATAAAACACAACCTGTTTATAAAAGGAGTTCAACTTAATTATTTCTATAAACTTCCACTGACCTGGTTTCTGATATATTACAACTCTGTCAATGAAATGTTGATTTTTAACCATGTTTATTTTTAAAAAAAAATTACGTGTTCCAAAACGTTTGCTTTTCTCATACAGGACTGCTTAAAAGAAGACACCTATTAAGTTCTCGGCTTTCTTCTCATGCTCAGAGTATAGAAGTAGATTTATTACCTGAAATGGAGGTAAAAATTACTGACTACTGCAGCAAAAGTTAAAGTACTTGTCTCTCCCCGCGTAGAGATAGGAGCAGAGAAAGAAGAAAGCCAAAGCCTGGTTTAAAACACACAAATTCAGGATACACATAACAGGGGATTGAGTGGCACACAAAGTAGCATGCAAGTGGTGACAAAATTGGGCTAAGTGTCATAGCACTCCTCCCTTACACACATGTGGTCCCCAAGATGTTCTGTAAAATAAGACCCAGGCGTTGAAACAAAGGTATTTATTTCTAATGTAATTTAAAAAAGTACAAAATCTAAAACTTGTACAGAACTAAATCAGATTAAAAACAATTGATACATTACAGAATAATGTATTTGGCAAAGAAAAAGAAGTTGACAGTAATATAGGTGTCAAAATATAGACTCTGCAATTGTAACTTTCCTTATTTCATACATCTGATACTACCACTTCACCCATACCAAAGAGGACAAGAGTAGGCTAAGGAGGGGCATGCTTGAACTGAACAAAAACAGCTGAACTGTACGAAAGCACGTTCAGGGTTAATATTTTACACATCCAAGAGAGGAAAATCAACACACTCAGTTTATACCACACCTCTGACTTTGTCCCCATGGTACTGGCCATGGTGCTGTAAATTACAGAACAATACACAAGCAATATTAGCAGACTTCAGTTATCAAAAGCCCATAAATTTACCCTGACTCTTTAATGCATGTAAAAATTTCAATCATTACATTGCAGTCAACAGTTTGCATTTCATTTACTTGGTTTTGTTAGCATCAAGAATAAAACTGATCAAACATGAAAAGATGTTCACATATATATCTAGCTTCACATAATGCACTGAACAAAAGTTTTTTTTCACAATGCCACTTGTGGTAAAGACTGTTGTCAACTTGGCTGGACCTGGTTGAGTGGCTGGGCAGCTGGATGTAGTTATTCCTCCATGGTCAAATTGGTAATTAACTCCATGGTAGAATCTACTGGAGCAGCTCAGTAGCTGATTTAGGGAAGTGGGCTGTTTCCCCTATATAAGCAGCAGCTTTGAGGAAGGTCTCTAGCTTTTTGGCACGCTTGAATCCTGCATATAGCCAAATCGTTGTTCAACAGCCTGTCATGCCCTGCGGATCTTGAGACTTTTTCTGGACTTGAATTAGTGGCCCGCCATGTTGCTTGGTGGTATTAGGACTGTGCCTTTTCACTTGTCGACCTTAGGTTTGTCAGCCTTAGCAGCCAGCTGCTGCCTGAGTGAAGAAAAGACTCTAGCTTCAGTGGGTCAGGAGCAAGAGACAGAGCTGAAGCCCAAGGTCGAGGGGCTTTCATCCAGTCCCCTAGAGCGTGGCACTTTGAACTCGGTCTTCTAGCCTCCGAAAATGTAAGAGAATAAACTCCTGTTTGTTCAAGTGATCTCCTTTGTGGTACATTCCTGCCAGAGCAGCACTAGGTAACCAGAACTACACTTAGTCCATATTTTGCACAAATATCTGTAATACATATAATTTGATTATTTTGAAAATCTCTTGTATATGTATTCATTCACAATGCAATAAATCTTACATACATGCTGAGGACCATTAAAGTATTAAAACTAACTTACTATATGCTATGTTTTCTCCACTTCTGATATTTGGTAAGTTTTTTTTTAAATAATATAGTTAACATAAACACTACTGGAATTTTAATAAGAAAATACATTAGTACACCATGACAAATTGGAGGAGGAAAATAAAACAAACACATACTCAATGCAGGAAGAAGACAGCTATAGGTACTTCTAAGGATCAAATATAGAAACTGTTCCAAATAGACATTAACAGCAACAAATAACTTTCTTTAGGGGTAGATGATATATTCTTGCCATATAGCTTTGAAAATTTATATTAAGTAACACTTTGAAAATGTGTATTAAACAAAGCTTTAGAGAGCAATTATCTTCCATCTGCACTATCTAAAGGAATAGACCAGCAAACCCGATACTATCATGCTGAGACTACTAAACACTGGGATTATGCCAATAATCAGAAAAGAGGGGGGAAAACCTAGAAATTTCTAAGCAAAAGCCTGTGGTCCAAGAAGAGAAAAATAGCCTGCAGTGCCAGCCAGACCCCAAAGCAAGGTAAGCACTGCAAAGGAAAAGCGCACAGTTGCAGGACTCCATCTATCAAAGGTGGGGATTACAGTGCTCAGTAATGCAGCCGGTTTCTCAGTGGTTTAATGATTTCATAAGAAGAATCTCACTGCATGCAAACTCAAAACAACTGTAAAATGGAAGTTCATGGAAATAAAATTTTCTTTGTAAAATTTAACACTGCCAATTTTGTAGAATGTATTCATAAAATGAGATTTCACAATTTCATCTTCCTCATCATCATCTTACAACAGCTTCTCTCTTCTTCTCCCAGGAAACTTACAGAGCAGTTCTAACTCTGTCCTACAGGGCTCCTATAAGGCAGAATCAACTGAAGGCCGCACAACAAAAACACCACCACCGGCAAGGTACTTCACTAAGTATTTTATATTATTAATTCATTTATCCTCAGTCAAGTCCTCTGAGTTATTCTGAGTTCATTTCTTTACCCCTATACATAGCTATCAACCCAATTTACAAATGAGGAAGTCAAAACAAGGACAGGCAAGTCAATTTCCCCATGTTCAGCTGCTTAATCAATGGCAGAGCCAAGAGTAGCTGCTTTTAACATCAACTTTTTTCTTTTCCCCCAATTTTTCCTCCCTTCCCTACCCTCCCTCATAACCAACAAAGAAAGTTTCCTTCCAGACCTAAACCTTTCCTTGACATTTTACAATAGTGGACTAATATTTGTCCTGAGATTAACTTATTTCACTCAGCACAATGTCCTCCAAGTTCATCCACATTATGAGTTGTTTCAGAGTCTACATTATTCTTTAGTGTTGCACAGTATTCTATTGGGTGTATGTACCATAGTTTGGTTACCCATTCCTCCACTGATGGCCATTTAGGTTGTTTCTATCTCTTTGCTATTGTGAATAGTGCTGCAATGAACATGGGTGTGCATATATCTATTCATATCCTGCCTCTCACTTCTTTAGGACGTATATCTACTAAAGGGATTGCTGGATCAATGGTATTTCTACTATTAACTTACGTAATCACCACAACATTTTCCACAGTGGTTGTATCATTTCGTAGCCCACCAGCAGTGTATTAAGAGTCCTTATCTCTCCACATCTTTGCCAGCAGTTGTTATTTTCTGTCTTGCTGAACTTTGTTACTAGTCATGGGGTGAAATGGTATCTCATTGTTGTTTTGATTTGCATCTCCCTAACAACAACAACAACAGCTGATGATCACAAACATTTCTTCATCTGTTGGCTGCCTCAATATCTTCTTTGGTGAAGTGTCTGTTCATGTCTTCTGCCCATTTTTTTAAATGGATTGTCTTTTTGATGTTGAGGTGTTGGAGTTTTCTATAAATTTTAGAGATAATTCCCTTGTCAGATATGTTGGTGCTGAATACTTTTTCCCAATGTGTAAATTTTCTTTTTACTCTTTTGGAGTAGTCTTTTGATACACTTATAAATTTAATTTTGAGAAGGTCCCAATCATGTAGTTTATCTTCTGCTGTTCTGGTATTGTGGTGGTGAAATTTGTTTGTCAACGTGGCTGGGCCTGGGTGAGTGACTGTACAGCTGGATGAAGTTATTCCCCATAGTGAGATTGGTAAATAACTCCATGGTGGAATCTATTGGAGCAGCCGAGTAGCTGCTTTGGGTATGTGGTCTACTTCCTTTATATATTGTTCAGCAGCCTGCCATGTTCTGCCAATCCTGGGACTTTCAACGGACTTGAATTAATGGCTTTCCATGTAGTTTGGTAACATCAGGATTGTGCCATTTTATTTGTCGACTTTGGACTTTTCAGCCTCAGCAGCCAGTAACTACCTGAGTGAAGAGGGCCAGGAGCAAGAGGCAGAGCTGAACCCCAAAGTCGAGGGGCTTTCACCCAGCCCCTAGAGCCTGGCACTTTGAACTTGGACTTTTAGCCTCCCGAACTGTGAAAGAATAAACTCCTGTTTGTTCAAGCCATCCCATTTGTGGTACATTCCTGTCAGAATGGCACTAAGTAAGCAGAACAGGTATTCTTACTTATGTTTGATAGTCTATCAATGTCACGTACTAGGGGCCCTAAGTTTGTCCCTATGGTTTTTCTTTTATGAATGATTTTTTTAAAGAGTTTACTACAAAGCACAATTACCTAGGATTCAAATGGGATATCTGGTCCCTTTCTATCTTTATTTAAGTATATGGGCTCAGGCAAGTCACAATAAGCCATAATTAGCGAACCTGGTGCTCTGTGATCTCCTACACAATGCACCACATAGAAATCAAAGTGTAAAGGACACGAAGGGGTGATGATGGAAGCCCTGAAGTCTTTGCATAAAGGTGCCCCAGTGCTTCCTAGTGAGAGAATTGGGGAATCCTAGATAATATATTTTCTCAAAATTATGGAATTAAGTGTTTAGGAAGAAGTAGGAAAAGATCCCCCTGCTAAGAGCTGAGTCAGGTTGAGGCATTTGAAGTTGGATAGAGAATTAAGGAAAGTTTATGCACGTAAAACTCAACCACTTCTATCATAGCTCTCTGGTTATTCTCCCTTCTGCCCAGATCATAAGAGAACCTGCTGCCTCAGAATAAATCCAGTAAGGAGAAAGTAGCCAGAGCATGTCAGAAGACTGTCTGAGGTAGCAGAGAACAGTAGTCTCAGTAGCCAGTCATGGAGCATGGTAGGCAAGAGCAAGAGTTCTGGAAAGAGATGCCTGAGCAAAGCCTACGAGAGTAGCACAGTCACTTGAAAGGAAAGAATGAAGCAAGAAAAGGCAGTAATAAATATCATGCTTCTGCACGCTGGCCCTGATTGGCCACTGGAGAAAGGATATGGAGAATAGGAAGGACAGCCTTGAGAATATGCCATGACCTTCCTGAAATAGATCACTTAAATGTCACCTTAGGAGAAAAGCCTAGGAGGGGAACATGGGCTGATGCCTTTCAATCAAATATCTTTCCAAAGAATCCAGAAGAATCAGCATGGGGCCAAGAGACTTCTACTTGGTTTAAATTATACCTGCAGAGTTCAAAACACAGTAGTAAGCCCAAAATTATATATAAAATAAAGGGGAAAGATTTCACCTATAAAGTCACTTTCAGCTCTAAAGATTTATGACTCCACCAAAGAAAGCTGGTATGTTGTTGTTGTTGTTGTGTGCCATCAAGTCAGACCCAATTCATAGAGACCCCTCCCTGGGTTTCCGAGGCAGTATCGTTACAGAAGTAGATTGCCCCAGCTTCCTTCCGAGGAGTGGCTGGTGGGTTTGAACCGCCAGCCTTCTGGTTAGCAGTCAAGTGGCTTAGGCACTATGCTACCAGAGCTCCTGAAAGCTGGTATAGACATACTAATATCAGATGAAACCTTTAAGGAAAGAAATATTACTAAAGATAAGGAAGGACATTTCATGATGACAAAGAGTTAATCCAACAGGAAGAACACAATTCTAAATCTCTATGACTCAATAACATAACTTTAGAATGTACATTGCCCTAATGGACAGATTTTAAAAATAAATAAATAAATGAAAAACAAATCCACAACTTTAACTGATAAAGCAACAGTCATTCATTGTTTAAATTATCCTTAAAATTTCCTTAAGGAAACACCATATGGAGACCAATATACTTCTCAAAAAGTTCAATATGACTTGCTTTTTAGCCAGAATTGAAGAATAGCACTCACTTTTTTTTCCAGTTGAGCACCAAATGAAGTAGTTGGATTATATCGGAGACCATTTTCTGTGAAAAATGCTTATCACAAACACATCTTAGATCACATTCAGGCACAAGTTAGTCTTACAGGACCCAAAGCACCCGGGAACCTAGAGAACTGATGTAACAGCAGTTTTCTTTTTCTTTCTTATTGTTGTTGTTGTTATGTGCCGTCGAGTCAGCCCTGACTCATAGCGACCCCTCCTTGGGTTTCCGAGGCAGTATCACTACGGAAGTAGGATTGCCCAACCTTCCTTCCGAGGAGTGGCTGGTGGGTTTGAACCGCCAGCCTTCTGGTTAGCAGTCAAGCGCTTTAGCCACTATGCTACCATACTGCCTCAGAAACCCAAGGAGGGGTCACTACTCGGGGATAAATGCTCACTGCTCATCTGAGGTAGATCACCTAATCAATTCAAATTCTTACCTCCTTCTATTCTTCTTTAATAGTTTACAGATGAATTTTTAGAAATTAAATAACCTTGTGAGACTCCACTTACAAGAAAGATACAGCCTGTTCTGTGCTATGCCAGAGGGGCTGCACAGGTGGCAAGAGAGGAAGGTTAAAGTTTAGAGTAAGAAAAATATTTAAAACAGAGCTACCTAAGAGTGGAACAAGTTATCTGCAATCAAGCCAAGTGTAATGGACAGACATCAAGGCTGCTATAGGGTAAGGAAAGGCGAGAACTGTCCGATCCCAAAGATCTCTTCCATTTCTGAGACCTACGGCATCTAGAATCTCAAAGCTCCTTATAGGTTTCAACACACATTTAAAGAAACTTCTTGAAAAAAAGAAATCTCTGCTGTAGGACAGGATCACTGGACTGGGCAGCTCAGCGTGGTGTCACTGTTCCTGCACCTCTCCAAGCTCAAAGTGTATCAACAAAACACCGTATGTCATATTTCTCAATTTATCAGTTATTCCACTATCTTGCTGTATAATCCAAAAATTCACTAATTTATAAACAAGTTTAAGAAAAAGATTTATCTCAATAGTGAAATAATATATCTGGGGAAAAAAAATTTAAGTCTGAATACTTCATACTACTTGTTGTTGTCTGTTGTTATGTGCCATTGAGTCAGACCCGACTCATAGCAACCCTTCCTTGGGTTTCCAAGGCATTATCACTATGGAAGTAGATTGCCCAACCTTCCTTCCGAGGAGTAGCTGGTGTGTTTGAACCACCAGCCTTCTGGTTAGTAGTCAAGTGCCTTAGGCACTACACTACCTGAGCTACTTAGAACGTAATTTTTAAATAGGCTTTCTCAATCAAAAACAACCCTCTCCTCTCAAAAACAAAAACAAAAAAAAAAAAAAAGAGAGAGAGAATTTCACACTTAGATTAGTAGAAGTGTAAGTCCAAAGACTGATAGGAACTCCCAGGTTTATAGATATATAGACTAACCTTCCCATTGTACAGAAGGAAAGCCCAAATCTACAAAGGTTAGGCCATAGGGAACATAGGTGATGCCTTGTGACATATAATGCTACACAAAAGTAATCTCAATTTAAGATGATTGATCATTCTAAGGAAAATTTTCAGTTTTACTCAATGAAGCAAATCTTGATAATACTGTGTACTGCCTTTTTTAAACAAGAAGAAAAATATTTAAACATCAAGGCAAATATTTCACTTCCTAATTCATTTATTAACTAAATTTTTAAAAAGAATGTTGATCACCCATTTCATTTTTCATTCAGCTTTGTAGAGTTACCATAATCTCAGCTGTTGTTGTTGTTATTTGCCATCGAGTCAGACCCGACTCATAGCAACCCCTCCTTGGGTTTCCGAAGTGGTATCACTATGGAAGTAGATTGCCCAACCTTCAGCAGTTTCCTTTATATAGAGGACTTTCAAGATTCATTTTTAATCCTAGAATTAACCTAAACTTATTTGAGAAAAGAAGTTCCAGATATTCAGATAGAGTTTTGGTTCTGTTTGTTTTTAAATAAAAGACAGTTTTAGTTATTTTATGGGTTACATCATTACAATACACTAATTCTTTACAGGAATATGGGCACTTTCTGTAGATTCAGGTGTGAGTTAAGGACACAGAAAGGTAAGAGTTATACTAATCTTCCGGAATAAATACAGTATTATCTTAAAAGCTAAATTCAAATAGGAAAATCAAATGTTAAGGAATCTTAAAGTAACAAAAATTGCAAATGTGTTTAATGAATACACAAATCTCAGAAACCTTTCAGTATGAGAGCCTTTTAAAACATTAAACCATTACTAATAATATTTAAATACAATGTTTCAAAATAATTTTAAAGGAAATAATTAGAAAATCCTGTTTTCCATTATTTGTTTCCAATGAAATTTTATACTCCAAAGTCCTGGATGCCAAGGTTTTAAAAGCTTGTGTGGTCCAAAGGAATGCAAAATCTACAGCCAAAGAATAGAATCAGCAATGTCTATAAAGAGAAGAGTGGGCTATTAATTTTTTTAAGTAATCTATCCATTATACTCTATGAAAACCCTAAAACATACTCTGCTGCAAAATGAATTTTAGTAAGAATAAATTTGGAATTCAAACTCACATGACTCACAGTTTACTTAACACAACCAGTTAAACTGAAATAGATTGGACTATGATGCTGGCATCTTTGTACACTGACTCCAACGAATACCTTCAACAGACACTGTCTCCTAATTGGGTGTATTTTGCACGTACGAATCAATGAGAAAAGATTTAAAGTATTCTACAATTGACCATCATGGCCTTTTTAGCTCTTTACACAAACACAAAGTTTTAGCTCCATTGCTAAAGACATTAAGACATAAAAAGAAAAGGATTAACTTAGAGCAGAAGAGGTGGTATTTATAAAAACATTGGCAGTATTTATGAAAATAAGGTGGTAACATTTATAAAAAATAAGGTTATTCCAAAATAAAGACCTCATCAACTTTATCTCACTCTCATTTTGTACTTCTTTCTAAAATATGCAATCAGTATGGCAGCAATAGGAGTGGGGAGAAAAATCTCTCTCCTCTTTGGAAAATAAATGACTGGGATACAACTGCCTGCTACTGTTAGTTTGTTGCCCCAACAGGGTTATTCTTCCTGATGCTCTACATACATCATCCCATCCCGTCACTTTTAAGGTGATTCTGACTCATAGCAACCCTATAGGACAGAGCAGAACTGCATCATAAGGTTTCCAAGGGCGTAATGTTTACAGAATAAGGAGCTCTGGTGCTGTAGTGCCTCAGGCATTTGACTACTAACCAGAAGGTTGGTGGTTCTAACCCACCAGCCCCTCCACAGAAGGAAGACTGGGCAATCTACTTCCATAAAGATTTACCACCTCAGAAACCCAAAGGAGATCCCTACGAATCAGAATAAACTTGATGGCAGTGAGTTTGGTTTGTTTGGTTGGTTGGTTTTAATCTTTATGGAAGCAGACTGTAACATATTTCACCCTTGAAGCAGTGGGTGGGTTCGAACACAGAAGACACTTAAAAGAGGATGTTTGCAGAACTTTTTCCCAATGCAAATGTCCACCTTCTCAGGTTATTTGCTCAGCATACAGTTTGAGTAAGAATGGTGAAATAAAACAACACTGACACACACCCTTCTGATTTTAAACCATGCAGTATCCCCTTGGTCTATTTGAACAACTGCCTCTTGGTGTATGTATAGGTTTCTCATAAGCACAATTAAGTCTTCTGGAATTCCTACTCTTCACAATGTTATTCATGACTTGATATGATCCACACAGTTGAATGTTTTTGCATAGTCAATAAAATACAGGCAAACCTCTTTCTGATATTCATCACTTACAGTGAAGATGCATCTGACGTCAGCAAAATTACTCATTCCACATCCTCTGAATCTGGCTTGAATTTCTCACAGTTCCTTGTCAATGTACTGCTGCAACCATTTTTTAATTATTAGCAAAATTTTACTTGCATGTGATATTAATGATATTGTTCAATAATTTCCACATTCTATTGGCTCGCCTTTCTTTGGAATGGCACAGACATGGCTCTCTTCCAGTTGGCTGGCCAGGTAGCTGTCTTCCAATTTTCTAGGCATAGACAAGTGAGCATTGCATCCATTTATTGAAACATCTCATCTGGTATTCTATCAATTCCTGAAGCCTTGTTTTTCATCAATGCCTTCAATGCAGCTTGGACCTGTTCCTTCAGTACCATCAGTTTTCGACCATATGCTACCTCTTAAAATGGTTGAACATCAACCAATTCTTTTTTTCTGCATATTTCATCCATCTTTTTTTGATGTTTCCTGTGTTCAGTATTTTGTCCATCCTTCAATATTCAACTCCAGGCTTGAATTTTTTCTTTAGTTCTTTCAGCATGAGAAATACCAAGTGTTTTCTTCCCCTTGATTTTTTAACTGCAGGCTTTTTAACTTGTTATTATTATATTTTACTTTGTCTTCACAAGCTGCTGTTTGAAACCTTCTCTTCAGCAATTTTACATCATAATTTCTTCTTTTCGTTTTAGCTAGTTTATGATCAAAAGCAAGTCTCTTGCCATCCATTTGTCTTTTTTTTCCCCCGTCTTTTTAATGACCTTTGCTTTCTTCATCTCTGATGTCCTTGATTTCACAACTTAATGTGGTCTGAGGTCATTAGTGTTCAATGTGTCAAATCTATTTCTGAGATAGTCTCTAAATTCAGGTGAGATATACTTAAAGTTGTACTTTGGCTCTCATAGATTTGTTTTAATTTTCTTCAGCTTTAACTTGTACTTGGGTATGAGCAATTGATGGTCTGTTCTACACGTGGTCCTTGGCATGGTTCTAAATAATGTTAATTGAACTTCATCATCTCTTTTCACAGATGTAGTCAGTTGATTCCTATGTACTCCATCTAGTGAAGGCCATGTATACAGTCATCATTTATACTGTTGAAAAAAATATATGTGCAATGAAGAGGTCATTTGTCTTGCAAACTTCTATCATGCAATCTCTGACATCATTTCCATCACCAACATGATGTCCTTCTCTGTTTTCAACTTTGCATTCCAATCACTAGTAATTATCGATACACTTTGATTGCATGTTTAATCAATTTCAGACTGCAAAAATGGGTAAAGTTTTCCATTTCTTCATCTTTGGCATTAGTAGTTGGTTCATTAATTTGAATAACAGTCATATTGACTGGTCTTCCCTGTAGACATACGGTTTTCATCTTATCACTGATAGCACTGTACTTCTGGACAGATCTTGAAATGTTATTTTTATTGATGAATGTGAAGACATTTCGGAATTCTGGTGGCATAGTTCCTAAGGAGTTTGACTGTTAACCAGAAGGCTGCCGGTTCAAACCCACCAGGCACTCCTCAGAAGGAAGACTGGGCAATCTACTTCCATAGTGATATTGCCTCAGAAACCCAAGGAGGGGTCACTATTAGTTGGATCCGACTCCACAGCAGCAGATATGTTGCATTTGCCTGAAGACATTCCACTTCAATCTGTCTTTCCCAGCATGGGAGACAATATGATTGTCTGATTCAAAACGGTGAGTATCAGTCCATTTCAGCTCACCAATTCCAAGGGTGTTGATCTTTATGCATTCCGTTTCATTTTTGACAACTTCCAATTTTCCTTTATTCATGCTTCATAACATTCCATGTTCTAGTTATTAATGGATGTTTACAGCTTTTTCCTCTCATTTTGAGTCACGCCACATCAGCAAATGAAGGGCCCAAAAACTTTACTCCTATCACATCATTAAGGTGAAGTCTGCAGAGGCAGCTCTTCCTTAGTAGTATTCTGAGTGCCTTCCAACTTGAGGAGCTTCTCTTCTGGTACTTTCACTGCTATTCCTAAGGTTTGCACTGGCCAATTTTGTTTACAAGTAGATCACCATGTCCTTTCTTCCTTATGTGTCTTAGCCTAGAAGCACCACTGAAACCTGTCCACCATGGTTGACCTTACTAGTACTTGAAATACGAGTGGCATAATCTTCCAGCATCACAACAACATGTAAGCCACCACAGTGCAACAAAGTGACAATGAGGGTAGATGAACAAAACAGGTGAGAAAACCCAGCCTTGGAAGAATAAAGCTTACATTTCACAAAGAGACGAGACAATTAACAAAAGTAATAAATAAGTAAATTAAATGGTATGCTGAAAAATAAGCAATTGTTGTTGCTGTTAACTGCCAGCAAGTTGGTTCTCGCAGTGATCCTATGTACAACTGAATGAAACCCTGCTCAGTCCTGAGCTAGCCTCATAATCATTGCTATGCTTGAGCCCATTATTGCAGCCAGTGCATCAAACTATCTCATTGAGAGTGATTAGGGAGAGAAAATAAGGCATGCTGAGCAGGATCAGGAGTGGAAGGGCTTCTGTTTTTAAATAGAGAGTTCTGGCCAGGTGTCACTGTAAAGGTAACATTTGAGCAAAGTTAGTGACAAACTCCAGAACAGAAGTCAGGCCTCATGACAAATGGCTGTGCCCTTTAGTAAGTCAGTTTGTAGGTATTTGTAAAAGCAGCCAAAGACCAGAAAAGTAACTTTTGCAGGAAGGTGGGGACACTAGTGCACGTGTCGGGTTAAATAAGCATGGCAGTGGCGTGAAAACACCAAATGGTAATAAACTCCAAGAATACCTTACCCTATACCAAGCAGAATTTTCACTCACAATTCTGCAAGCTTCAGATAATCATTAGATGAGTTTAAAAGTATCTTTTCTTTTAAATGAAAATGTTTTCAGAAAGGTCAGTGAAATAACTTATACATCATTTACAATCCGGGTATTCCAACAAGTTTAAATACAACGTGCCAGATTTGACTGGGTACAGCCAATCAATCTCATTCCTTAAAATCAAAAGGGAAAAAGTGTGAACTTTAAAGTCCGCGAGATTGGATTAAAATGTAAGCGCTGTATTTCATATAAAAGGAGAGCACTACTCTTAACTTCCTGGAGTGTGGGAAACTCATCACATATTCACACGCATCCACATATCCAGCCACACACCTATCGGAATACATTTCTTTTCTTTTTCGGCACAGGATTTTTAAATTTCACTAACTCAACCAGATGCTGTCAAGTCAACTCCAAGTAATGGTGACCCTGTATGTGTCAGAGTACAATTGCCCTCCATAAGGTTTTCAATGGCTGATTTCTCTGAAGCAGATGGGGTTTTCAATGGCGGGTGTTTTGCAAGTAGTTTACCAGTTCTTCCTCCTGAGGTGCCTCTGGGTAGACTCAAAACTTGAACCTTTTGGTTAGCAGCCGAGTGGGTTAACCATTTGAACGCCCAGAAACTCCAAATTTCATGAAGACAGGGCTGTTTCTGTCTTGCCTAATACTGTACTCCCAGCATCTGGCAAAGTGTCCACCTTACAACACATGTACAGTAAGTCGCCATTATTATTGGCATCTTGCACAATTCTTCAAAACCAAGAGTTACTGAGACACCACTTAAAATAGCTTAGAGATACTTTGGGCTTGGGAAGAAGAAAGTCAACAGGAAATGAAAAAAGGTCCAGAAACAGTAGCATCAGTATGCTAGACAAGCTTTTCATATGTTAAAATATTGGCCAGGGAATAAATGCTCTTCCCAGTTTTTCTAGATGTTTGTGTGCAAAGTGTGGTCTTTGAACCAGTGTGGTCCATGAACTGTTTTCCATCTGCAACAAAATAACTTCATAAATTGACAGTAAGCATTTTGAAATTTTACAGCAATTTGATATTGTTGCCACATCCAAACATATGACTTTGTATTTAAAACTACTAGTTTGCTATAGACAGAAAACAAAACAAAGTGGTCCTCTACTACAGATAATTTGAGAAGCCCTGGATAAACTGACCATCTGCCCTGATGTTCAGGGCCTTGGCTAAGAATTATAATTAATTGACCTAATTAATGAGCATTAGTTAAAATGTTGGCATATGAAAAGTAGGCCTCTACATACTGAGAAAATTTCCATTTAAATTGAGAAAAATCAGGCCAGACTCCAAAACAATTAGCTAAAACATTTAGATTCAAGTCTGCTAATAAACTGAAGTCTGGCTTCCCTTGACTCAACAACCTTACCTACTTTATGAAGGCAAATGAGGATATAGATGAAGACACTGTGGATTATGTTTTTACTGTTGTTCTCTGCCATCAAGTCTACTCCGCCTCAGAATAACCTTATAGGACAGAGTAGAACTGTCCCACAGAGATTTCCAAGGCTACAAATCCTTATGGAAGATCACCAGGTCCTTTCTCCAGGGAAGTGCTGGTGGGTTCAAACTGCCCAACTTTTGGTTAGTGGCCAAACACATACCCACTGCATCACCAGAGCTCGTTGTGAAACTGAGCAGTACTGTCTAAAATGATGGTATCATCCTACTGTTGTAATTATACCATTGTGTTATAAAGAGAGTGGGGGAAAAAGCCCAAGCAGAAATTACAATTGAAAAGTAAGCAAATGATAATAATAATTGCAGTGTAGTAAATTATCTGGTATGGCTCTTCTAGCCATAAGTCTTTGTAAACTCTGTGGTAGAATTGGCTATGAGCAACTGAGGAGCTCCTGATTATAAAAGTTATCCACCTGGGGTGTTTCTGTTGGGCGTGGCACAAAGCAATGTTCTGGGAAGTCCGCGCGCTCTCTCTCTCAGGTGCTTAGAATTCTAATGTTATGACTGGCTACTTTGGCCATTCTGCCAGGCTCAAAAGGAGGCCTCATAGAGGCAGAAGTCTCTCTCTAACTACTGGCTGCAAATGATGTGTTCCTGAGAGAAAGGCACTCCTGAGAAGCACGCACTGCTGGGAAAGAGACGCAAGAGACACGCATTGCTGAGAGAGAGACTGTGGGAGACTGTTGGCAGAGAGACGGCGGGCTGAGAGAGACTGAGTGTTTTTCCCAAACTTGAACTGTAGCCTGGTGCTTCCGTAATAGACCTCATAATCTGTGAGTTGTGTGTGGCCACTGCAGTGAATTATCAAACCCAACAGGAAGATGGTGAGTGCTTCAGGAGGAACAGTTGGTGTCAGGGTTGGTGAAAGGACTGGAGGGAGGCAGATTGTCTGGCCTCACAGGAATAGGCCTGGTGCTACTGATGGTGATTCTGTCTTCCTCTTGTGTAGTTACAGGAGGTCAGAAGATGTGACCTCCCTATTCCTTTAGCAATAATCAATAACTATAAGAAGGATTCAAAGTTCAACATACAAAAAAGGTTACTAAAATTGTAAAGGGACCATCAAAATGTTGGGGGACTTGTTTTCTCAGAGTTATATCACAATATCAGTTACCTGCATTTCTATATATATATATAACAGGTATTCATATATACATATATTCATATATCTATGAATATAGTACAAAAGCTGAGGCGACAGTGAGTCTGCTTGTACTTTGTACAATAAATTTAATCCTAATTTTTCCAACAAATGCTGTACATATATAAATAAAGGCGCTCTGGTGGTGGTGTGGTTAAGGCATTAGGCTCCTAACCAGAAGGACCATTCAAACCTACCAGCCACTCCACAAAGAAAGAAGAGGCAGTCTGCTTCCATAAAGATTTAGGGCCTTGGAAATCCCATGGGAGTTATTATGAGTCAGAATCAAGTTGAGATGGCAGTCAGTTTGGTTTGTTGAGAGGCATAGAAATAATTTAAAAATTTACTAGCTAGCATCTAGAAGGCTGGTGGTTCAAACCCACCAGCCACTCCTCAGAAGTAAAGTTGAGCAATCTACTTCCATAGAGATATTGCCTCGGAAACCCAAGGAGGGGTCACTATGAGTCAGATCTGACTTGATGGCAGTGAGTTTGGTTTTGGTTTTGGTTTAGCTAGCAAAAACCTGTAGGTATAGTCATTAAGGCAATCCATCCCTTATGCACTGGAAATCAACTCCAAATAAGGAAATTAAGATTTAAAAATAAAAGAAACTCTATCTTCCATGAAAACTCTGCAACTTAAAACACACACACACACACACACACACACACAGATGAAGTAATAACTTGTAATAACTTCTCAGGAAAGAAGTTCAAATTCAAGTCCCTTAGACAAAGACAGCCAGCATGAGAAGCAAATCAATTCAAAGCAGACAGATTCTGGAGACACCAAGATACCATGTTGGGGGAGGGGGGGGGGACTGGCTGCCGTGGAATTGGATCCAACTCATAGCGACCCCTCCTTGGGTTTCTGAGGCGGTATCACTATGGAAGTAGATTGCCCAACCTTCCTTCCAAGGAGTGGCTGGTGGGTTTGAACCGCCAACGTTCTGTTTAGCAGTCAAATGCCTTAATTAGGCACTACACCAGAGCTCCTGGAAAAATATAAGGGGGCTTAAAATGATATTCTGGTTACCTCTAGTGCTGCTCTAACAGAAATGCCCCAAATGAGATGGCTTGGCAAACAGTTTATTCTCTTACAATTTAGGGGTCTAGAAGTCCAAATTCAAAATGCCAAGCTCTAGGGGCTGAGTGAAAGCCCTTCAACCTTGGGCTTCTGCTCTGCATCTTGTTGTCAGCCCACTGGAGCTAGAGGTGTCTGTTCATGCAGGCAGCTTCTGGCTGCTGGGCCTAAGAAGCCCAAGGTCAACAAATAAAATGGCATAGTCCCAATACTACCAAACAACACGGGAGACCACTAGTTCAAGTCCACAGATAGTCCCAATTGGCAGGAATCATGGCAGTCTGCTAAATGAAGACTTGGCTACATGCAGGGTTCAAATGTGCCAAAAACCCTATCAAAACTTCTTATATACTGGGAGCAGACCACATCACTAAGGCAGCTATTCAGCTGTTCCAGTAGATTCCACCAAGGAGCTGGTTACCAATCTTACTATGTGAATAACTTCATCCAGCTGCCCAGCCACTCAACCAGGCCTGGCGAAGTTGATGCATAACCTTAACTACCACAAATGGTGAATAAAAATTTCTGGGATTTTGTTTAAGGATCAGTGAAAAGTGGCTCCCACCCACCACCTCACCCTTCTATAGGCAAGATATATAATCTCTGGAGAAACAGAACCAAAGCAATAGAGGACAGAAAATGAAGGTTACAGACTGAAAACCAACCAGAAAACCAAGCCATTGCCATCAAGTAAATTCCAACTCATAGCAACTCCATAGAAAAAGGAGAAGTGCTCCCTCCATAGGGGTTTCTGAGGCTGTAAATCTTTATGGACTACCAACCTTTCTGTTGGTAACCACGGACTTAACCCACTGTACCACCAGGCTTCTCAACTGAAAACAGGGACACTAAATACAGTCTGTATTAGCAGCCTTGCTACAACATGCAGCCTCAGAAAGCCAGTAGCCAGGATTACAACCAACCTCCCTCCCTGCCACCCCTCACAGAAGGTGTAAGTGTGACACCAGAATGAGCAATCCAGGAAACAGGGACCCTACTATGAAGAGATGAAAATAGAATTCCCTGAAAAACAGGGATGGCCAGACCTAATGTGATCACCAAGGTGAAGCTTAGTGAGCAACCACCCCAATCAAATGAGGATACAAAGGCCTCCAGGAGGGATTATCAGAAAAATAACAAATATTCAATGTTATCACAGTTTCAACTCTGGGGAAAATTTTACTGAGAGACATTTTATACAAGTATCAGAAGGAGTGAAATAAGAGCATGAGATTGAAAGAAAGCTAAGCAAGTATGTTACCTTCAGGAAAACAAGAAAGCAAACTACCACAGTGATTACCAGCTCAAGAGTGAACAGTATCAGCATGGTCCTAACAGTGAAAAACTGAATACAGATTCACCCCAAACTTCTGATAACATTTTTGGGAGGATGAAAAGGAGTAAAGGAAAAGTGGTAACAAAGCTAAAACTTTCAAGTTCCATCACAAGAATCCAACAAATAATGTCTAAAATTGATGAAACAAGAGACAGCAGTAAGATCATATTTAGAAATAAAAGCATACTTCTTTTGCTGATTCATAAATTATTTAGAATTATGAAGATAAATAAAAGAAGAGAAAGCTGAAGAGTTTAAGGAGGCTGCTTCTTAGAAGTGGTATGGATGGGAGGATGTCAACAGACCACTGTTTTTGTTATGGGCCTTTTAGCACAATATGACTCTAAACCCGAGGTTGGCAGAGCCTGGAAGTTAAATCCTGCCCATCACCTGTTTTTATAAATAAAGTTTTACTGGAACACAATCATGCTCACTCATCGAAGTATTGTGCATGACTACTTTCACATCACAAAGGCTAGGTCAGCAGTTTAAACCCACCAGCTGTTCCACAGGAGGAGGTAATTGCAAAAAAGATTATAAGGACCACACAATCTAAAATACTATTATCCCATTCTTTATAAGAAAAGGCTATTAACCCCAGCTTTAAACCATGTGCAAGCATTGCTATGATTTAAAAAATTCCAACAGTACAAAGTGTCCCAGCTATATTCTCCAGAGACAACTCTTTTAGATATTTGTTTTTAGTCATTTTGCATGTTAACTCCTTCTCTCTAAATAATAAGCATTTATGATTAATATTCAGCTTGATTTCAGAAATCATCTTTTGACTTTCCTGGTACCATTGTTGAAAATTTAGTACATTTACAGCCACCCAATTTCTCCATCCTTATTTTTCCTAATATAGTTATACAAATAATTTTAATTCCTTTATTAGTTACCTTTACCTTTAATAAATAACAAGCTTTCACAGTTCCTATTCTATCATCTACAGACACTATCTCTTCATTCCTCAAGTAAAAGACATCAGAGCCCTTATTCTTTTCTTCTTTCTGTTCTTCCACTTTTCATTTCTGTCAACTCTATTTTTATCTATCAAAATTCAAACTACTTACATTTTCTTTCATAATCATAAAAAAAAAAAAAAATTAACTGCTGTGAAGTCGATCCTGGCTCATAGTAACCCCTTCCTGGATTTCCGAGGCAGTATCTCTACAGAAGTAGATTACCCAATCTTCCTCCTGAGGAGTGGCTGGTGGGTTTGAACCGTCAACCTTCTGGTTAGCAGTCAAATGCCTAAAGCACTATTCCACCAGAGCTCCCTAATCATAATTAAGTTTTCTATATGTCTTAGTCATCCAGTGCTGCTGTAACAGAAATACCACAGGTGGATGGCTATAACAAAGAGAGGCTAGAAGAGTTCAGAGTGCTGAAGGCAGGCTTTCTCTCTGAAATCTCTGGAGGAAAGTCCTCATCTCTTGATCTTCTGCTTCCTGGTTCCTTTCAGATCTGCATATGTCTTGGCATCTATCTTATTCCATCTCTTCTCCTCTCCTTGCTTGTTTAATCTCTTTTTATCTCAAAAGAAGGAGCTCTGGTAGTGTAGTAGGTAAGGTATTTGTCTGCTAACCAGAAGGTCAACAGTTCAAACCCACCAGCTGCTCCACAGGAAGAAGAGGCATTCTGCTTCCATAGAGATCTGCAATCTTGAAAACCCAATGGAGATCACTACTAGGTTGGAATCAACTCAGTGGAAGTGGGTTGGGTTGGGTTTGTATCTCAAAAGAGACTGAGATGAAACACACCTGATACTAATCTTACATTATTACTATAACAGATAACTCATTTCCAAATGGGATTATAATCACAGGCATAGAGGTTAGGAGTTATAATCCATATTTTGGCAGAACACAATTCAATCTATAAAGCTCTATTTTGTTTATAATTTCATTCAAAATGTTGAAGACTATTGTGGGTACAGACATTTACTACAACCAAGGAAATATTTTTTCCTGACAAACAAAATAGAAAATAATTGTATATCCTTCCTGTCACTGGAAAGGTCATAACCTCTAAGCCTTCCACTGAAAATGTTCAAATATATTCTCCCTTTTTGCAGTCTACCTACTGCTCAAAATATTTTGGGTTATTATTGATATTACAGGAGCTCTGGTGGCATAGTGTCTAAGGCATCTGACTGCTAATCAGAAGGTTGACGGTTCAAACCACCAGCCACTCCACAGAAGCAAGACTGGGCAATCTACTTCCATAAAGATTTACCACCTGAGAAACCCAAAAGTCAGAATCAACTCAATGGAGTGAGTTTGTTTTTTTTTTAGTTATTGATATTAAGCTAAAGAGTTGACCTCACTATCAAAAACTGATTATCCCAAATTACATTTGTTAACATTTGCAAAAGAATATATACATTCATTTTTGTATTAATAAACATGAAATAATTACATGCAATAGTAAGACAAATTATGCTCTATTCTGTACAGTCAAGAAACACCACTTTCTTTATGAGAGTATATGTGCATTTGATAAAGTAAAAATAGGTTAATTCTTCTAGGAAAATCTGGAAGTGGTTTAAATCTGAAAAACAGGAGGCAAACCATTCTAAGACCCAAAAGCAATAAACAGGGTTTGTATTAGTTTTCTATTGCTGCTATAATAAATACTACAAACTTGATAGCTTAAAACCCCACAAATTCATCTCATGGTTTGTAGGCCAAAAGTCAAACAAGGGCCTAACAATGTAGACCAGGCTAAAATCCAAGTGTTCATTGAACTTCCTGTGCTTCTGAAGGCTTCATAAAAGATTTTGTTTCTATCTTTTTCCAGCTTCTAGATGTGGTCTATATACCTTGGCTCGTGGCCCCTTCCTTCTTCAAAGCCAGCAATGGTTAGTCTAATGTTCTCAAATCAAATCACTCTGATGTTGACTCTTCTACCTCCCACTTCCACATTAAAGCATTCTCGTTTCTATTAAGGAGTTATGACGGTGCATTGGTTAAAAGCACTCAGCTGCTAACCAAAAATTTAGCAGTTCAAACCCACCAGCTGCTCTACAGGAGAAAAAAAATAATGAGGCAGTCTGCTTCTGTAAAGATTCATAGCTTTGGAAATCCTATGGGGCAGTTCTACTCTATCCTATAGGGCTGCTAGGAGTCAGAATTGATACAATGGCAGTGAGTTTGGTTGTGGTTTGGTGATTATATTGGGTTCACCTGGATAATCCAGGACAAGCCCCATTATTTTAAAGTCAACTGATTAACAAATTTAATTCTATCTAATACTTTAATTCTTCTTTGCCATGCAACTTAACATATTTATATGTTCTAGGCATTAGGACATGCACATCTTTGGAAAGATAGAATTGTGCCTACTGTTGTTGTTGCTGTGTGTCACCAAGTCATTTGGACACATAGCAATCACATGTCATAGAGTAGAACTGCACTAGAGGATCCTCTGGGCTGTAATCTTTAGCGGAGTAGATAGCCAGCTTTTTCTCCTGCAGAGACACTAGGTGGGTTCAAACTGCCAACCTTTAGGTTAGTAGCTGAGTGCTTAACCACTGTGCCAAGTCTCTTCGGTAGGAGTCAAATGTAATATAAAAAAAACAAAAAACAAAACTCCTTGCCATCAAGTCGATTCCGACTCATAGCAACCCCCACCGGATTTCCGAGGCTGTAAATCTTTACGGAAGCCGACTGCCCCATCATCCTTCCACAGAGTGGCTGCTGGGGTATGACGTGCTGACCTTCTGGTTAGCAGCCAAACGCTTAAATATAGCACAGTTGCTTAAAAAAGCAACTGTGCTATATTAACAGCTTAACAGCTTCTTAATAGCTCCGAAAATTATTCCAGAATTAGATACAAGTAAAAATCTGTGTTAAAAGATCCATCTCAGGGTTATAAATTTATGAAGTAACTGAAATAAATATATCTTCATCAGTTTTCTATTTTAATTTAGAAGCCTAGCTTTACTGAAGGCCACATTCAAGATTTCTGACACAACAAAAGTATGATTAGTTTAAACTGTACAAGAGAAAACAGAATATTTAGAGTCATTTTTCAGGGTCAATTTTTAAGAACTGGTTAGTAATAATTCAAAGCCAACCCAAATCTTATTTCAAAAATAATTTCTAATCTAAAGCACAAATACATTAACCAATCAGAACAGACAAAAGCTGCCCATTTAAACATCAAAGTCATGCTTATCATTGAGACAGTACTTACAACCAAATCTTCTCACCTCCATTCAGCTTATTAAGTCCTTTCAGATTGTTGCTGTGCTTGTTGTTATGTGCCATCGAGTCAGACCAGACTCATAGCAACCCCTCCTTGGGTTTCCGAGGTGGTATCACTACGAAAGTAGATTGCCCAACCCTCCTTCCCAGGAATGGCTGGTGAGTTTGTCTCTAAAGCGAATAATAACTTTACAGACTTGGAAGTTTTATTTGTTCATACCCACTTCTACAATGGACATGAAAGTTTATCATCAAATCACCATGTACTTTTGCCCCCACACACATTCAGCAATAACCTCTCACTCTTCATCTCTCTGTCTCTGAGGATACTTTTTCTCACTCTTCTCTGAACCCTTTATAAGTTTTCCACATGTTAAAAGAATAGAGTCCACAAATTTATATGGCTTATTACCAACACACTAATTTAAACCAACCTTTTATTTAACATAATTGTATGAAAGGACTGCCAGAACAATGAAGAACTCTGTCTTGGAAGAAGTACAGCCACAACGTTCCTGAGAAGTGAGAATGGTAAGACTTCATCTCATGTATTTGGACATGTTATGAGGAGGAACCAGTTCTTGGAGAGGAACACTATGCTTGACAAAGCAAAGGGTCAGTAAAAAAGAGGAAGCCCCTCAACAAGATGGAATGGCACAGTGGCTTCAACAGTGAGCTCAAACACAGCAAGGACTGTGAGGATGGAACAGGACCAGTGTTTCATTCTGTTGTACGTGGGGTTGCTATGAGTCAGTGCCACTTGATAGCACCTAACAACAACAAATATTAAATGTCCCTTTTACATTTATACTATTAAATACACATGCTATCTTCTCAGTCTCCTGTGTTTGATCACCATCTTCTACCAAGCCTTGAAGTCAGAATCGCTCAATGCTCAGTGCAAGACCCTCTTCCCTTCCATATCTATGTTTTCTTTTCTCTCAAGTGAGCTCATCTATGTCCATGGCTTCCATCTCTTTATAATAGTGGATGACTCCACAAACATATCTCCAACATAACTTCTCAATGACTTCCAACTTGTATATCTAAATATCCACCTGACATCTCAATAGGGATGCCTCATGTTGTTGTTATTTCATTCCACCTCTATGATTAGTTGTTTATGTGTTTCTTTCTCTAGTTTAGAGGCAATGTCTTCATCATTATAACATACTTCTTTTACTACCTCACCTGAGCCCTAAAAATAGCATGAGCTCAGTGAGTGGTAAAGTGAATCACTGGTGACTGTCATTCTGTGGATTAAAATCTAGTATTTAGACAGAAGAATGGACAGGACCAAAGTAAAGTCAAGAAAGGAAAAACTTCACTCCTAGGCACCAAGAAATAGTCATTCATTCAATA
Source organism: Orycteropus afer afer (assembly GCF_000298275.1). Classification (NCBI taxonomy): domain Eukaryota; kingdom Metazoa; phylum Chordata; class Mammalia; order Tubulidentata; family Orycteropodidae; genus Orycteropus; species Orycteropus afer. Next base: position 28,468,935 of record NW_006921589.1, read on the forward strand.
AATATTTACAGAATAGTTTTAGGCTCTATGCAGGGATCAAGTCACTTTAAAAATTTTTCTAACAGTTTGCAACCTCACATATAACACTCAGGATCTTTCCATTGCCTTGAAGCGCTCTAAAATTTCTAAGAAATATATAGATCAACACTAGTACAAAACCTCATTTGTCCCAGTAATTTCTGTATCTTTCCAACACAGCTTTCTTGTAGGAATACACCATAAATGAAAATTAACAATCATAGATCACTGATTGTTTCAACAAAGAAAGAGCCTTTAATCTAAGGACTTCTTTTTGCAGATGAGGAAACTGAGGCCTGAATTAAACATACTCTCTGAGGTCATAAAACTGACCAGTGGCACAGCGAAAAAGGGAATGATCCTCAACAAGATGAACTGACTCGCTGGCTACAACATGGGAGCTCATGCATAGCAATGATTTTGACAATGCTACAGGACGGGGCTGTGTTTCATTCGGTTGTACACAGGTTCTCTATGAGTTGGGAATGACTCAAAGGCACCTAACAACAACAATATGCATGGATAATTTGAATGTTGGAATGTTTTATCGGCTGGTTTCAGAATGCAGTTCCCTTTAAAATAAGGAAGTCTGGCATTGAGGGTGGGGCACAGCCCTGAACCAGATGGCACAGAGAAGTCATGCCAGGAGGAGCATCCTTGTTCCTCTGGCAGAGTCCTTGTAGCCCTTTTAACAAAAGTCAAACAGCTGGAGGGTGGGGCATTCCCAAGCAAAGGCCCCACCCTTCAAACAGTCAAAGCCATTAGCCTATTCTTCCAAGTCATCCCAACACCTTTCAAAACAAATACTTATTTTTATTTTTAGAATCTTTTTTAAAAACTAAAATAGTGTTATTTTAAACTGCATAAAGAATTTTAAAAGCCTGGATTTGAGAACAAATACATACACACAAACACGTATATGTATACACATTCACATACATGTACACACACATCAAGAAACTCAGAGCCACAAACACACAGTTAACACATTCCAGGGTTCTGAAGGGTTAATCCCCCTAATTTTTGACATTCCAAAATCAGTAAACATTTTCTCTGTCGTCTTCTTCATGAGAGCAATGGGTTTGCTAAAAGTGAACCCTGCAAATACTTGCATCAAATATTTACACATGTCAAAACCAAAAACACTGGCCAAGTTGATTTAACTTATAGCAACTCCTCCTTGGGCCCTATTAAACAAGAAGTTTTTCAAATAATGCCCAGTAAGCATGATGACAAATGAAATGAAAGAAAGGAAGAGAGCTGGGAGAGACTGATTACTCCTTGGACTGCTTCATCCTACCTCAACTATGCATTCACTAATGAGCATAGAAGATAAACTCTTATTACATCTGCTCTCTGACATTCACATACCTAACAGAAAACTAGAATCAGGAAAAATAGCCAAAGGAAGGAGCCCTGCTAATGAGCCCAAATTCTTAAGAGCTATTTGCCTATGGCTAAGACATTTGCCGGGAGCTCTGGTAGCATAGTGGCTAAGGCACTTGACTGCTAACCAGAAGGCTGACGGTTCAAACCCACCAGCCACTCCTCGGAAGGAAGGTTGGGCAATCCTACTTCCGTAGTGATACTGCCTCGGAAACCCAAGGAGGGGTCGCTATGAGTCAGGGCTGACTCGACGGCACATAACAACAACAACAACAAGACATTTGCCTGCTAACCAGACCGCTGGCGGTTCAAACCCACCAGCCACTCCTCGGAAGGAAGGTTGGGCAATCCTACTTCCGTAGTGATACTGCCTCGGAAACCCAAGGAGGGGTCGCTATGAGTCGAATTTGACTCGAGGGCACATAACAACAACAACATTAAGTTCTTCAGAATGGTTTTGACCACAGCCAAAATGTGCTTATAAAGAACGTTCCTTAAAAACTAGAATCAATTTTATAATGTGGGAATACAAACATTCTTTCACATGCTTTTATAAAATGTATTACCATTCACTTCATGTCAAACAGGAAAATCAACATTCTTCAATACAGCAATGATCTAAAGTTTACCTTCAATGACTAACTTTCAGGAAGAGTAGCAAGAATTCAGCTATGCTCCACTGGCAAGAATTTTATTTACTTTATGTTACTTGCAGGCCACAACTTCTACAGCTCATTTAGCACAAACACAACCAACAACTCCCACATGAAAAGTATACAATTAATTCCCCATTACTTAGAAAAAGCCCAGTATCTGACAGCAAGGAATTGATGCTTAATTCCATACTGTTTTATCATTCCTGGCACTTTCTACCTTGTCATCCATTTTTGAAATTTTAAATAAGCAATGGAATTTTCAGAAAAAATTTACCCCAGCACATGACTTACTGATAAATAAGATATTAAACAGTAATAGTGTTATAACATATCCAAGCCAATATGCATATTATGAAACGAAATAATAAAAATCCCATTCCCAAAATTCTCCTATTATTTGGACAGCAAAAAGTTCATTTGTCATGTTTGAACATTAAAAAAAAGGTTTCCTGCATTTTGTTTCTCACCTCCTGTCCCTTACTTGTACACCTGAAAAATTAGCAACTTCAGCTAATGCACATGTGCCAAAGAACCACTTTTCTAAATCATGATGGTATCATTTCACACTAAACCTCTAAGTACCAAATTCTTAAATTATTATAATTGTTCAAAGAATTGTGACCTATTATGTACAACACTTGCCACTTGACTGGACCTTTATCATACTGGGATAGCTTTCATGTTGCTGGGATGCTGGAAGCTATGCCACCTGTATTTCAAATTCCACCGGGGTAGCCCATGTGGACAAGTTTCAGAACTTCTGGATTAAGACTAGAAATGGAGACCTGGTAATCTACTTCTGAAAAAAATGGCCAGTGAAAACCTTCTTGTTGCAAGGTGCCGTCACGTCGTCTCTGACTCATAGCAACTCTGCACAGCAGAAAGAAACACCGTCTGGTCCTGAGCCACCTCCATGATTCTTGCTATACTTGAGAGCCCATCGCCACTGCCACAATGTCAATCCATCTTGTTAAGGGCCTTCCCCTCTTTTGTTGACCCTCCACCTTACCAAGCATGACATCCTTCTCCAGGAAATGGTCCCTTCTAACAAGGGACCAAAGTATGTGAGACGAAGTCTTGCCATTCTTGCCTCCAAGGAGCATTCTGGCTGAACTTCCTCCAGGGAAGACCTGTTAGTTCTTTTAGCAGTCCATGGTACTTTCAGCATTCTCTGCCAACACCACAGCTCAAAAGCATCAGTTCTTGGGTCTTCCTTATTCATTGTCCACCTCTCACATGCATATGAGGCAATTGAAAATACCATGGCTTGTGTCAGGAGCACCTTAGTCCTTAAGGAGACATTTTTGCTCTTCAGCACTTGAAAGAGGCCCCGTGCAGCCGATTTGCCCAGTGCTATATGTCGTCTAATGTCCTGACTGCTGTTTCCATTGGCATCAACTGTAGAACCAAGTAACGTGAAGTCTTTGACAATTTCAATCTTTTCTCCATTTATAATAACGTTGCTTAGAGGACCAGTCGTGAGTATTTTTGTTTTCTTTATATTGATATGTAATCCACACTGCAGACTGTATTCGTCAATCTTCATCAATAAGTACTTCAAGTCATCCTCACTTTCAGCAAGCAAAGCTGTGTTATCAGCATATCGTGGATTGTTAATGATTCTTTCTCCAATCCTAATGTCATGTTCTTCTTCATATAGTCCAGCTTCTCGGATTATTTGCTCACCAAACAGATTGAATAAGTATGGTGAAAGGATACAACCGTGACACACTCCCTTCTTGATTTTAAACCATGTAGTGTTCCCTTTTTCTGTTTCAAGACAGCTTCCTGGTCTATGTATAGGTTCCTCATGGGTACAATTAAGTGTTCTGGAATTCCTGTTCTTCCCAAAGTTAGCCACAATTTGTTATGGTCCACACCATCAAATGCTTTTGCACAGTGAATAAAACACAAGTAAACATCTTTCTGGTATTCTTTGCTTTCAGCCAAGATTCATCTGATATCAGCAATGATATCCCTCATTCTATATCCTCTTCTGAATCCAGCTTGCATTTCTGGAAGTTTTCTGTTAATATACTGCTACAACCATTTTTGAATTATCTTCAGTAAGATTTTACTTGCATGCGATATTAATGTTATTTTTCAATAATTCCCGCATTTTGTGGGATCACCTTTCTTTGGAATGGGTACAAATATGGATTTTTCCAGTCAATTGGCCAGGTAGCTGTCTTCCAAATCTCTTGGCATAACCAAGTGAATGCCTCCAGCAGGGTATTCGTTTGTTGAAACATCTCAATGGGTGTTCCATCAATTCCTGGAGCTTTGTTCATCGCCAATTCTTTCAGTGCAGCTTTGACTTCTTTCTTCAATACATTTGGTTCTTGAACATATGCCACCTCCTGAAATGAATGAACATTGACCAGTTCTTTTTGGTACGGTGACTCTGGGTATTCCTTCCATCTTCTTTTGATGCTTCCTGCATCATTCAATATTTTACCCATAGAATCTTTAAATGGTGCAACTCAAGGCTTCAATTTTTTCCTCAGCTCTTTCAGCCTAAGAAATGTTGAGAGTGTTCTTCCGCTTTGGTTTCCTAACTCCGGGTCTCTGCACATTTCATTACAGTAATTGGGTTTGTCTACTTGAGCTACTCTTTGAAATCTTCTGTTCAGCTCTTTTATCTTGTCATTTCTTCCATTTGCTGTAGCCACTCTTCACTCAAGGGCAAGTTTCAGAGTCTCTTTTGACATCCATTTTGGTCTTTTCTTTCTTTCTCCTATTTTTAATGACGTCTTGCTTTCTTCATGGATGATGCTCTTGATGTCATCCCATAATTCTTCTGATTTTTGGTCACTGGTGTTCAATGCATCAAATCTATTCTTTAGATGGCCTCTAAATTCAGGAGGGGTATATTCAAGGTCATATTTTGGCTCTTGTGGACTTGTTTAAATTGTCTTCAACCTCAAGTTGAACTTGCGTTATGAACAGTTGATGGTCTGTTCCACAATCAGCTCCTGGCCTTGTTTTGGCTTAAGATATTGAACTTTTCCATCACCTCTTGCCACAGATGTAGTCAATATGATTGCTCTGTACTCCATCTGGCAAAGTCCACGTATACAGCTGTTGTTTGTGTTATTGCAAAAAGGTATTTGAAACGAATAAGTTGTTGGCTTTGCAAAATTCTATCCTGCAATCTCCAGCATTATTTCTGTCACCAAGGCCAAATTTTCCAACTACCAGTGATTCTTCATTTCTAACTTTTGCATTCCAATCACCAGTGATAAGCAACACATCTTGACTGCATGTTCAGTCAGTTTCAGACTGTGGAAGTTGATAAAAATCTTCACTTTCCTCATCTTTAGCTTTGGTGGTTGGTGCATAAATTTGAGTAACAGTAATATTAACAGGTCTTCCTTGTAGGCATGTGGATATTATCCTATCACTGACAGCATTGTACTTCAGGACAGATCTTGAAACATCCTTTGTGATGATGAATGTCATGCCATTCCTTCTCAATTTGTCATTCCTGGCATAGTAGATCATACAGTTGTCTGATTCAAAATGCCCAAAACCCATCCATTTCAGCTCACTAATGCCTAGAATATCAATCTTTATGCTTTCCGTTTCATTTTTTAAAACTTCCCAATTTCCTAGATTCATACTTTGTACATTCCATGTTCTGATTATTAATGGATGTTTGCAGCTGTTTCTCCTCAATTTGAGTCGTGCCACATCAGCACATGGAGGTCCTGAAAGACTTACTTTATCCATATCATCAAAGTTGGTTCTACTCTGATGAGGCAGCTCTTTCCCAGTCCTATTTCGAGTGCCTTCTGACCCAAGAGGCTCATCTTCCTGCACTGTGTTGGACAATGTTTCCGAGCTATTCATAAAGTTGCCCAGTAATGTATTACACAATGTTTCTCTGCTATTTGTAAGATTTTCCCTGGCCAGTTTTTGAGAAGTGGATAGCCTCCTCCTTCTTCCTAGTTTGTTCTACTCTGTAAACTGCATTGAAACTTGTGCACCATGTGCAACTCTGCTGGCACGTGAAACACTGGTGGCACATGACAGCAACGCACAAGCCCCACAGGATGACAAACTGACAGACAAGTTTGACTCCCTTAGCTGTTGGAAACCTCTGTGCCCTCCCCTTACCTAATTCCTTTCTGGAATCTGCCACCTTATGGTCCCTGCCACTCCCTCCCTTTCCTGGCTCTAGGGGGCTTGGGGCCTAGCCTTGCCTCCCAACCCTTTAACCTGGATATCCTGCCACTCTGGTGTTCCCCGGCCTCTCCTGCTCCCTCCCTTTCCTGGCTTGTGGCTGGACCTGGTTGAGTGGCTGGGCAGCTGGATGTAGTATTCCCAATGATGAAACTGGTAATCAACTCCATGGTGGAATCTACTGTGAGCAGCTGAGTAGCTGCCTTAGGGAATGTGGTCTGCTTCCTATATATAAGGAGAATCCTTGGGGATAGTTTTGAGCTTTTGTTATGCTTTGACCCTGCATGTAGCCATGTCATTGTTCCATAGCCTGCCATGCTCTGCCAACCTTGGAACTTACAGTGGACTTAAATTAATGGCCAGCCATATGGTTTGGTAACATCAGGACTGTGCCTTTTTACTTCTCAGCCTTGCGTTTGTCAGCCTCAGCAGCGAGCAGCTGTCTGAGTGAAGAAATGCTACTATCTCCACTGGGCTGGGAACAGGAAGTAGAGCTGGACCCCAAGGTTGAGGGGCTTTCACCCAACCCCTAGAGTCTAGCACTTTGAACTTGAACTTAAAGCCTCCAAACTGTAAGAGAAAAAATTTGTGTTTAAGGCCATCCCGTTTGTAGTATATTCCTGTCAGAGTGGCACTAGGGAACCAGAACATGGCCCTAGAGGGCTTTTGGCCTAGCCTTGCCCCCCACCCCTTTTTACCTGGATATCCTGCTGCTCTGGAGGTCCCAACCTCTCCTGCTCCCTCCCTTTCCTGACGCTAGGGGGTTTGGGCCCTAGCCTTTCCTCCTGCCCCTTTTTATCTGGATATCCTGCTGCTCCACAGGTCCATGGCCTCTCCTACTCCCTTGGGAATCGCAGAAAAATGTTTGATACAGTGCTGGAAGATGAGCCTCTTAGGGTGGAAAAGTACTCAAAATATGACTGGGAAGAGCTGCATCCTCAAAGTAGAGTCCACCTTAATGATGTAGATAGGGTCAAGCTTTTGGGACCTTCATTTGCTGATGGAGCATGACTCAAAATGAAGAAACAGCTCCAAGTATCCATTAATAATTGGAAAATGGCTGTATAAAGTTTGAATCTAGGAAAATTGGAACTTGTAAAAAATAAAATAGAACACATTAAGATTGATATCCTAGGCGTTAGTGAGCTGGAATGGACTGGTACTGGTGATTTTGAACTGGAAAATGATTTCAGGAATGGCAAACTGAAAAGGAATTGCATGGCATTCATCATCAAAAAGAACGCTTCAAGATCTAGCCTGGAGTACATGCTGTAAACATAGGATAACATTCATATACCTACAAGGAAGACAAGTTAATACTATGATTATTCAAATTTATGTACCAACCACTAATGTCAAAGAAGAAGTTGAAGATTATTACCAACTTCTGCATTCTGAAATTGATCAAACACACATCAAGTGCATTGATAATTACTAGTGATTGGAATGAGAAGTTTGAATCAAACAAGAAGGACCGGTAGTTTAAAAACATGGCTTTTGAAATAGAAATGACTAGAGATCTCATGATAAAACTTTGCAAGACCAATGACTTACTCATGGCAAAAACATTTTCAACTATAAACACTGACTATACACGTGGACATTCGTTGGAATCAACAGCCAGTACACTGCCAACCTTGAGCTCCTCTGCCCCTGCAGCTGCAAGTCAGGAAAAGCCTCCAGCTTGACATTTGATCCAAGAACTTTAGACTTGCCAGCTTCTGTAAGCATAAGGAACTGTGAATTACAGAGATTGGAGTCTGCAGCTGGAAGCATCTTTGCTTCTTGAGACCCTAAAGTAGGCCAGCCTCAGCTGACTGTGACCCAGTGTCCCCGCACCTTTCCCAGAATGCCACTGCACAGAATCATAACATTAGAACTAGAAGATATCTGAGTAACCCCAAGGACACTCCATACCTGTATGACTGAAAAGGTGTGACATTCCCCTTGTTACTCTTTACACCACACCTGCTTGGTGGATGGAGGTTCAGCCATCCCCCACTCCCACCCACCTTCTGGGCCCGCAGGAACTCCATCCCACTCTGTGTGCTTGGATGGAGCCTGGGTGCCCTGCCCTGCCCTCCCCTGATTTTTTTTTCTCCTTTTTTCTGGTTTTTAGTTTGCTTGCTTTTGTCTGTTTTAAAACTACTACTATTATTAATACTTTTGTCCTTTTTACTATTATTCTTTATTCTTCCACTCCCAGGTCCTAGTTTTCAGCTTTTTTCTTTTACATGTTCCTGGTTGCATTTTTTTTTCCTCCTTTTTTCTCATGGTTAACCCCATTCCTTGTTTTTATTTTTGCATTTTTCCCATTTTTTCTTCATTATTCCCCTTCTCTGACTTTTTTCTCTTATTGCCCTATTGCCAGATACTGTAGTTTCCTTGTTTTTTTTGCTGACCTTCTTGTTTGTCTGGAGGGTGCAGCCATTTTGATTGTTTACATGTGGCAGCCATTTTGGATATTTAAAGTGACAGCACAGCCATTTTGAATGTTTACAAGTAGTGACCATTTGGGATATTTAAAGTGACTGAGGGCGCAGCCACTTTGAATGTTTACAAATGGTGGCCATTTTGGATACTTAAAGTGACCGAGGGCACAGCCATTTTGAATGTTTACAAGTGGCAGCCATTTTGGATTTTAAAGTGATAGCATTCTCATTCGGATTCCAGGAACCTAAGAACAGGCAGCGAGGCAGGAAGCAGGGAGAGGACAAAAAAAAGGCAAAAGGGACCAGAACAGATTGAGGAGTCAGCCACAGGGACCCAGGTGAAGAGAGGGAAGTCAGGCCACGCCCCACAAGGAGCGAGGTGGGAAGGCAGGGAGAAGATAGAAAAGGCAAAGAGGATAGGAAAATATTGAGGAGTCAACCGCAGGGAGCCAGGTCAGGAGATGGAACCCAGGCCACCCCCCACAAGCAGCAAGGTGTGAAGCAGGAAGATGACAGAAAAGGCAAAGAGGACTGGAACAGATAGAAGAGTTAGCCACAGGGATTCAAGTAAGGGTGGTTGGAGGGGTTTCCAACAGCTAAGGGAGACAAACTTGTCTGTGGGTTTGTCCTACCGTGGTGACGTGTGGCTGTGAGTCTTGAGGCTGTGCCACTGGTGTACCAAACCCAGTGGGATATACCTGTTGCACAGATATCAGCCCAGCTTGAAGACTGAGACAGATTAGGAAGAAGGAGAAGGCCATCCACTGCTCAAAGAATTGGCCAGGGAAAACCTTATGAATAGCAGAGAAACAGTGTCTGATACATTACTGTGCAACTTTATGAATAGTCGAGAAACAATGTCCAATACAAAGGAGGAAGATGAGTCACTTAGGTTAGAAAGTGCTCAAAGTAGGACTGGGCAAGAGCTGCATTATCAGAATAAAATCAGCCTTACTCATATGGATAAGGTAAAGCTTTCGAGACCTCCATTTGCTGACGTGGCACCACTCAAACTGAGGAGAAACAGCAGCAAACATCCATTAATAATCAGAATATGGAATGTATGAAGTATAAATCTAAGGAAATTAGAAGTTGTCAAAAATGAAATGGAACACATAAAGATTGATATCCTAGGCATTAGTGAGCTGAAATGGACTGGTTTTGGCCATTCTGAATCAGACAGAAATATGATCTACTATGCCATGAATGAAAGTTTAAAGAAGAATGTCATGGCATTAATCATCACAAAGGATGTTTCAAGATCTATCCTGAAGTACAATGCTGTCAGTGATAGGATAATATCCATACGGCTACAAGGAAGACCCATTAATACGACTATTATTCAAATGTATGGACCAACCACCAAAGCCAAAGATGAGGAAATTGAAGTTTTTATCAACTTCTGCAGTCTGAAATTGACTGAACATGCAATCAGGATGCAAAAGTTGGAAACAAAGAAGAATCACCAGTAGTTGGAAAATTTGGCCTTGGTGACAGAAATAAAGCTGGAACTCGCATGGTAGAATTTTGCAAGACCAATGACTTATTCATTGCAAACACCTTTTTTCAGCAACACAAATGGCAACTTCACCAGATGGAACACACAGGAATCAGATTGACTACATCTGTGGCAAGAGGTGGTGGAAAAGCTCAATATCTTCAGCCAAAACCAGGCCAGGAGCTGATTGTGGAACAGACCATCAACTGCTCATATGCAAGTTCAACTTGAAGTTAAAGACAATTAAAACAAGTCTAAGAGAGCCAAAATATGATCTAGAATATATCCCTCCTGAATTTAAAGACCATCTAAAGAATAGATTTGATGCACTGAACACCAATGACCAGAAACCAGATGAATTGTGGGATGACATCAAGAGCATCATCCATAAAGAAAGCAAGAGGTCACTGAAAGGACAACAAAAGAAGAGAATACCAAAATGGATGACAGAAGAGACTCTGAAACTTGCCCTTGAGTGGAGAGTAGCTAAAGCAAATGGAAGAAATGACAAGATAAAAGAATTGAACTGAAGATTTCAAAGAGCAGCTCAAGAAGACAAAGCCAATTATTATAATGAAATGTGCAAAGACCTGGAGTTTGAAAACCAAAAGGGAAGAACTCGCTCAGCATTTCTCAAGCTGAAAGAATTGAGGAAAAAATTTAAGCATCGAGTTGCAATACTGAAAGATTCTAAGGGCAAAACATTGAATGATGCAGGGAACATCTAAAGAAGATAGAAGGAATACACAGAGTTACTGTACCAAAAAGAACTGGTCAATCTTCATCCATTTCAAGAAGTGGCATATGATCTAGAACCAATGGTACTGAAGGAGGAAGTCGAAGTGGCAATGAAGGAACTGGCAAAGAACAAGGCTCCGGGAATTGATGGAATACCCGTTGAGCTATTTCAACAAATGGATGCCGCACTGGAGGCATTCACTCGGTTATGCCAAGGGATTTGGAAGACAGGTACCTGGCCAACTGACTGGAAAAGATCCATATTTGTACCCATTCCAAAGAAAGGTGACCCCATAGAATGTGGAAATTATTGAACAATATTAATATCACACACAAGTAAGATCTTAATGAAAATAATTCAAAAACGGTTGCAGCAGTATATTGACAGAGAACTTCCAGAGATCCAAGCTGGATTCAGAAGAGGACATGGGACAAGGGATATCATAGTCACTGTCAGATGGATCTTGGCTCAAGGCAAAGAATACCAGAAAGATGTTTACTTGTGCTTTATTGACTATGCAAAGGCATTTGATTGTGTGGATCATGACAAATTATGGATAACATTGAGAAGAATGGGAATTCCCAAACACTTGATTGTACTCATGAGGAACCTGTACCTTGACCAGGAGGCTGTCATTCGAATGAAACAAGGGGACAGTGTATGGTTTAAAATCAGGAAGGGAGTACGTCAGGGTTGTATCCTTTCCCCATACTTATTCAATCTATATGCTAAGCAAATAACCCAAGAAGCTGGACTATATTAAGAAAAACATGGAATCAGGATTGGAAGAAGAATCATTAACAACCTGAGATATGCAGACGATACAACTTTGCTTGCTGAAAGTGAGGATGACTTGAGGAACTTACTGATCAAGACTGAGGAACACAGTCTGCAGTATGGATTACATCTAAATATAAACACGACAAAAATCCTCACAACTGGACCAATAAACAGCATCACAATAAGTGGAGAAAAGATTGAGATTGTCAAAGAATTCACATTGCTTGGTTCTACAATCGAGGCCAATGGAAGCAGCAGTCAGGACGTTAGACAACTATAGCACTGGGCAGGTCGGCTGCAAAGGAGCTCTTTCAAGTGCTGAGAAGCAAAAATGTCTCCTTGAGGACTAAGGTGCACCTGACACAGGCCATGATATTTCCAATCACCTTGTATACATGTGAGAGCTGGACAATGAATAAGGAAGAGTGAAGAAGAGTTGATGCTTTTGAGTTGTGGTGCTGGCGAAGAATGCTGAAGGTACCATGGACTGCTAAAAGAACTAACAGATATGCCCTGTAGGAAGTGCAGCCGAGATGCTCCTTGGAAGCGAGGATGGCCAGACTTCATCTCACCTACTTTGGTCATGGTGTCAGAGGGGACCATTCCCTGGAGAAGGATGTCATGCTTGGTAAGGTGGAGGGTCGACGAAAGAGGGGAAGGCCTTTGACAAGATGGATTGACACGGTGGCTCTGACAATGGGCTCAAGTATAGCAACGATCATGGACCTGGCAAGGGATCAGGCGGTGTTTCATTCTGCTGTGCATGGGGTTGCTATGAGTCAGAAGCAACTTGACGGCACCTAACAACAACATACACATGGACAATGCCAGAGTGAATACACAGAAATCAAACTGACTACATCTGTGGAAAGAGACATGGAGAAGCTCAGTATCATCTGTCAGAACAAGGTCAGCGACCAACTGCAAACTGACCATCAACTGTTTGCACATAAATTCAAGGTGATGCTGAGAAAAATTAAAACAAGTCCACGAGAATCAACATATAACCTTGAGTATGTCCCACCTGAATTTAGAAACCATCTCAAGGATAGATTTGATTCATTAAACACTAACAATTAAAGACCAGACAAGTTGTGGGATGACATCAAGAATATCATACATGAAGAAAAGGCAAGAACCCACCCATTGGTGTTGGGTCGGATCTGACTCATAGTGACCCCTCCTTACGTTTCTGAGGCAGTATCACTACAAAAGTAGATTGTCCAGTCTTCCTTCTGAGGAAGGAACCACCAGCCTTCTGGTTAGCAGTCAAATGCTTTAGACACTACGCCACCAGAGCTCCCAAGTAAAGACAAAAATGGATGTCAGAAGAGAGTATGAAACTTGTTCTTGAAAGTACAGTAACTAAAGCAAATAGAAGAAATAATGAAGTAAAAGAGCTGAAAAGAAGATTTCAAAGGGCAGCTCAAGAAGATAAAACTTTTATAATGAAATTTGCTAAGAACTGGAGTCAAGAAATCAAAAGGGAAAAATACACTCAGCATTTCTCACACTAAAAGAACTGAAGAAAAATTGAAGCCTCAAGTTGGCATACTAAAGGATTCTATGAGCTAAGTATTTTACAATATGGGAAGCATCAAAAGAAGATGGAAGGAATATACAGAATTCCTGTATTAAAAACAAGTGGTCAGCATTCAACTAGTTCATACAGTTCAGTTGCCCTAAAGGCACTGTTGGAACAACAATACTACAGGAACTGAAAGAATACCAATTGAGATATTTCAACAAACAGATGCAAGACTAAAAGTACTCACTCAAATATGCCAAGAAATTTAAAAGATGGCCAATTGGCTAGGAAAGATCTATATTTGTGCCCATTCCAAAAAAAAAAAAAAAAAATGATACAATAGAGTGTGGAAATCATTGAACATTATTATCACTATCACACACACAAGTAAAATTTTCCCAAAGATGATTCAAAAATGGCTGCAGTATATCCACAGGTCACTGCCAGACTTCAAGCCAGATTTAGAAGAGGATGTGAAACATGGGATTCACTGCTGAAGTAGGATGGATCTTGGCTGAAAGGAGAGAACAACAAAAAGATGTTTACCTGTGTTTATTGACTATGCAAAGGTACTTGACTGTGAGGGCCATAACAAATTATGGATAACACCGTGCAGAAGGAAAATTCTACAATGCTTAATTGTGCTCATGGGGACCTCATGCACAGTCCAAGTCATCTGAAAAGAATAAGGGGATACTGCAAGGTTTAAAATCAGGAAAAGTATGTGTCAGGGTTGTATCCTTTCACCATACTTATTCAATCTGTATGCTGAGCAAATAATCTGAGAAACTAGACTAGATGAAGAAGAATACAACATCAGGATTGGAGGAATACTCATTAACAACTTGTAATATGCAGATGACACCATTTTGCATGCTGAAAGTGACAAAGACTTGAAATACTTATGGAGGAAGATCAAAGACTACACACTTCAGTATGGTGAAAGCAGCAGTCAAGAAATCAAATGACATATTGCACTGGGCAAATTCATTGCGAAAAAACTCTTTCAAGTGTTAAACAAGCAAAGATGTCACTTTGAGGACTGAGGTGCACCTGATTCAAGTCATGGTATTTTCAACTGCCTCATATGTATGCAAAAGCTAGACAAAAAATAAGGAAGACTGGACAATTGATGGCTTTGAATTACGGTGTTGGTGAAGAATACTGAATATGCCATGGACTGCCAGAATGAACAAATCTGTAGTTTGGAAGAAGCAGAGTCAGAACGCATCTTAGAAGTGAAGACAAGGAGACTTCGTCTCACATACTCTGGACATTTATCAGAAGGGACACTCCTTGGAGAAGGGTGTTATTTTTGGTAAAGTAGAGGATCAGGAAAAAAGAGGAAGACCCTCAACAAGATGGATTGGACAGCGGTTGCACAAATAGGCTCAAATATAGCAACAATTCTGAGGATGACGCTGGACTGGGCAATGTTTCATTCTGTTGTACACGTGGTCGCTATGAACTGCAACTATTTTGATGGCACATAACAACAACAAACAACACGCACAACATATTGTGCTAGATGCTTTACGTGTAATAAAATTAATCCTGATTGCAACTCTTAGAGGTAAACATTATTAGCACTTTTATACAGACAAGGAAAATAAGGCTCAGAAAGGAAGCATACTTTGCAGAAAGTCAAATTGCTAGTAAGTGGAGGAACCATACCTGGAGTTAGACAAGTCTGATCCCAACCACACATACCAAGTACTCCACATTCTACCCATCTGCCTTCAATATCATGTTTATATTTTAAAATCAAAGTGAATAGGTTATTTCCTTCATTAGATGACATCAGTAGAAGAGTAAAACAGGTGTGAGCTTCTAGAAATGTGTTTGACCTTAACAATCATATTTCATAGTATAGATGTAACCTTAACAAATACTTTTAAGCACTCACAACATAAGCCCAACAGGAGTAATAATATTTCACTAACATAATATAAAAATTCCATAGAAGGATGCCTTAATGCAGAGCTCAGGGGAACCTCAGGAAGATGCAGAGAGCTCACATCAGAATGTCAGGACAGGCAGAGATGGGCAAGGCAGCATGTGTGAGTCTCTACCGCCCAACAAGTGGGACAACTAGCTTGGCAAGAAAGGCAACTAAGGTTACGCTTGTATAAAACCCATACTGACCTATTCTTCATGGTAAATGTTAGGCCGAAGTAAACCCAAGCCACCAATATGTCAGTTGGCAGCTTCCTCCAGGTGT
This sequence comes from Orycteropus afer afer, assembly GCF_000298275.1. NCBI lineage: Eukaryota > Metazoa > Chordata > Mammalia > Tubulidentata > Orycteropodidae > Orycteropus > Orycteropus afer. The sequence goes on from NW_006921589.1 coordinate 28,484,378, forward strand.
CAGGCCCTGATGAGACAGCCTGACAAGACAACCAAGGTGACAGAACCTGCCCAGACTGGAAAGTCCCACGTGATGACAAACTTCCTCCTGTGAAGCTCCCTCATGCTAATTAGGTGCAGTCCTGTGCCAACAGCTAATTGCACCCTGCCATTCCCTTAGTGTCCCCAATTAGGTCCTCTCTGTATCTATAAGAATCTATCGAGGAGGCGGGGCAAGATGGCAGACTAGGCAGAAGGATTGCACAGACCCTCTTCAACAAAGAAAAGGGAAACCAATTAACACAGACACAGAAGATAATCTTGGACCCCTGAGCCTTGA
>NW_006921589.1:28492100-28492862 GCF_000298275.1 Orycteropus afer afer
AAAAAAAAAAAAAAAAAAAGAATCTATCCCCCCTGCCCGGGGGTGCGAGTTCTCTGGCCTTGATGCTAGGGCATGAGAACCTCGCCCGGGAGTGCTAATAAACTGCTTCTCTGAAACAACTCCATGTCCTGGTGTCTTGGCAGGTCTGCATTACAGTAAACTGAGATGAGGAATTAAGTGGTGCAAACAGATCAGCACTTGATTACTAGCCTAAACGTTGATAGATCGAATCCACCCAGAGATGCCTTGGAAGAGAGGCCTGAACATCTGCTGCTGAAAGGTCACAGCCTTGAAAGCCCTATGGAGCACACGCTGGGTTTCCATGCACACAATGGGTTCTACTCTACACACAGTACGTTTCCATGAGCTAAAATCAACTCACAAACTCACTGCCATCGAATCAGATCCAACTCACGGAGACTCCTCCCTGGGTTTCCAAGGCAGTATCATTACGGAAGTAGATTGCCCAATCTTCCTTCTGAGGTGTGGTTGGTGGGTTTGAACTGCCAGCCTTTTCTGGTTAGCAGTCAAATGCCTTAGGCACTACACCGCCAGAGCTCCTAGCAGCAATTAACAACAAAGAAATGTAAGGGTATCTATTTGCTTAGATGGTTGAGTAAGGAAGGAAATGAAGCATAACCCCATTTGTTCATTGTATATAATGGTTTTACAGTATTGGGTAAATTTGATAATGTAACCTTGTTGTTGTTGTTGTTTGCTGACGAGTAGGCCCCGACTCATAGTGACCCCTCCTTGGGTTTC
>NW_006921589.1:28492962-28498657 GCF_000298275.1 Orycteropus afer afer
TAGTGACCCCTCCTTGGGTTTCTGAGGCAGTTATCACTACGGAAGTAGGATTGCCCAACCTTCCTTCCGAGGAGTGGCTGGTGGGTTTGAACCGCCAGCTCAGATTTAAAATATATGTAATAGAGCAGCAGTTCTCAAAATTGGTTCACAGACTCCTGGGGGGGGGGGGTCCCTGAAACTCTTTCAGCGGGTCCAAGGGGTCAAAATTGTTCCTACAGTAACTCTAAAATACCATTTGCTTTATTCACTATGTTGATATTTGGGCTTATAGGGTATAAAACTACTGATGCCTTAGCATGAATAAAGGCAGTGTTAACAAACTATATGAACAGTCATTTTATTCTTTACCATGATTCCTCCTCTATTTAAAACATTACAGTTAGCTAGACAGACAGACAAAGGAGCTAGGTCTTTGACAAAGCAGTGAGCATTATAAATTTTATTAAATCTCAAGCCTTGAACACATGTTTTAAAATTATTTGACAAAATGGGAAACAGGAATAAAGCACTTCCGAAGAGTAACAGTTTTCTATAGGAAAAGTCCTGTGTGGTAACTACAAACTGAACTTGCTACTATTTTCATAGAACACCAGTTTTACCTACAAGAATGGCTGACAGATGAACTATGGTTTTTTTAGACTTTGGTATTTGGCAGACATTTTCTTGAAATACAAAAAGTAAGCCTGTTCCTTCAAGAAAAACTTTTTTTTTTTGTTTTAGAACTTTTGGCAAAATTAAAATTTCCATTTTGAAATAAAATAATTTTAAAAAACTCCTATCTTGCCAGTGTGAACTTGACAGCTTCCCAACATGAAAAGACTTTTGGATGAGATTGATGGTAATTATTAATGCATATGATGCTTCTGATATCATACAATGAAATGTGTCAAATTGTGTAATTCTATCTACCAATATTGTCCAAGGGACCAAGGCATGTTACAAACTCATACCTGGCTAAAAGAGTCGCTCAAAGTGCAAGACAGACCCATGCATTTAATTTAACAAAGTATGAAAAGTTGATTATATAGCTTCAGTTTACACCTTGCAAGAAACCTTGAAGAAATTTCTACTTGTCAAGTTCTGGTATAATATCAAAAAAGAATATTAACAATTATCTGGAAAAGCTATTAAAATGCTCATCCTTTTTTCAACTGAGTATCAGTGTGACACCTGATTTTCTCCATATACATTAACTAAAATAGTATAATCAGAATAGACTGAATGCACAGATACAGGAACACAGCTGTCGTCCATCAAGCCAAACATTAACATGATTTATAAAAATGTACTTTTCTTAATATATTTTGTTTTGAAAATGTTTATTTTTTCATTAAAAATGTGTTATTTTTGTTAACATTTAATTGGCTAATTTTAAAATAAATTTTTAAAGTATGTTTGAGCTTTCTGTTTTAATGTCCAATACAAAATACTGTAAATATAAATCCCATCAAAATACTGATTATATAAACCGCATAAATGTAAGCTCACTAGGGTCCTCCAGAATTTAAGAGCACAAAGAAATTTGGATATCAACCATTTGAAAAGCCCAGTAACAGAGCTAAACCCAAACCCAACTAACCAGAATACTACATTCCAAACAGAATGAGGAAATGGTCATCTGATTATCACGTCAATTGACCTTTATTCACAAAGTATTCGGTTTGAACATTAAATGTTTCATTTAGAAATTTAAATTGCAGTTGGGGCTCATTCCCAAGAGCTGAGGAGACAGATCCCAAGGCCTTCAACTGCAGCACCTGTGTGACACGCCTCCCAGGTATTCTCGTTCAGCAAGAAGGAAAAATCAGCAGCATCTAGTGTGAATCACTTTAACTGGGCAGTCTTTCCTGAGCATTCTTTTGGGAGTAAGATAGAAGGTAAGAGGAGGATTACTATTTATTCTCAAGGTTTGGGGAAAAAAAAAAAGTTTCCTTTAAGTCCATTCCAACTCATGGCAGCCCCTTGTGATTCAGAGGAGAACAGCAACTCCACTAAGTTTTCAGTGGCTGTGATCTTTTGGAAGTAGGTCACCAGGCTTTTCTTCTGAGGTGTCACTCGGTAGATGAGAACCGCCAATTTTCCCAATATAGCAAAGCGCTTCACCATTTGCACCAACCAGGGATTCCACAACTGATAACAAGTTACAACTGAAAAGGAACTGAGTGCCTGAAAAATATCGTGGAATGACTTGTTCTTCATAACAAAAATAACTGCTAACCACCAGTCTGACTTAACAGGAGTCCTGACCTGCAACAATGGTGGGGATATGGCAGGGTCCTCTGGCCAAAGCATCAACATTGATCTACTCACCTTTGTAGGGAAGCATCTCTACTCTGGAAAGGAAGGAAATCAGGGTTGAAAGACAATCAGGTGGAGCAGCTCCTAATATTCTATGACAATTTGGCAATTTGCTGTTTTAATGATTTTTGACATAACCCACAAAGCAACAACGTCTGTTCTATAAATTCACTTATACATTCAAAATGAAAGTTACAGAGAGATAAGATCAAGCAAGATTTAGATAGCACCTTTCTTTAGGAATTACAAAGCATCAGGTAATTGCTGTTATTAAACAAACCAAACCCACAAATATCAAGTCAATTCCAACTCACAGCAAGTCTAGGACAGAGTAGAACTGTCCCTTAGGGTTTCCAAGACCATCAATTTTTAGGGAGCACATGCCCCATCTTACTCCGGGGGAACAGTTGATGGGTTTGAACCGCCAACCTTTCAGTTAGAAGCCAAGTACTATATCTGGTATTGATGATATTCCTACAGGAAACTAAAGTACTGAAAATTATTTCATGGAAGGAAAAAAATTCACTGGACATGAAAAGAAGTAACTTGTTTAAAGGATCAGAATGTAGAACAGGAGTAGCCACTTCAGAAATATGCTCTGTAACCTGGCAAGGTCCAGATCAAAGCCTAACTAGATGTTAACCAAAAAACCACACTCACTGCTGTCCAGTCAGATCTGACTCATGTGACCCCTCCTTGGTTTCTGAGGCAGTATCACTATGGAAGTAGATTGCCCAATCTTCCTTCCTGCTAGATGCTGGCATGGTCCAATAATGATTTATTAGACATCATCCAAACTCCCTCCAGAGACAATATTGACATAACAGTAAATGAGCACCTTTCTCAAAGAGCATACATTCATCTGTCTTATTTATTTTCATAGTCCTCCTGCCCCTCCTAACTTAGCACATTCACTGGCAAACTGTAGGTAGTCGATACAATGCCTTCATCTTCTTTTAAATGTTTAATGACCAGGGCAGAGCAGAGAGGACATTTCTCTTTAGCAGACTTGGAAGTATTATTTAAAAAAAAAAAAAAAATTGCAAAGACCCGTTGGAAAGAGATGGTTAGTTGCAATAATAAACATGGTTGAAATGGAAACTACAGACTTAAGGAAAGAACTCTGCAGACCAAAGGAGACCACAGAGGCAATGGAAATTTATAACTGAGAAAGGCCAATACTCAATAAACATTTGCTGAATGGCCACCTCCCTGAGGGAAACATGAGAAAGAAGTACAGGACTTCACACCTCTTACAGAGACCTTCCAGGCTGGAGGTGAGCATCTACAGTAACCTTCTCAAGTAGAATAAATTTGCTGAGGCCCCCACGTAGACCAAAAATAGGTTAAGCTCAAAAGTTTCTAGTTTTAGGTTTAGCTTACAAGGATCCTGGGCTTGGACCTAAGTATCTGTATTGTAATCTCTTTTGTAAATAGCACCCATTGTTTGGGGAAAGTGGTGGCTCAGTGGTAGAATGCTTGATTTCAATGCGGGAGACCTCAGAGTTTGACGCCTGACCAAAGCACCTCAAACACAGCCAATGCTCATCTGTCAGTGGAGGCTTATGAGTTGCTGTGATGCTAAACAGGTTTCAGTGATGCTTCCAGACTAAAGCGTCCAAAAAAGCAGCCAATGAAAACCATAAAGAAGACCAAAACAGTATGATCTCATTGTGCACAGGGTTTCCATGAATTGGGGGCCAACTTGACAGCAACTAACAACAACAAACCATTGTTTATAAAGTCAAATTTAATCAATTCTGCTGTAAATACATGAACATATGTACGACTGTAATTAAGATGTAGTGAAGCCTAGATCACGGTGCAAACAAAGGCCTGGCCCCCAGAAGTGTTTTGTTTGACTTGCACAGTGTTCTAAATGTGGGAAGTTTTGCACAGAAATCTGGGCTTCCTGCTCCTCTTGGAAAAACTAAGTAAATCAGGCGAACACTGCACCTGCATTCTAGTAAGGCGGTAACCAGCAGGATCTGACCAATGATCTTGCTAATGATAGAAAGTGTTTAAGGTACACCCTCTACTTGGCCAGTCTTCACAATCCCTTATTGTCTTAGTGCAGCCCATCTCATTCATTTGAACTCCCTGCACAGCTCCGCTGGTGGCTGAGTTAGGAACTTCTGGCCTGACCAGCTGTTTCAAACAAGAAGACCTCAGGGGATCCCTCTTACCAGGGCCAGCTACCTAAAGTACAGGCTGAGAAAACAGAAAGAAATGACTTCATAAGGGCTAACTCTGCCAGCTAAATATTAATGTAATAATAACACATTGGCTCAATTTGGACAAAATTACAAAGATTATTCCAACTAAGTTGGAAAGCTAAAATTCTGCTATTGATTATTCTTTAGGTCAGGAGCATTTGACAACACTCAATAAAACAGTAACATATCTAAGAATGCAAATTGAGGAGTTAGAACTTTCTGAGATTGGCATATTCTAGACTATTAATATAGGTAGAGAATGCTGAAACATCTGGACAAATGTCATGGCTAGCCTGGCTAGTGAAACTTTCAAGGACTAAGACATTTGCTGTACCTGCTGCCACAGAAATGGAACCAAGGCAGTACATTTAAATATCTGTAAGCTTTTAAACTCCTATAAAGTTATGGGATTGATAGGTCATTTGACCAATTCTTTGCATAGGTTATTAGGAAAGAATAAAATACTCATAGACATATTAGTAACAGTAGATTGAAACCTGGAAATAAAAGTTAGGATACTATATGATAATTTTTGTTGGAACCTGGAACTAATTTTTTTCTTTTTAATATTAGAAACTGACTTAATATAAATGAATAAAAATTATTTGAAACTCACATGAGCTCTACCCATATTTTCTATAAACCTATGTAAAAGATGCAAATGACATCTATCTCTTAAGTAACTGTTTACTAAGTTCACTAAGGGATCTCTGGTAGCAGAGTGCCTAAGGCACTTGACTGCTAACCAGAAGGCTGGCAGTTCAAACCCAGCAGCCATTCCTTGGAAGGAAGATGAGGTAATCTACTTCCATAGTGATACTGCCTCATAAACCCAAGGAGGGGTCGCTACAAGTCAGGTCCGACTCAATGGCACATAACAACATGAAGTTCTAAGGTTTGAAAAGGTAAAAAAAAACTGCTTAATGCATATCCTGAAGATTCTGCAACATTTTAACATTTAACATTCTTTGGCTTTAAGGTAACTGGTGAAAGGAATGGCTACCAATTTTTGTTGTTGTTGTTAAGTGCTGTCGAGTCATTTCCGACTCATAGCGACCCCATGCACAGCAGAACGAAACACTGCCCGATCCCATGCCAGCCCCACAATCCCTGCTATACTTGAGCCCATCATCGCAGCCACCGTATCAATCCATCTCATTGAAGGCCTCCCCCTCTTTCGT
>NW_006921589.1:28500892-28524007 GCF_000298275.1 Orycteropus afer afer
TATCACTGACAGCATTGTACTTCAGGACAGATCTTGAAACATCCTTTGTGATGATGAATGCCACGCCATTCCTTTTCAAACTGTCATTCCCGGCATAGTGATTTTTACAAGATTTTTACAAGAGGCTTATCTTGCACACTGGCTGAAAACGATGTTATTCTTTTTTAGAATCTTTTATTCAGGTTACTTACTTATTAAAATGTTTTTAAAAGTTGAGGAAATAATTAATAATCTTTTTTATGTTCTTTAAGCTGCATGATTTAATGAGGGAGAAATTTTGTATCTATAAGAACACAAAAGAAAATGTGTAAGCCAACTCTATGCCTGATCTTAATCTTAAATTCTGATTTGCCTCTTCCCTTCTGGAATACTTTAACTTGACAGATTTAATGAGATAGATTTTTTTCCTAACCTTTAGTCTTCAAAGTGTCTTTGAATAAAGGTCAAAATATAAAATTCTAGCATATCTCATATGCAAAAAGGAAAATTAATGTCATATAGCAATCAGAAAAATGATCAGCAATAGTAGAGAACTTTATAATAGCTGCACATTTGTCTTTCTTTGCTTGATAGGTTTGAATCACATCTAAGTTATCACTGTATCATGCACATCATCTAGCACAGAGCTTTAGACCTAGTTGTTGTTGTTGTTGTTATGTGCCGTCAAGTCAGCCCTGACTCATAGTGACCCCTCCTTGGGTTTCCGAGGCAGCATCACTACGGAAGTAGGATTGCCCAACCTTCCTTCCGAGAAGTGGCTGGTGGGTTTGAACCGCCAGCCTTCTGGTTAGCAGTCAAGTGCTTTAGCCACTACACTACCAGAGCTCCCCTAGTGGGTGTCAATAAATATTTCAGTAACTAAAATCTATAGAAATGTGAAAAAGAGGCACATATACATTTCATTAAAAAGCTCTCAAGTATTTTTTTTAACTTTTAAACATTAAGAAATATCTTGAAAAATTCTTTAAGTTTTAAATCGCAGGCAACCAAAGCTTAACAAAACACATCAACCAATAACATAATGGAGAAAAATTATGACCCTACACACTCAATGACCAAGATTAAGTACAGTGAAGAACTCTTTCAACACCAAATATTTCAGTATAATATTCAAATAGTCATAGATAAGTGAATGATCATGCTTCCATTCATTTGTTTTACATGATTACCTGAAAACGTAAGGCCCATGGAAAACAGTCTCTAAAAGAATTTTTTAAGCATAGACTTCATAAAGCTATCAATCGTGTTCTAAATCACTTCACCGTGCCTTGGTTCTTCCAGTAGGAATTAAGTTATGAACCACAACAGGTAGTAAGTGGGAAGCAAGAGCTAAGGGAAACAAATGAATAATGATAAGGAGCATCCTGGGAGTAGTTTCCTTTTTCTCCTCCGGATCTCTATATTCCTAGCAAGAGAAGCAAATGACAGGGCAGCAGCATGGAACAAATGGGTCAAACAATGATGTACTCAAAGCCTATTACAATCACTTGACTCAGGTCCCTAAGCAGCAGCAGTTCCTGAAATTACTAACAAGGCCAGGGCACCAACGCTGGGTTTCCAGAGACATCATTATCCCACCTTCAATGGCTCAGGCTGTGACCTCTCACTACTGGCACAAGCCTCTCTGGTTAGCCCACATTGAGAGATAATGTGAAATAATATTTTCAGTGTACAAGGCAGGTCACATTGAGAAACACTACATAAAATGTAACTACCTTTCAAAATGTAAAATTGGAAATATGGAAAGTGATTATGGACAGCAGCACAGAAAGAAAAGACCTGAGTTAACAATTTTACTTCTGCCAAGAACGTGTTTTGAGAACTGGATGAGTCTCTTAACATGTCTATGCGTTTCCTTATATATAAAGGATTGGCTTATGGTGGCACAGTGGTTAAAGCATTTGGCTATGAACCAAAAGGTCAGTGGGTTTGAACCCACAAGCCACTCCACAGAAGAGAGATGAGGCAGTTTGCTCCTGTAAAGATTTACATACAGCCTTTCAAACCCTATGGGGAAGTTCTATTCTGTCCTAAAGATTCACTATTCATCAGAATCCACTTGATGGCAGTGCGTTTGGTGTTATTTTCTTGTTTGGTTTTGGCCTACGATCTTCTCAGCCCTAAAACCTTAAGACTGTAAAGAGTAAAGCAGATCTGAAATTAACACTAAAACAAGACACTTTGTCAGGAAAAAATATGAACAAATTTTAACATGCTCATATCGTTGTTGTCAGGGGCCACCAATTCAGTTCCGACTCACAGCAATCCTATGTACAACACAATGGAATGCTGGCCAGTCTGGTGCCATCTCCACAGCCATGGCTATGCTGAAGCCCACTGTTGTGGGCACTGTTTCAATCCATCTCCTTGAAGGTCTTCCTTTTCTTCATTGATTCTCTACTTTAGCATTTGAACCTCAGTACTGCAATATGTCTACATTCAATACTTTCTACCTACTTTTACACTTCGATGAAATCTAGTTATTCATTAAGTGCTCAATTCAAATGCAATTTCCTTTTTAATGTTATAATAGATTGATTTATTTTAATCTAGACAAGGAATTTAACTACAGAACCAAAGAAAGAATCAACAGCAAGAGATTTACATTTTCAGCCAATGAATTTATCAAGTATCTGAAGTCATTTTTACATTAAGGAATTTAGTGAACATATATACTAGGATATACATGCAAGAATGTTCATTGGAGCCTTGTTTATAATAGTCTCAAACTGGAAACAAATCAAACGGTTATCAAGAAAATGAGTACTTAAAATTTGGCATATTAATACAAGGGAATCCCACATAACTAGTAGCTACAAAGGATAATATGGCTAACTCTCACAAACATATTATTGGGAGGAAAAAAAAAACACTTGTCTCACAAAACTATCTGAGTACATTCATGTGAAGTTCAAAAAATATGTAAAACTAAAACTGTTTATAATTTGATATGTAGGTGGTAAAAATATTGAAAAAAAAGAGGGGGAAATAATAATCACAAAAGTCAGGATAATGGTTACCTCTAGAGAAGGGGAGAGAATTTCAGTTGGGTTGAGGGCACTTGCGGGCTTCCAGGGGCAGACAACATTCTAATTCTTGACCAGGTGAGTGGTTATACCGATGCAGAGATATAAACTTCATAATTTATAGTTTTTCTATACAGTACATTCTTTATGCACATATGTATGCTGTATCTCCACTTAAAAATTTATTTAAATAAAGGGACTATTATACTAACATCAAATAAACCAATAAATGCACAATGTTTACTACTGATCAAATCAGTACTTTTATTAGAACCAGGAAGAAACCCCGGAGAATAAGGGAGAAAAAAAAATTACTGCAGTCACTCACGGATAACAAAAATTACTAAGAAAAGATATTAATCATGTAGAAAACATATTCAATCATATTATCTCAATCATATTACGCTGCCATATTAAGGAAGCAAACAAAAAAAATACATTAGAGGTATTTTCTTTACATGTGTTTGAAATTTGAAACTGTCCACTTCTGCTATTTGGTGAGATATTTTTGGCCCTTGCCTGTCTAAAGAATTTATATGGTTATTCCATATTTTCACATCTCAGTTAATTAAGTCATCATTTACTAAATATTTAGTTGGTAAAGTATTTTCACCAGACTCAATACTTAGGAACCATCACGCCCATCTATCAGTCTGTCGTCCTGTGGTGGCCATTAAGTTATTGTGATGCAGAAGCTTTGCCATTGATATTTCAAAGCCTAGTAAGGTCACTCATGGCAGACATACTTCAGCAGAGCTTTCAGACTTGACAGATTAGGAAGAAAGGCCTGGCAATCTACTTCTGAAAACTAGCCAATGAAAAACTTAAATCGACTTAAGACCAGAAATGGAGCATCCTAAAAATATCGTGGGGACTTCTGACCTCCTCTCACTTCACAAGGGGCAAGAAACACTATCAGCATCAGCCCTAGGCCGATTTCCATGAGGTGGGGATCAAACACACCTCCCCCCTTTCAAACATTTTACCTATTCTGATACCAGCCGTCCCTGTCCCTCACATGGCACTCTCTACTTCTCTGCTGTATTTGGTAATTTGTTGCAATGGCCACAAAGAACTCATAGAAAATATGACAATTATGGGGTTTATTAGGGAAGTAATTAGTTACAATTCAGGATAAAGAATGACTCAAGATATAATTCTCCAATCAGAACAACTTCTTCACAGCCATATCTGCAGGCAGGTCTCTCTCTGGCCCTTGGCCTCACCTCTGCCCTGTTTGAACAAGTGTTACAAAGCTCTTTAGCTCCATCAATAACCGCCCAAAGCACCACATTCTGCCAGTAAGCCTTGGCCCAAAGGTGCTGACTGAGATCTTTCACTCCATGGGCTGGCACACCAGTTGCAGCTGTGTCCCTCCAGGGCCAGCAAGCCCACTGCACTGTCTTGAGCTGGTCTCCTCTCCGCTGCTGCCGTTTCTCTGTCACTACTTCTCACCGTCGTGTGTTATAGCTCTCTGTTTCCTGGGTCGAGGAGTTCTCAGCACAGGGACCCCAGCTCAAAATGACATACACCCCTCCTGGCTCTTCTCTCTTGATGGTAGTGAGGTCCCCTCTTCCCACCTCTGGGATGGCTCATTTTAAGCCTAGAAGCTATGCTAACCAATCCCCTCATTAGGATTCCATACACTTTATTTGCAGGGTCCCATCCCCACGATGGTGCTGTGTACCTTTATATGCATGATTAGCAAGCTGGTAGATCCACTTGGTGAGCTATATGCATCTTATTTGCATAGTCCCAAACAATCATTTGGTGGGAGTTACAAGACCATGGCTAGAAAGGCCACATGAAAGTGATCTACTGTACCACAAGTGCTAAGCCGTAGGCTGATGAACAGTAATTTCCTTGGGCAAAGGTTTAAGAGGTTTGGAATACACATGAACATTCTGAAGTGATATGTTTCATTCACACACACATTGTTGCTATAAGAAATCCATGAAGCCAAATAATTTTTCCTTCCACAGAATTAGTGGGTTACTTGAAGAACAAAATAGAAAGGTGTGAATATTTCCTTGGAATAACCTCAGTTAACAAAAAAGATGTTAATAAATATATGTCATTACATAAAGTCTACATGAAATCCTTCTATGGGCACTGACTGTAAGTCCAAGCAAAATGAAATCCTTGACAAATTCAATTTTCTCTCCATTTATCATAATGTTGCTTATTGGTCCTATTGTGAGGATTTGTGTTTCCTTTATGTTAAGGTGTAATCCACACTAAAGGCTATAGTCTTGACCTTCATCAGTATATGTTTCAAGTTCTCTTTCAACAAGAAAGATTGTGTCATCTGCATATTACAGGTTGTTAATGAGTCTTTCTCTAATTCTGATGCCACATTCTTCTTCATATAGTCAGCTTCTCAGATTATTTGCTTAGTATACACACTGAATAAATATGTGAAGGAATAGAACTTTGACACACACTTTTCCTGATTTTAATATACCTGTTGACAATTCTATGTAGATGAAGTACCGCTAAAATGTTTCTTAGAAGCAAGGACGGCACAACTTTGCCTCTTGTACTTCGTTCATATTGTCAGGAGGGACCTGTCCCTGGAGAAGGGCATCAAGATTGATAAAGTAGAGGATCAGGGAAAAAGAGGATGCTCCTCAACAAGATGGAGTGACACAGTGTGGCTCAAGTACAGCAAAGACTGTGGAGATGGCATGGAACCGGGCAGTGTTTTGCTCTGCTGAACGTGAGGTCGTTATGAGTCAGAACCGACTTGATGACACCTAACAGCAACAACAAAACCTGCACAGAACTGTCAACAGGTGTTTTTTTTCTTAACAAATTATTGTGCTTGAAGAATTACATCGTTTATATCAGAGGACCTGAGGAGAACAATTTATTCAACAAGTTTTTCCCAGTATGATGCCAGCAGAGCTCCCGTGTTTAATATAGTTAAGAAAATATGACAAGAGCCAATGCAATAAATAACACTCCTCCGCTTGCTTCTATCTCAAGCTCAGTGATGGAGTACGGATGTTGTAAAGCAGATTCGCAAAATGCCTCTCTCCAGTTAGTCTCTCCTGGTTTTAATATTAACTAAAAACTCTCCAGAACCCTTTTAAGAATCTTGAGGCAGCCCTTCTAAGCACCTCTCCATAAATCCTATTTAAACCACCCAAGACTTAAAGATGTAGTCGGTCAATAACTCTCACTGCATATCTGTATTTTTAGTGGCAACAAAGAGCAGAAAGGTAATTCTACTAGTCACCAGTGTTTAAAATGGAGTTTATACCTGCATTTATGGTTATCTCCTAGCTCTTTGGAGAGGAATATTTTGTTTTACAAAAGTATCATAAAATATACACAGACCCAAATCTCTCATGAATTATGAAATTATGTACAATAAACCTCAGCAGGGATTTAGTGTATTCTAGTATTTTCTAAACTGCATATTCTTAAGGAAAAAAAAAATACCTATTTACTCTAGGAATAATCCTTATGGGAGTAAACCACTTTTTCCTTTTATAGGTAAATTTGAATATAATAATGTTGAATTATATTTTTAAAGTTCAAATTGTTGAAATCATTTAACTAGGAGAAATTTCCCATTTTGAAAACTAAGAACATATTCCACACACATTGCGGAAAAAAAAAAAAAAAAAAAACTCACTGCCATAGAGTTGATTCCAACTCACAGTGACCCCCTTTGAGTTTCTGAGGCAGTAAATCTTTATGGAAGTAGATTGTGCAGTCTTCCTTCTGCAGAGTGGCTGGCGGGTTTAAATTGCCAACCTTCTGGTTAGCAGTCATATATGCCTTAGGCACTATGCCACCAGAGCTCCTTTCACACACGTTAAGACACTGAAATTGTTTTTTGCTTTAACATACCAACAATAAATACTAATGAAGGAGCCTATTTTGGTATATAAGATTTTTCCAGATACACTTGAAGGTAAAATGATCAGCAGGGCTGAGAGAAAAAACATAATGAAGCAAAACACCTCTGGATAGAAAAATTAAAAAAAAATACTGACTTTCCCTGTCCTCAAGCAACTTTGAGTTCCAAAGTAAAGAGTAGAGAGACTGTGTTAGTTAGGATTGTGGGTCAACTTGCCTGGGCCTGGTTGAGTGGCTGGGTAGCTGGATGTAGTTATTCCTCATGATGTGACTGGTAATTAACTGCATGGTGGAATCAACTGGAGCAGCTCAGTAGCTGCTTTAGGGACATGGGCTGCTCCCAGCATGTAAGCAGCAACTTTGAGGAAGGTCTCTAGTTGCCGGCCCCCTTGAACGCTGCATGTAGCCAAGCCGTTGTTCAGCAGCCTGCCATGCTGTCTGCTGATCTGGGAAATGTTAACAGGACTTGAATGAATGGCCTGCCGTGTGGTTTGGCAATGTCAAGACTGTGCCTTTTTACTTGTTGACCTTGGGCTTGTCGGTCTCAGCAGCCAACAGCCTGCCTCAGTGAAGAGACACCTCTAGCTTCAGTGGGCTGAGAACAAGAGGCAGAGCTGAAGCCCAAGGTTGAGGGGTTTTCACCCAGTCCCTAGACCTGGCACTTTGAACTCGGACTTGTAGCCTCCAAAATTGTAAGAGAATAAACTCTTTTTTGATCAAGCCATCCCAGTTGTGGTATATTCCTGTCAGTGTGGTACTAAGTAACCAGAGATGTTACCTCATGAAAACATAACAATATAAAACAGTATTTAAAACATGGGCATCGTGTAGACATAACTTCAACTTTAGAGGAAGTGTATCTAGAAGGGGTTTGAAGGATGGGCAAAGGTCACTGGGGAAAGAGAACCACCAAAGCATTCCACGGAGACTGAGCTATGTGACCACAGGACTGAAAAAGGGCAAGCCTTTCACACAACAAACATGTAAATTGCTGTCACTGAAGTAGAGAAGTTTTTACAACGGACATGGGACACACAAGACTACTAAAGGACAGTAGTCTACCAGTGTCCACACATGAAATACTGGACAGTAGGCCTTGCACTTCATCTTCTCGGTGAGGGTTATTTAAAATAGTAATAATAACTTTGTACTCTGGGATTGGCTTCAGAAGAGGCTATTAATGTTAAATTTTATGTAAAATGTTACATAGATAAGTATTTAATTGGCAAATATGCTAAGAAGCACTTGCACTTTCTTACCCTAACAATTAGACAACTCGTAGTAACCTTCACAATTTCTGTTTAGTTATATAATAAGTCAAATTCACAGAAAGATAACCAGTTCTATTTTTGAGGTGACAGTGAGATATTCAAGCAATAATGTCCAGCAAGTGTTTAGAAATGACAGATAAAGTCCAGTTAGAGTAGTCAATGCAAGGTGGGGAGACCTGAACCCTTGGAAATAAATGGGTAGAAAGAATGAAATCTGTAACAGACTGCTGAGACGGCCTTTTTATCATACCACCAAGAACACACTTCTCAGTGTCGGATATAGCTACATTAATAGCTATAACCTCATATAGATGCCACTATTGCCACTGCTCTGGTAGCATAGTGTCTAAGGCACTTCACTGCTAACCATAAGGCTGGTGGTTCAAACCCACAAGCCACTCCTCGGAAGATAGGTTGGGCAATCTATTTCCATAGTGATACACCTCGGAAACCTAAGGAGGGGTTGCTATGAGTCGGGTCCAACTTGATGGCACATAACAACAACAACAACACTGCCACTGCCAGCAATCAGAAATTTCCTTAATATCATGATGGGCTAAGTCTGAAGATTTTCCCACTGAATTCTGGTACCGGATTTCCTGTGATGATATAATCCATTTAAATCAAGAGAAAAATGATTCATTATTACCTTATTAAGTATAGCTAAAGAAGCCCTAGGGTGCAATGGTTAAGCAGTCAGCTGCTAACCACAAGGTTGGTGGTTTGAACCCACCCAGCAGCTCCAGGGACAAGACTTGGTAATCTGCCAAGACTATTCAAAGATTCCGGCCAAGAAAACCCTCTGGGGGCAATTCTACTCTGTCACACTGAGTTGCCATGAGTCAGAATCAACTTGATGGCACTTAATAACAACATGTAGGGCTGCTTTAACAAAAAAAAAAAAAAAAAAAAAAAAAAACCTATTACCATTATTTGATTTAAAGCAATGACTTGGTAAAAGCCACTGTTGGCCTGCACCGTTAACATTCTCACCCCACTGTTCCTCTCCAGGTTTGGTCCACTGGCTTCAGTTGGGGGATTTGTGTGTGCCAGGCCAAAGTGGATTCTGTAGCAGAAACCAGTGCTTCAAAAGATACTGAAGTAGAAACAAGCTGAGGTAGAACTCCCTATAGCTTTCTAAGAAATGCTATCAAAAACAAGGAGAGGATTAAATGAGCTCACTCCGTCATACACATACAAGACTTTCCATCCTAAAATACCACCCCACCTGTAGGATTTATGTTTGGACAAGCTTAAATAAGAACCATAGTGATACAGGATCACAGCAACCCTTCAAGACAGAGTAGAACTGCCCCGTAGGGTTTCCAAGGCTGTAATCTTAGGAGCTCTGGTAGCATAGTGCCTAAGGCACTTGACTACTAACCAGAAGGCTGGCGGTTCAAACCCAGCAGCCACTTCTTGGAAGGAAGGTTGGGAAATCTACTTCCATAGTGATACTGCCTTGAAAACCCAAGGAGGGGTCGCTATGAGTCAGAGCCGACTCAACGGCACATACCAACAACAACAACAATCTTTACAGAAGCAGACTACCTTACCTTTCTCCTGCTGAGTAGCTGGTGGATGGTGATGGGTGTGTGTTTTGGGTTTTAGTAGCATAGTGGTTAAAGTGCTCAGCTACGAACCAAAAAAATATCTGTGTTCAAACTCACCAGCCTCTCCAAGGGATGTGGCAGTCCGCTTCCATAAAGACTACAACAACCTTGGAAACCCAATGTGGCAATTCTACTCTGTCCTATTTGGTCACCATGAGTTGGAATCGAGCAAGGGGTTTGGTTTGGCTTTCAATTTTAAATAAGGCAAAGAGTCTCCTTAAACCTCCAGGCTATTTTTCTCTGGGACAGTTTTACGATTTCCTCTACTCACTCAATTTTTCTAAATACAAGAATATATGTCTTTTTGTGAATATTCTTTTTGATTTAAAGTTTTCTTTCTCAGGTTCTACAAAGAGCTGCCATCTCTGAAAGGAAAATTTTATCAGACATTAATTTTGTTTTGAAGAATAATAGAAACTGATTTCTTAGAAATTCAAGCATTGGGAAAATCATTGTGACAAGTGGTACTGAGCACACTTATTTTCAGTATTCTAAATACTGGAATAGTTCCCAAAGAATGGACTTTTATTGCTGTAATTACAAAGTAATGATAATTATATATGAAAGTGTTGTTAAACCAACAGTATGAATTACAACTATAGTGTGTCCAAACACAATCGCTGGCCTGACATACAGAGATACTCAGAGAAGCTCGCCTTTCTCTCCAAAAAAGGACTAGTCTGAGCATTACGATTTACCTCAACCCAGTTTTTCTTCACAGTTAGCATGAACTATAAATAGAGCTCTAATTTGGGTATAAAGGAGTTTTTCAGAAAGTGGATTAAGTACCTCTCCCCACTATCCTCTTACAGGCCTTTACCTCACACCTAGATTTCTCAGTTACTTGTCACTAAAATACACTTTAAAAACTCCTTCTTCCATTTTTGGCAAAACCAGTCCTTAAAAATTCCACCCAAGTACTTGCTTATCATCCCTCCTACCCCAGGCCCTAAAGAGTTCTCTATCCCTGAATTCATGTGGCAGTTAGCCAATGCTGTCCTGTATTGAGATTCTTAAAAGCACTGTCCTCCTAAGTAAGGCACTCTGGTGGTGTAGTGGGTAAGGCATTTGGCTGCTAACCAGAAGGTCAGCTGTTCAAACCCACCAGCCATTCCACGTGAGGAAGATGAGAATCTACTTACATAAAGATTGACAGCACTGGGAACCCAACAGGGATTACTATGAATCAGAATCAACTTGATGGCAGTGGGATTCTTTTTTTTTTTAAAATCTTCCTAAGCAGTCATGTTATTTGAGGGCAGGGCCCATGGCCCATGCTTTTTTAGCCACCCTACCTCACTTAGCACTGCGCCCTGTGCTTTATAGATACTGAAGACATCTCTGGGTGGTGTAAACAGTTAACGCGTTCCACTGCTAATGCAGTTAGTTAGTGGTTAGTGGTTTGAAACCATCCAGAGGCACCGTAGAGGAAAGGCCCGGCCCTCCACCTCTGAAACCTCAGCACTGCAGCTCCCGAGGAGCACACCTGGATGCCGACATGCCCGGGGTCACCGAGAGTCACAACCACATCAGCAGCAATCGATGTGGCCTGAAACAGAAACAGTCATCTTATTGTATACAGTTCACTTTATCAAAATGGGAAAGCTAGTATAATAGCCAAGGAGCTCTGGTCATGTAGTAGTTAAGGCAGATGGCTGCTAACCAATAAGGTCAGTGGTTTGAACTGCTCTGTGGAAGAGAGACAGGCAGTCTGCTTCTGTAAAGATTTATAGCCTTGGAAAGACAACAGGGGTCGTTATGACTTGGAATCAACTCAACAGCACTGAGTTTGGTTTTGGGAATTTATCAGTCAGGGTACTGGCAAGACAAGATGGCCCACTCCAACTTAGTAAATGAAGACAATCGGATACAGGCTCTATTTACATGTACTGCAAGTAGGGTTTACAGAAACAAAAAGGGACAGAACAGTATGTCAGACCTAGGAACAATGGGAACTTACCATCACGCAGGAAAGGGAGCAGTTACCAGAAGCCTAGAGAGCGCTCCCTGACAAGAGATGTGGTCCTGGGTGGAGAGATTCACAGCCAATGCAGGACCACATGACAGGGAGGGAACCAGGACAACTAACCTGACAGCTCTCTCCATGTCCCATGTTCTCCAATCAGAAAGGCTTCTCCCCCTCCCCCACTGGCTGAGCACAGGAGGAGAGAATATCTTGATGCAGAACAGAGGGATCACATCACCTTCTAGGCATGCACTGTGTAGTATGGATTTGGGAGGACAAAGAGAGATACACAACTCAGACAGTGTGAGAACAGCAGTTAAATTTCAGGCCCTAGGTTCAGGGAGCCTGCTTTCCAATCTCTTATTTACCAATTGGGCAATATTTCACTTAACCCTTCTTGTATTGGTTTCCTTACCTGACAATTGAAGATAATAATAGTACCTGCCTTAAAAAATATTGTTGAATTAAATTTGATTATCAATATAAAAATTATTTACATGGTACGTGGTACAGATTAAATACAGAATAAAAGTTATTAGTAATAGTTGCTATTTTCAACATTGTTAACATTCTTTCCTAGAAATTCTGTTCTAGAAAACCTGGCCATCAACTGACCAGAGTATATAGAATACCTGATTTTTACATTCTTTTCTGCCCTTCCCCATAAATACTTATCTGAATCAGACTTGTACACTTAGTCTATTTTTGGAATGTTGTCCTCCAACTTCAACTAAAGTAGTCAAGATGTTTGCTATTGATCTGGTTACCTAGTGCCACTCTGACAAGAATATATACCACTAAGGGTATATATATGAGCCCATATGGCCTTAACAAACAGGGGTTTATTCTTACAATTTGGAGGCTGTAAGTCCGAGTTCAAAGTGCCAGGCTCTAGGGGCTGGGTGAAAGCCCCTCAACCTTGGGATCCAGCTCTGCCTCCTGCTCCCGGCCCACTGGAGCTAGAGGCTTTTCTTCACTTAGAAAGCTGTAAGCTGCTGAGGCTGCCAAGTCCAAGGTTGACAAATAAAAAGGCAGAGTCCCGATGTTACCAAACCACACGGCAGACCATTAACTCAAGTTCGTTTTAAGTCCCAAGGTCGGCAGAGCATGGCAGACTGAACAATGACATGGCTATAAGCAGCGTGCCATAAGCTGGAGACCATTCCCAAAGCTGCTTCTTAAATACAGGAAGCAGACCACAAACCCAAAGCAGCTACTTGACTGCTTGTGGTAGATCCCATGGCATTGACTGCCAGTCTCATTGTGAGGAATAACTACCACCAGCTGCCCAGCCACTCATGAGGCCCAGCCAAGTTGACACACAAATATAACCACCACAGCTATTCAAGTTTCCCAATCTCTGGGCCCAAAGCCTTGATCCCTGACTGTTCCCTGCCCACACTTGCTAGAGTGTGAAGTTATGGCAGAAGGTCAGAGTTATTCATACAACTTACTGATGATAGAGTCAGTCTCAGAAGAGTAGAGACACTTGCCCAAGATAACACAGCTAATAAGCAACCAAGTCAGGGCTGGATGCTTGGCCATGGAGGAAACTAAAGGCCTAATAAACAAAGAAGGGAGGAACAGGGCCAAAAAATAAAGGATGGTACTGCTGGTCTCAAAGCAGTATACAAAAACAGTCCTTTTATAAACTTTGCATCATCATTCCCATCAACTTACAGACTAACTTTCATATGACAGAGCATTTAAAAAGAACATGTACTGAATATGAGAAATAATTAATGCACAGTCAATTGAAGGGGAAAAATAATCTTAGCATAACTTCTGGGGGCACAACCAATAGAATATTGAAACGGTTTAAGGTTACATTCAAAACGCTATTTTCATTGCTGCTGTTGTGTGTCATTCAGTTGCTTTCAACTCATGGTGACCCTACAGACAGAGTAGAACTGTCCCATACAGGGTTTTCAGATCATAATATTTACAGGAGCAGATCACTAGGTCTTTTCTCCTGCCAAGCAGCTGGTGGGTTCAAACCACCAACCCTTCTGTTAGCAGCCAAGTGCTTAACCATTGCACCACCAGTGTGTCTCTCTTTTCATAAGCACTCTGTAAAATGTCCTTACTACAGTCTTGGTGGGGAACTCTGGTGGCATAGTACCTAAAGCATTTGACTGCTAACCAGAAGGCTGGTGGGTTTGAAGGAAAGTTGGCCAATCTACTTCTATAGTGATACTGCCTTGGAAACCCAAGGAGGGGTTGCAATGAGTCAGTGAGCTGAAAGTAAACCACTTCCAAAATCCAGTTTACTCTGTTGTTGTTATTATGTGCCGTTGAGTCGGACCCAACTCACAGTGACCCCTCCTTGGGTTTCTGAGGCAGTATCACTATGGAAGTAGATTGCCCCATCTTCCTTCTGAGAAGTGGCTGGTGGGTTTGAACCACCAGCCTTCTGGTTAGCAGGCAAGTGCCTTAGGCACTATGCTACCAGAGCTCCCCTAGTTTACTCTAGGTAACAAAATTACCCCTAGGTAAAGCCGTTTAAATATACAGTGAGCAGCAACACTCAATGTTTGAAAAATCAGTTCACCCATTATAGTGGCAGATCAGCTCCCAGGTTCTTTCTCTGCACATGACCAATTCACTCAGACAAAAACACTGAAGGGCCTAACGAGTACTATATAAAGTAATAGATGGTATCTCGGAAATCATTTTAATAAACTTACAGGGTTGCTAGGCAATGTGGGCTCTTTAATAATGTGCTGGGAATGTTAAACCTCCACTTTTGTAAGGGCCAAAAACACAGTAGGTTCCCTAACTACGAAACCTGGAAACATCTTCAGCCTATTCTAGATAAACTTAGACTAATGCCTGTTGTTTTTTAAATATTTATATAAGAAATTGCACCATTTGATTGCTAGTATCAAACTATTGTTTGTAAATTCTAGTTACAGGTTTATTCCTTAATATAGCCATACTGCACTTCTACAGCTAGAGAAGATGGGGCAATCTACTTGCGTAGTGACACTGCCTCAGAAACTCAAGGGGGGTCATCATGCGTCAGGTCCAACTCAACGCCACACAACAACAACAATAACAACAGCAGCTAGAGACAGATTTTACCAAAGAGAATGCCAAGGGAAAAAAAAATGGAAAGTCAACTTCAGCTTTACTCTGCCTCCTTTGCATCCCCCCCCCAGGGTCTTCCATCACCTACATCTCTCTTGTGCATCACTGCAGTAAAACATACATCCCTCTTTCCAAAGTCCTAGGGGCCATGCAAGTCAGAGACTTTCACCATTCTGAAGTTTAAAGGAAAACTAAACTCCCAACAAATAAATACACAATGTGCACGGCGGAAAATCAAAACCATACAAAAGAGAAAAATGAAACCAATTTGCTAAAAGTATCATAAACTGTTACAACCCTCACAGAAACTACTCAGGATATAGATCAAAAACAATGAAATTATTTTTTGAACCTAGTTAGCTCTGGTGACGTAGTGCCTAAGGCACCTGACTGCTAACCAGAAGGCTGGCGGTCCAAACCCACCACCCACTCCTCGGAAGGAAGGTTGGGCAAACTTTCACAGTGATACTGCCTTGGAAACCCAAGGAGGGGACACTATGAGTCGGATCCAACTTGATGGCAGTGTGTTGTTTTTTTGTTTATTTGTTTTTTAGTTATTTTATTTCTTGGATTCCAGTCTGAGGGAAAAATCCAAAATATACAAAACCTATGTGTGTAAAGTGTCCACCATAGTGTTCACAATGGTAATACACACACACACACACACACACACTATATATATATATATAGGCAATTACTAAAAGTCTAATAATTGAGGAATAGTGAAACATAGTATGCATCTATCTCAGACATCATGCATTCTTTAAACTGATTATATTAAATCTGTGAGGAAATATAATGAACGGTTAACAACGGATAGGAGTGCAATAATTGAGAACTAAAACTTCAATTAATGTATCTTTAAACACTGATTACATTTTACTATGAGAATAGATAATAAACTGTAAACTTTCACCCAAATCACAATAAATATTTAAATAAATAAATAAAGTGGCATATTAAAAAAATGGATAATAAACTATTGTTCAGTTAGGTTCTGTTCTGGTCTGTTTTTGGAAGAGCACAAGATGGCAGAAGACAAATAAAAGCAGGAAGACTTCTGAAAGCAAGTCCAGGACACACCAGTAGAGACAGACCATTTTTCTATTGGATCTTAAGTGGATAAACATGGCATGAAGGCAGAAAGGGACCCTGTTCTTCTAGAATTTAAAAATAACTGAAAACCACCCTGACGAGGCCTTCAGAGTCATGGCTAAGAAAATCCTATGAGCCAAATAAGGATGATAAAGAGCCTAGCAATGCCAAGTGTTTAACACCTGTGTTCAGCTGACTAACATGACCTGTGCTCGTCATTTGTTTCCATAGTGTGAAGTCAGCACTCTGCAGTTAGGTCAGATCAAGGGAAAGATTAGTTACGTATACAGCCAAAGTCACACCTATGGTGTCTACAGCGTTCTCCCCGTGATACGGAATAAAGGAAATGAGGGTCATCAAAAAGAAGGAACAGGCTTTGATGCAAAAGTCCTATTATGATCTTCCTTTCTTTTTTTTTTTTCTGTAATTAGTCTGCTGTGATCAGGCATGGGGCTAAGTTTTTTATTTATAGTTTTGTTTTTGTTTTTTCAATTGTGATCTGGGTGAAAATTTACCGAGTAAATTCATTTTTCATTCAATAGTTCACAACCATTTTTGTTCCAGTTCCTGGTGCCACTCTGACAAGAATATACTACAAATGGGATGGCCTTAACAAACAGGAGTTTATTCTTACAATTTGGAGGCTTTAAGTCCAAGTTCAAAGTGCCAGGCTCTAGGGGTTGGGTGAAAGCCCCTCAACCTTGGGGTCCAGCTCTGCCTCCTACTCCCGGCCCACTGGAGTTAGAGGTGTTTCTTCACTCAGACAGCTGCTGGCTGCTGAGGCTGAGGAGCCCCAAGGTTGACAAATAAAAAGGCACAGTCCCAATGTTGACAAACCACATGGCAGGCCATTACTTAGGTCCATTGTAAGTCCCAAGGTTGGCAGAGCATAGCAGGCTGCTGAGCAACGACACGGCTACATGCAGAGTCCAAGCGTGCCAAAGGCCAGAGACCATTCTCAAAGCCTCTCCTCATATATAGGAAGCAGACCACATCCCAAAGGCAGCTACTCAGCTGCCTGTGGTAGATCCCACTATGGAGTTGATTGCCAGTCTCATCATGGGGAATAACTACCACCAGCTGCCCAGCCACTCAACCAGGCCCAGCCAAGTTGACACACAAACACAACTACCACAATTTTGTTTCCTGATGTTTACTGCAAACCCCACAACCTAACAGCTCTCTTCCTTCTTCCTCTCTGTTAACTTTTCTCTGTGTCATTCTTTCCCATGCATTCCTGCCCTCTGAGCTTTCTCCCTGTGCCAATGCTACCCTTCTGATCTCTCATGGTTAACTGTTCTAAGGAGTGTACCTACCTAGGGTAAATGCTCACCTTATATGCCTGTCTATTATTTGGCTGGAAGCCACAGGCATGAGCTCAATTTCAGGCCCAGAGCGTGAACAGGGGTCACAGGCTTGGGGGTTTCACCGTCTCTTTCAGACCAGTAAGCCTGGTCATCTGTATGATTTTGAGTTTTGTTCCACATTTTTCTCCCATCCTATCCAGGATGCTCTCTTTTGATGACCTCTGAGTAGCTGACAGTGGTAGCCGGGCACCAGCTAGTTCTTCTACTTTCAGGGTCATGTAGGGTGAGGTTTGCATGATTCACTAGTCCCTTGGAGTCACTGTTTCCACATGTCTTTGATTTTCTTTTGATTTTACTTTTTAAATCTGCTTTATAACATTATAAATTAATTAAAAACATCTTAATTAATATTCTAGCCAAAGTGTATTTGCCTTGAAAGAAGCCTGCACAGGTATATATTTAACTGTACGGCTATAAGCTTCCCTCTCCATTAAAAAAGGTAATTAAGAAGACTATCCTAGCAATTAACAAAAAAAAAAAGAAAAACATGCCTTGAAAGAACAAATCTTGAAAAAAGCGCATCAAAATCCAGTGGTTCAAAGGCTATCTCATTATTTTTTTTTTTTAAATAAGATGGGGAATGAGTTCTATTATGATACATTAATAATTTAGAAAGCATTTCCACATATATTATCGTCAATAAAAACCTTGAGAGGTAGATCGTTATTACTCCTTTTTACAAAACAAGGGAATCAAGTGACAGGTATGTTGGCAGAGCCAGCTCTCAATTCAGTACTTCTTCTATCACTCTCTCCATTGATCTGTCCCTAACTCCTCCATACAGTGATGTGATGTATGGAATGTTTCCCAGATATCTGAAGCTAAATCTTAATATATATAGCCTCAAAACTTGTGTTATCAGTGCTCTACCTTTTAAGGAAGAATGGACAAGATTTCTAAACATATCATGTTAATTCCTTAGAAACCAAGATGTTTAAAATGTTAGAAAAAAAAAGAGACACCAATACAAGATCAAAAGAAATTAAGTAAAACTGTATAATCCTACATTTTGATTAGAACTATGAGTATCAATTCAACAGGTACATACGTATTTCTTTTAGCTGTTTACTGAAACATGTAGACACAATGACCACCCCAGTAACAATGATCATTCCAGCACCCAAATCATGGTTTTCAAAGTACCATTTCCCATTGAAACAAACCAAGGATCCATGGAAAACAGCTGATACTCGACTGTAGCAGGGAAAGTACAAAGTAAGCCTGGAAGATTTTGTTATAGCAAGAAAGCCATCAAAGACTACTGAGATCCTGTGAACTTGAAGATCCCACTGGCCAAAAGATGTGAAAATGTAAGCAATGAGGACAATTATGGTCAAACCCATCATGTGTGTTTATATCCATCTGTTCATAATAATATTAAAAAAAAATTTAAAAAAAAAAAAAACCTTCAGTGGTCACCTTTGAGGATACTAAGAAACCAATTGATAACGTAAGTCGATATAACTAGTGAAAAGGGCAAAGAATCAAGCATTAACCTTGCCTTTTCCTGAACAACCTGTCCTACAGGGTACCAAACTATCAAACTCATTACCATCAAGTTGATTCTAATTCCTACTAACGCCATAGGACAGAAAACTGCCTCACACGGTTTCCAAGACTATAATCTTTCGGTAGCAGATTGCCAGATTGCAAATAGATAACAACAGAAGACAAATGGTCTGTTTCTTCAACAAATTGCAAGGGGAAAAAAAAATTTACAAAAAAGAAAGACAGGGAAGTAGAACCTATGCATTAAAAGATTTTAGAGGCATGTATCAAATGCAATGTGTAGGCATTTGTTTGATTTCTCATTCAAAGTAACTATGAAAAAAAAATTGAAAAAATCAGCCCAATTTGAACCTTGATCAACTAATGGTATTAAGAATTTGTTAATTTCCTTAGGTTCAATAAAGATACTGATATTTTTTAAAGAACTGTCAACATTAGAGATAAATACAATGATTCATATAGATAAAATATCTAAATAATCTGGGATGATATAGGCATAGGTTGGAATATAGATGAAACAAACTAAACCCGCTGCCACTGAGTTGATTCCAACTCACGGTGACCCTATGGAACACAGGAGAACTACCCCATAGAGTTTCCCAGGCTGCAAAGCTTTATGCAAACAAGCTGCCTCACCTTTCTCCTATGGAGCGGCTGGGGGGTTTGAACTGCCGATTTTTTGGATACCAGCCAAATGCCTTAACCGTTGTACCACCAGAGCTCCTTGGTTGTACCAGGATGATAAGTGTATGTGCTGTATTGTCTTCTTCTCTACTTTTCTAGTATGTTTCACATCTGCCATAGCTCCTACCACACCTACTACCATGCTATGGTTCTCGCCACACTAACCCTATTGGTTGTGTCCTGTTAAAGCTTTTTTATTTATTATTATTATTATTATTTTTAACAAGCACAGCAGCTGATACTGCCTAAATAATGAATAAAACCAATTCAGGTCAAGGCTGACAAGGGCACCACCAACCTAAAGGATAGAGAATACTAGATGAGGCTTAGCTTACGCTGTCTATTCAAATCATAAAACCTGGGATTTTTGACTCATAAGTTTAAGACATGAGAAGTAATCAGAGTGACAGAATTCCTTATTTCCAGTACACGGAGTCCAGAACCATGTACTCTAGACCTGCAAATGTTCTTCTAAAATTCGGAGATATCTTACTATATATACAGCACCATAGCCACCCCTCAGAAAGAAGATGGGACAATCTACTTCCGTAGTGATACTGCCTCAGAAACCCAAGGAGGGGTTGCTATGGGTCGGGTCCGACTCAATGGCATGTAACAACAACAAAATACACATCAAGGTGTGTTTTCTTTTTAATATATATATACATATTTGTTACATGTTTCTTGATTTGACCAAGAAAAATTTCAGTATTTGTAATATAATTTTATAAGAAATACTGGATAAATTAATATGTCCTTTTTAGAGAGAAATTTCCCAAAGGTATGAATAATCTGAAATAGAATATAATTCAAAATCATTACACTTCAGGTAATAAAGTACATTGTTTGGCATAATAATAGTATTTAAATTATAGGTAATAGTGCAGTAGGTGGTATAGATATACCATGTCTGTCCCAAAGTACAGGTATTATATACAACTATTGTTGCTGCTACTACTACTACTGAGATTACTCCAAGTATAAACAATACCACTGAGTAAGCCAGTGATTAGCAAAAGTAAATGTAGAAAACGAAGAAATAATACAGAGAAGTAGATTGATTCACTGACCAACAGACAGATCATTCTGAAGGAATGGAAGGAGCAATCAGATAGGAATTCATTGTGGAAGTGAGGCCTGAACAAGGTTTTGAAAATGAATGAATTTATGTGGTGCTTCCCATCAGAGGCAAGAACACAAGCAAAGGGCAGAAAGATTAAAACAGTTCATACAAATAAAGCTAAACCAAACCTGCTACTATCAAGTCAGTTCTGACCTTGGTGATCCCATGTGTTACAGAGTAGAACTGCTCCATAGGGTTTCTTTGGCTGTCATCTTTATTCGTGCACATTGCCAGGCCTTTCTTCCACAGCACCACTGGGTGGGTTTGAACTGCCAACCTTCAGGTCCATGGCCTACAGCAAACCAAGATGTTGTATGCTGTCAATTTTGACTCAAAGTGAAACCATATAACAGAGCAGAACCACCCTCTAGAGGATTTTCTTGGCTATAATCTTTACAGAAGCTCATCACCAGGTCTGTCAGACAGATGTTATTAGGTTCAGTCAAGTTGGTTCTAACTCATCATGAGCTCAAGTACAACAGAACATAACAGTGCCAAGTCCTGCACCATCCTCACAATTGTTGCCATACTTAAGTCCACTGTTGGAGCCACTGTGTCTATCCATCTCATTTAGAGTCTTCCTCTTTTTTACTGACCTCTGCTTTACCAAGCATGTTACCCTGCTCCAGGGAACAGTCTCTCCTGATAACATGACCAAAGCATGAGAGACAAAGTCTCGGCAGTCTCACTTTTAAGAAGTCTCACTTTTGGGTTCACTTCATCCAAGACAGATCTGTTCATTCTTCTCAAAGTCCATGTGTTTCAATATTATTCATCAACACCATAATCCAAATGCATCAATTCTTCTTTGGTCTTCTTTATTCATTTTCTGGCTCTCACATGCATGTGAGGTGATTTATGAAAATAGCATGGCTTGGATCAAGTTTACCGGGGTCCTCAAAGTAACATCTTTGCAAGTAAGTGCTGGAGAATGAGATCTAAAATGGAATAAGATGAGTAAGCAGTTGTTGCTCCTATTCACAGGTTTTGAAAGGTGATCATCTTTCCACATGAAGGTTTCAACAGGATTTCCAAGTCATTATACTGTTCTTTTTTTCTTGCTTCTCTTCGAGCAGCTATAAATTTGATCATCTCCTTTGTTTTTCTGTAAAAGCTTTGGAGGATATCCAACTTCATGAGGGTTTTAAATGAAGTTTAAGCAATGGGATGCACATCGTGTTAGAACTATGAATGGATTTTTACCAATTATCTCCCCCAAAGTCCTCCATGTAACATGTTGTTGGTAAAGCAAACACCCAACTACCTTTATCTAAAATATTGTATAGCTGCTATACTCCACAGATCCCCACTTTCTGTCTTCTCTATTTTACTAAAGAAATATAGTTTTAAAACAACCACAAACTTTATTCCTTTTTCCACAAAAATTTGTTAAGATGTCAAGATATTGAGCATCATTCATTCTCCTAACCACAGATGAATTAGCAATGCACACTGAAACCTTCCAAGAATACTGTTCAAAAGCTGTCTCCTGAGCATATTATCTCAGTAGTTTGAAAATGCACACTGGAAAGAAAATTTTAGTTATTCATCATGTCATTTTATGTATATATATATATATATATATATATAATGACATGATGAATAACTAAAATTTATATATGTTTTTCTCTAAGTTCAACTTTCCCTATCTTCAAATGTCAGATGATCAAAAATATGAAGGGAATATAAATTTTGAATACAGTTGTTTGTGTGTTCATAGGAAAGTTGCTAGCTGGTCACTTAAAGATGCTGATTAAATGTCCCTTTGTACTACTGCAAGAAGTCCTGGTGGCACTGTGGTTAAGCTACTCCACTAACCAAAAGTTTGGCAGTTTGAACCTACCAGCTGCTCCATGGGAGAAAGATGTGGCAGTCAGCTTGCACAAAGATTTACAACTTTGGAAACCCTATGGGCAGTTTTACTCTTGTCCTGCAGGCTTGCTGTAAGTTAGAAACGACTCACTGGCAATGGGTTTTGAGTTTTTAAAAATAATATTGGGGGAGAATTGGGGCGGGGGGGAGTACAAACCACTAATGAGCTATTTATTTTTCTATTCTTCTTACCTTGAAGTTTTTGCATCTGTATATCATCCTTATAGCATACATAAGAAAGTATTATAAAAATACTTGCCAATCCTACTTGCTCACCACCACTACCACCAACAGTCTCCACCACACCTGTTAAATAGACCAAAAACAATTTTACCTTTTTTTCCCCCTAAAGAGAGAAGAGGGGGAAAGAAATGACTGGCATTTTGATCCTAATCTGGATAAAACACTACACACAGACTTTGTAGTGGTATTTCCTTAGGTGATGTGGGAGAAGACCTAGATAGAAACTTTTTTTGCTCTTCAGAAGACCAAAAAAAAACCCAACAACCAAACTCACTACCATCGAGTCAATTCCTACTGTTGTTGTTGTTGTTGTTATGTGCCGTCGAGTCGGCCCCGACTCATAGCGACCCCTCCTTGGGTTTCCGAGGCAGTATCACTACGGAAGT
>NW_006921589.1:28527482-28536889 GCF_000298275.1 Orycteropus afer afer
TATCACTGACAGCTTTCTACTTCAGGACAGATCTTGAAACATCCTTTGTGATGATGACTGTCACACCATTCCTCTTCAAACTGTCATTCCCAGCATAGTAGATCACATGGTTGTCTGATTCAAAATGGCCAAAACCAGTCCACTTCAGCTCACTAATGCCAAGGATATCAATCTTTATGCATTCCATTTCATTTCTGACAACTTCCAATTTACCTAGTTTCATACTTTGTACATTTCGTGTTCCGATGATTAATGGACATCTGCAGCTGTTTCTCTTCAATTTGAGTGGTGCCACATTAGTAAATGGAGGTCTCAAAAGCTTTACTTTATCCATATGAGTAAGGCTGAGTTTACTCAGATGATGCAGCTCTTTCCCAGTCCCATTTTAAGGGCCTTCTAACCTAATCGGACTATTCATAAAGTTGCGCAGTAATGTATCAAACAGTGTTTCTTTGCTATTCATAAGGTTTTCCCAGGCCAATTATTTGAGAAGTGGACAGCCTCTTCCTTCTTCCTAGTCTGTCTCAGTTTGTAAGCTGGGCTGATACCTGTGCACCATGTGCATCCTGCTGGGTTTTAAACACCAGTGGCTCAGCCTCAAAACTCACATCAACACGTTACCACGGTAGGACAAACCGACAGACAAGTTTGTCTCCCTGTTGGAAACCTCTCCTACCGCCCTTACCTGGGTCCCTGCAGCTGACTCCTCTGTCTAGATTCCTGGGCCTTTTAATCCCCTTTCTCCCGCTCTCCTGCCCTGCTGCTCTGGATGTGCCTGATTTCCTCTCCTCACCTGGATCCCTGTGGCTGACTGCTCCTCTGTCTGGGTTCCCAGCTTTTAATCCCCTTTTTCCTGCTCTCCCCCACTGCTGCTTTGGGTACCTGAGTTCCTCTCCTCACCTAGATCCCTGCAGCTGACTGCTCCTCTGTCCAGGTTCCTGGCTTTTAATCCTCTTTCTCCCACTCTCCTGCCCTGCTGCTTTGAGCGTGCCTGATTTGCCTCTCCTCACCTGGATCCCTGCAGCTGACTGCATACAAGTACACCTGTAAAATTGTTTTAAATTTGCTCTATTTTTAAAAGGAGCTCTGGTGGTGTAGTGCCTAAGGCATTTGACTGCTAACCAGAAGGCTGGAGGATCAAACCTACCAGCCATTCCTCAGAAGGAAGACTGGGCAAACTACTTCCATAGGGACATGCCTTAGAAACCCAAGGAGGGGTCATTAATATTTTTTAAAATGTTTTCATAAAATCTTGGAAAAATATTTAATCTCCTTAAGGTGGCAGTGGGGGAAAAAGAGGTAGTAAATATGGACATACCATAAAATTTTACTTATTATTAAAAACTTCAATTTGATTTATGAAAAGTTTGAGAGATGATTTTTTTAATTCCAAAACACAGAGAAGAAATGCATTTGTTATACATTTTTAATTTTCTGTCAAATCATCACGGTTCTACCAACTTTCACCTGACTGTTCTGTTAATATGAAGAAAGCATTTGTAAAACATATTTATCTTCTACTTGTATCTAAATAACACATAATTATTCCTCAGAGTCATGGGTACTTCATTTTTACTGGAAACATTTTCCACAGTAGTGGCACTTAAATGTGAAAGCAAAGTTCAATTGTTTATCTGTAAATAGACTCACGGAAAGAATAAGGGGAAAGCGAAAGCTAAGAAATTCATAAATATACTTAATTTAAAACATCATATTCCCTGCAATATTTGTGGAGGAGGGAACCAAGCAGAAAAGCGAGTTGTCTAACGTATCATACAGTGCTCATTTTCCCTCAAGTTACACGAGCGTTGCAAATAAAAATCTTCTGCCCAGAGGTTTATCAAAACTCACCTGAACTCTCTACCTTTGGGAATTGCTGCATCTAATTGTTCACTTATTAAATTATAAGTTAGCCCTGTAAAAGTGAAATCCAGAATGCTGAAAATTTTTAGGTTTTCCAGAAACTGACTGTTTAGCCTATATATTAGAAATACCAAATCTGCCATTTATCGCACATACAGAAAACTAGGATTCTTACACCCCATAGTAATGCAAAAAAGTATATTCTAAATATTTAAATGATCCCATTTCAACTTATTTTAAGCTTATTTATCATTTCTGCAACATTAAAAATGCTTAGGAAAGTAAGATAATACAGCTATAAATGATACATCAGTAAATGCTCATATACTTCTTCCCAAAAAAAAGGAATAAATTTTCATTATGTTATGGTACATACAGAAAAAATTTAAAAAAAAAAAACCTGTATGTGTTAAGTACTCAACAGATTTATTTAACAAAAGCTAAAGTCTATAATACAACCTACTCAAAAACAAAGGTTAGATCAGTCTTCCTTAAAAATGTCATTTCAAGGCATGTGTTACAAATATACCTAGAGCTAATAGCAATGTACTGCTTTAATTAGATGGAACAATTTAATTACTTGGAAGGAGCAAAGCTGAGGCAGGTGAGGGAGTCTGAAAGCAGCTAGCTCCAGTGTCATCTCTTTTACTTATTACCTTCGTTACTGATTCTGTCAAGACTTAGTGCACTAAGCCTACAACCAGCAGTCCATCCTAGCAGGGACTGGTGATGGTTTTCCACTAAACAGCAATAAACATGTTTCTATCTGAGTGGCGGATGGCCCTCTCCATCAACAGTCTTAAGCACCGTGTTCCCTGGCCCTCTCTGTTCCTAGTTCCCATGTTGGAGAACTGATGCCAGTGCTTCAGTAGATGGCACTCTTTCCTCTAACACAACTGTCCACCGACTTCTAACACAATACAGGGAGCATGCAGCCCTAGTACTTACTGGTCAATAGCTTTTAATTTGGATCTCACAACTACTGCCCTGGCAGAAGGATACATTGCTTTCTGAAAATAAACAAAAATGGAGATGAAAAATTAGGCTACATATCAGGTATTCTGATATTTTAAGTGCTTTCCAACCTGAGGGCTCAACTTCTGGCATTATATCAATGTTTCACTGCTATTCAAAAAGATTTTCAGCACTAATAGAGACAATGTTCCAGCATTCTATCAAACAAGAATTATAATGATGTGCAAAGACCTGGAATTAGAAAATCAAAAGGTAAGAACTCATTCAGCATTTCTCAAACTGAAAGAACTGAAGAAAATATTCAAGCTCAAGTTGCAATACTGAAGGATTCTAGACATAATATTAAATAATGCAGGAAGTATCAACAGAAGTTGGAAGGAACACAGAGTCACTGTATCAAAAACAACTGGTCCATGTTCAACTAATTCAGGAGGTAGCATATGATCAAGAACTGATGGTACTAAAAGAACACGTCCAAGCTGCACTGAAGAAATTGACAAAAAGCAAGACTTCAGAAATTCACAAAACACTCACTGAGATGTTTCAACAAACTGATGCAATGTTGGCAGCCCTCATTTATAATAAGAAACTTGGAAGATAGCTACCTGGCCAATCAATTGGAAGACATGCATATTTGTGCCCATTGCAAAGAGAGGTGATCCAACAGAATGCAGAAATTATTAAGTAATATCATTAATATCTCATGCACATAAAATTTTGCAGAAGATAATTCAAAAAATAGTTGCAGTGGTACATCAACAGGTTACTACCACAAATTCAAGCCAGTTTCAGAAGAGTGTGTGGAATGAGGGATATGATTGCTAATATCGGATGGATCTTGGCTGAAAGCAAAGAAAACTAGAAAGGTGTTACTTGTGTTTTACTAACTATGCAAAGGTATTGACTGTGTGGATCATAAAAAAACTGTGAACAACATTGCAAAGAACGGGAATTCCAGAACATTTAATTGTGCACATGTGGAACCTTCACACAGACCAAGAGACAACCACTCAAAAAGAGCAAAGGAACACAGCATGGCTTAAAATCAGGAAGGGTGTGCATCAGGGTTGTAGCATTTCACCACACTTACTCACTCTGCATGCTGAGCAAATAATGCAAGAAGTTGGACTATATGAAGAAGACCATGGCATCGAGATTGGACAATGACTCATTAACAACCTGCAATATGCAGATGGCACAACCTTGCTTGCTGAAGCACTTACTGAAGAAGAGCAAAGACTACTGTCTTCAGTAGAGATTACATCTCAACATAAAGAAAACAAAAATCCTCACAATCTGACCAATAAGCAAGATCTTGATAAACGGAGAAAGGAATTAATTTTACTTAGATCCACAAGCAATGCCCATGGAAACAGCAGTTGAGAAACTAAACAATACTAGTTTGTCCTGGAATTTAATTCACCCCCATGGCTTCTAGCCAAACAATACAGAGGCATACAGGATATACATTTACACCAGGTAGATACCCTCCTTAGAATGATCAATCATAGGAGAACAGAAGGGCAGTATTCATACAGGGAGATAGCTCAGGGGGCAGGCATGGGGAAAAAGGACACAGGGAAGAGCTAACTACAGAGAGGAAATGGAAAGAGAGCAGTTACACCGTGGGGACTGCAGTCAATGTCATGAAACAAAATGTGTATGAACTGCTGTATAGAAAATGAATGTGCTCTGTAAACTTTCACCCAAATCACAAGGAAAAGTAAATAATTAAAAAAAAAAAAAAAGAAATCAAACAAACTACTGGATTAGGTAAATCTGCTACAAAAGACTTCTTCAATGTATTAAAGAATACAGAGGTCATTTTGAAGACTATGGTGTGACCAATCCAAGCCTTGGTACTTTCAATTGCTTAACTGCTTAATGCTTGATATTTTCAATCCACTGCCATTGAGTGGATTCCAACTCATAGCAACCCTATAGGACAGAACAAGTCTATAGTGTTACTAGGAATTCTGTAAATTTTTATGGACCCAGATTGCTTCATCTGTCTTCTGCAGAGCAGCTAATGGGTTCGAACTGCCAACATTTTGGTTAGCAACCAAATGCTGTAACTACTGCACCACCAGAACTCCTTATACATTTACTAGAACTGCTAGAACAAGGATGCTGAGAAACTGGATCTCATATATAAACTGTAGGTTTGTTGTTGTTGTTATGTGCCATCAAGTCAGACCTGACTCATAGCAACCCCTCCTTGGGTTTCCAATGCAGTATCACTATGGAAGTAGATTGCCCCATCTTCCTTCAAACAACTATTATAAAATAAGAACACCTCATTTATTTGTATTCTAAAGGGAAGGATCCCTGATGCCATATTGGTTAAACGTTCAACTGCTAACTGAAAGATCAGTGGTTCCAACCCAGCAGTCACTTCATGGAAAAAAATATGTAGCACTCTGCTCCCATGAAGACCACAGCCTTGGAAATTCCATGGGGCCATTCTACTCTGTCCTATAGGAGTGCAAGGAGTCAAAATCAACTCAATGGCAACAAGTTAATGGGATATAATGATATATATAAGTTACAGGATAAAGTAGTATTTGTAATATTAAAATAGTCTTCTAATACAATAATGATTAAATGAGGCTCTCCACGTGTTTTAAATTGTGCCTCCCAAAGAAGGTATGTTGAAGCACTCACCCCTGTACCTGTGAAGTTGACCTTGTTTGGAAATACAGCCTTTGAAAACACTATCAGTTAAATTAACTTGAGGCCATACTCCAGTAGGGAGGGTCCTAATCCTGTGTGACTAGTTCTTTATAAAGAGAAGAGACAAGAGGCAGAGGAAAGATAGCCATGTGATGATAGAGTAGATACAGCTGCAAGCCAAGAAATACCCACCAGAAGCTAGGAGACAGCCGTGGAGCGATTTCTCTCTTGGAGTCCTCAGAAGCCATCAACAAGTCTAATATCATTATTTTATTATTTGGACGTGTAGCCTCCATAACTGTGAGAAAATAAATGTCTGTTCCTTAAAACTACCTACTTTGTGGTATTATGTTACACCAGACTTAGGAAACTAACACACTATGAAATACATTTAACCTGACAACATATATACAACATGCAACACTCCTAAACGTGAGCAATTTTCATATCAACAAAGAACTTCTAAGAGTAAATGAGTTATATGTACATGTCCGTGCATTTATGAACTTTGTAGACTCAATAGGGAATACCACATAGGGACAACACAAGTGCTGTCGGAGTTAAGAGAAGAGAGATCAGTTTATGTAAAAGAGAATGATGGCAGGCTTTTTGGAGGAGGGGCCACTTGAGTGGCTTTTGAAAGATGGATATGATTTCTACTGGTAGGAAAGCTGGGTGAGGTCTTACAAGTCAATTGGCACAGAACACATGGTACCAGGAAGACAGGAAAGTGAGAAGAAGGTTCCAGTTGTCCCATCTTACTTATTAGAAAGGTGGAACCCAGGGTGAAAGGCTCCTGCTGAGGAAATTCCAGTCCAAGATTTGGCTGTCATCAAGTATTTCCATTGCCAAGTGGGACAGGATGTGAATTAACAGTTTAAGCAGCATGAATTTTAGGTAATTAACAACAAGGGGTTCTCAGCCTTTTTTTTTTTTTTTTTTTTTGAGAAAGGTACTGATGTTGGCCTTACAACATTTGTCCACTAGGTTTTGCCACTGTACATCTGAAATTGTGACTTCTACTTTCTGCAATCTACCGTCTTTAGAGAGAGAATGGCTAGCACCTACAGCAGAGTTGAAATAACCTCCCGGATAAAGTTCCAAGGAATAAACTAAGATTACAACAATAATTGTACAAATTAATACTTTTGAACATAAAAGTATTTGATAGTCACCTAGGTGAATTCAAGACACACTTTAACAACATAAAATCTTACTGGTCACTGTTTTGAGCTGTATCTACCCAACCCGACTCATAGCGACCCCTCCTTGGGTTTCCGAGGCAGTATCACTACGGAAGTAGGATTGCCCAACCTTCCTTCCGAGGAGTGGCTGGGGTTTGAACTGCCAGCCGTCTGGTTAGCAGGCAAGTGTCTTAGCCACTATGCTACCAGAGCTCCCCAAATAAATTAAATAATGGCTAATTTAGAAACACTGTAGTTTTCTCTCTTCTTCCCAACCCTGACTCAAAGATAGCCTTACTCTGACATTATGAAGAGTATGAAAATTTATTTAAGGAAAAGTAGGTAAAAAGTTTCCAGGAAAGTCTTAACATATTTCAGAATAAAACAAGAAAATGAAATATCCTGCTTACATAAGAAATTTCAGAAATTCAATATTATACCTTAAAAATGAAGAAAAGACATTATTTTATTCTACTTCTCCATTCCCAAGATATGCTGAATAGAGTTAAAATTAATTCAAGGAGATTGCAAACTCAACATTTGGGAACAGACTGCATTATTTAGTAGAAATACTGTAAAAACCAAGAGATTGGATTCTAGCATAGTGCCTAGCTTAGAGCAAAAGGAAAAAAGAATCTCTATCTACAAAGGTCCTTCACTGGTTTAGTAATTTTGTTCTACCCCCATTTTTGATGGTTAATACCCTCTATTATTTCAAGTATTCCTTTAGTTACTGTGTAGATCACACATGATATACTATTTTCCTTTATGTTAGAACATTCAATAATCTAATATTCCATTCACTAAAATATGTAATAAATACCCACGTGTTACAGAAGTTGGAATATTTTCAAACTCTCAGGAAACAAACAGAGGTACACGTAAGCTTGGTATTCATTTTATTTTGATGTGCAGATACCAGATGTTGAAGATAACACAAAAACTCTGATCAATGTCCTGTGAGCTGAAAACTCAGAAGTAACCTTATCCAGATGTGGGCTTGCAAGATCTGATAGGTTGGGGCTGCTTATCCTGGCCTACTGAGAGCCTCCCAAAAAATATGACACCCTGAAAGAAATATCCAAGGAAAAGCATCACAGCAAAGCTAAGCACCCACTCTCTGTAACCCTCTTGATAACAACAGCCATTCACTACATGTTGTGGATTTAGGAGAGGACGTGGAATGATGAATGTCACTGCTGATGTTAGATGGATTCGGGCTGAAAGCCGGGAATACTAGAAAAGATGTTTACCTGTGTTTTTTTTCACAGTGGAAAGGCATTCAACTGTATCATAACAAGTTACGGATAACACTGAGCAGAATGGGGACTCCAGAATA
This sequence comes from Orycteropus afer afer, assembly GCF_000298275.1. NCBI lineage: Eukaryota > Metazoa > Chordata > Mammalia > Tubulidentata > Orycteropodidae > Orycteropus > Orycteropus afer. The sequence continues at coordinate 28,535,517 of NW_006921589.1, forward strand.
CTTTATTGTGCTCATGTGGAACCTGTGGTTTGAACAAATGGAAGTTACTGCATGGTTTAAAATCAGGAAAGGTGTGTGTTAGGGCTGTATTCTTCCACCATATTTATCCAATCTGTATGTTGAGCAAATAACCCAAATAGTTGGACTATAGAAAGAACAATGTGGCATCAGGATTAGAGGAAGACTCACTAATAACCTGCAACATGCAGACAACACAACCTTGCCTGCTGAAAATGAAGATGACTTGAAGCACTTACTAATGAAGAACAAAGAGTGCACTCTTCAGTATGGATTACATCTCAATATAAATAAAACAAAAATCCTCACAACCTGACCAATAAGCAAGATCTTGATAAATGGAGAAAGGACTGAAGTTGTCAAGGATTTCATTTTACTTAGATCCATGATCAACATCCATGGAAGTAGCAATAAAGAAATCAAAAGATGTATTGCACTAGGAAAGCATGCTCCAAAAAACCTCTTTAAAATGTTAAAAAACAAAGATGTCACTTTGAGGACTAAGGTGCCTGATCCAAGCCATGTATTTTCAAGTGCTTCATAAGCAGGTAAAAGCTTCACTATGATTAAGGAAGACCAAAGAACTCATGCTTTTGAATTATGGTGTTACCAAAGAATACTGGATATAAATGGACTGCCAGAAGAATGAGAAGCTCTGGTAGTTTAGTGCATAAGACATTTGACCACTAACCAGAAGGCTGGTAGTTCAAACCCACCAGCCACTCCTCAGAAGGAAGATTGGACAATCTACTTCTGTAGGGATACCACCTCGGAAAGCCAAGGAGTGGTCGCTATGAGTCACAATTTATTTGATGGCAGTGAGTTTGGTTTGGTTTAGCCAGAAGAATAAACAAATTGCCTTGGAAGAAGTACAGCCAGAATCCTCCTCAGAAGCAAGAGCGGTGAAATTTCATCTTTTGTACTTGGGACATGTTATGAGGAGTGTTCAGTCCCTAGAGAAGGACATCATGCTGGGCAAAGTACCTGCAAAAAGGGCAAGGAGGCCACATGTTCTGACCTCCTCTAACCCCACAGGAGGAAGACAGAATCACCATCAATAGCCCAAGGCCTATTACTGCAAGGCCAGACATGCTGCCTCCCTCCAGCCCTTTCACCAATGGTTCCTCCCAAAGCACCCACCACCTCTCTCCTGGGTTCGACACAGAACTCACAGATTACGGGGTTTATTAGGAAAGCACCAGGCTACAATCCAAGTTCAGGAAAAATGCTCAGTCTCTCTCCCAGCCCACAATCTCTCACAATGTCTCACAGTCTCTCTCCCAGCAGTGCGTGTCCCTCAGTGTCTCTCTCGGCAATGCATGGCTCTTGCGTCTCTTTCCCAGCAGCATGTGTCT
>NW_006921589.1:28536989-28550787 GCF_000298275.1 Orycteropus afer afer
GAGAGACTTCTTCTGCCTCTAGGAGGCCTTTTGAGACCAGCAGAGCGGCCAAAGCAACCAATCATAACGTCAGAATTCTAAGCACCTGAGAGAGAGCAGGAACCTCCCAGAACATTGCTTACCCCAGGTGGATAACTTTTACAATCAGGAGCTCCTCAGTTGCTCACAGCAAATTCCACCACAGAGTTTACAAAGACTCATGTCTAGAAAAGCCATACTAAGTAATTTACTAAGTAATTTACTGCACTAAGTAATTCACCACAGTACCAAACCAAAAACCAAACCCACTGCCATCAAGTTGGATCTGACTCATGGCGACCCCTCCTTGGGTTTCCAAGGCACTACAGAAATAGATTGCCCACCTTCCTTCCAAGGAGTGGCTGGTCAGTTTGAATCACCAGCCTTCTGGTTAGCAGTCAAATGCCTTAGGCATTGTGCCACCAGAGCTCCAAAAAAGTATAGGGTCAGTGAAAAAGAAGATCCTCAATGAGATGAATTGACACAATGGCTGCAACAATGGGCTCTCAAGTATAAAAATTATGAAGATGCCACTAGACTGGGAAGTGTTTCATTCCGTTGTATATAGGGTCTTTATGAGTTACAACTGACTCAATGGAACCTAACAATAACAACAACTCACAATGGATCATGAATTTTTTTAGGTGATTGGGCAAAGAGTGGCAGGGATGGGGATAACCTTGAAGATGAGAGGAAGATATGTCAATCTTGAGGGGGCTACAATCTGACCCATCTAAAAGAGAACTGAGTGGGAGGGTTTAATCTCACAAGAATGCACTTCCTACTACAACAATGCCATAGGGCTGGTAAAGCCTACCATGATTATGTAAACCAAGCTGGGAGAAGGAAAGGGGACAAGGACTACAGTGGTAAGAAATGGCCTTAGAACAAGGACCATCTAGCATTGTATTAAAAACACTAAAAAATACTGCCAATATGTCATGTTTTGTGTATACAGGACCCATCTTGGGATAACACCCCAACTTCACTGTGGCTTTCACAATGGAGTTTCAAGTTCTTTCAAATTTCTTCCCAACCTTGCCACCCCTGCAAGTTATTCATGATGGTTATTTATAATTTGACATGAGATCTTGAGGAAGGAAGAAGTATCATGATTGTCAGGAAGATTTTTCTGGTGGCAAATCCTAAAAGATAGTCATTTTTCTCAGCCTGGGTCACCTTAGTGCTGAGCTATTCAATTTCTCACTATTATGAAACCTGAGGCTCCCAATCATACTTTCTCTACTTCCCTGAGGAAGTACTATGGAAAAATGAATCAAAGTATTTCTTCCCTACTCTACCAGGTGAGAATATCCCAGAGAGTCCTTTTGAAGATGTCTAAGATTAACTGCTAACAATTACTGGAACAAAGACAGATGGATTTAAAAACTCCTCTGTAATAAGATTTTCCTGTATACCCACTGTTGTTGTTGTTGTTGTTGTTGTTGCTGTTGTGTGCCGTCGAGTTGGACCCGACTCATAGCGACCCCTCCTTGGGTTTCCGAGGCAGTATCACTACGGAAGTAGATTGCCCCATCTTCCTTCTGAGGAGTGCAGTCAAGTGCCTTAGCCACTATGCTACCAGAGCTACCGTATACCCACTAGAATTACTAAAAGACGACTGACAACATTAAATGGCGGAGAGGATGTAAAGCATTTGTAATTCTCATTCACTGATGCTGGTGTGTAAAATGGTACAACTACTAGAGAAAGCAGTTTGGTAGTTTCTTACAAAGTTCAACATACATCTACCCTATGACCCTATAATTTCACTCCTAGGTATTTAACTAAAATAAGCAAAAACATATGGCCACTGAACACCTTTTACAAGAATGTCCATAGGCACGTGAGTCATAATAAACAAATACTAGAAATAGCTGAGATATGCAACAGGAAAATGGATGAACACACTGTTATAATCATAAATGAGATACTGTTTAGCAATAAAAAGGAATGCACTACAATAATACACACAACAAGAAGGATGAATCTCAAAAATATTATGCTGAGTAAAAGACACCAGGCATCTAAATGTACATACTATATGATCCTATTTACATACAATTCTGAAATAGTTAAAAATAATGCATGGTGATAGAATCAGATTAGTGCATACTTCTATAGTGGGGGTTGTTAATTGGGAAGGGCATGAGATAACTGTCTGGATTAACGAAGTGTTCTTAATAGCCCATATTTTGACAATATTGTTCCTCTTGGTATTGTAAAGGAGCTCTGGTGGCACTGTGGTTAAAGTACTGGGCTGCTAACCAAAAGTCAGCAGTTAAAATCCACCAGCCACTCATCCACCAGCCACTCCATGGGAGAAAGATGAAGCAGTCTGCTTTTATAAAGATTTACAGTCTTGGAAACCATACATGGCTATTCTGCTCTGTCCTATAGGGATGCTATGAACCAGAATCAATGTGATGGCAGTGGGTTTGATATTGTGAACTTTGAAATATGTCAGCTACTTGTTAAAGGGAAACCAAGACATAGTGTCCAGTTGTCCTAGGAAGTGCAGAGATGTTGGGTGGTGGAGAGAGGAGCCAGGAGGTAAGATGGCGGACCATCAGAGAGACTAAAGTAGATACGAAGCCAGGTCTGTGAAAGGAAAAGAAGAGTGATTATAGAACATGTGCCTCCTTCTCCTACCTGAAGAGAAATCCTAGATAGTTCAGGATCTACCTAGTAATTCTGGTTACCCTATGAAGTAGGCACTGTTCATAGTCACCAATATGCCAATTCTTCCATCTCCAGGAATTTCTGGCCATAACTCACCACCTTAGTCACTTCAAAGGTGTCACCTTAGGTCAAAGCTTCTATTTTCTGGAGTTCCATCCACAAGCCTTTCTTACCTTGCTCTAAAGGCCATAAAAATACATTGATATGGAGATCCATGAGATCATAGCAGCCTAGAATTCTGAGCCAACCATTGGAAGAAAACTACCCAAGAGTGTCACTTTGACCTTCGGTGGACTGTGTGGGTGAGAAATAAATTTCTATTGTGTTATACCTCTGAGATACAGGGGTGATTAGTTAACCACAACATTCTCTAGATTATCTTAACAGACTATTTCTTCTTTCATATATTTCTAAAACTTATCCATTTAGAATAAAAATTAACAGTTATGTATATGACACCACGTCACTAAATTGTTATTGTTAGCTGATATCATATGGGCTCAGACTCATGACAATCCCATGTGCAGCAGAATAAAGCTCTATCCAGTCCTGTGTCATTTCCATAACTGGCTGAAGATTAGATCTCTGTCATGCATAGGGTTTTCACTGGTTGACTTTCATAAGTAGACTACTAAACCTTTCTCCATAGTCTGTCTTAGTCTGGGTGTGTGTGGGGGGGGGGGTGGACCACTGCCATTGAGTTGATTCCAATTCACAGTGATGCCCACCAGGTTTCCGAGGCAGTAAATCTTAACAGGTGTAGATTGCCTCATCTCCCGTCCACAGAGTGGCTGGTGGGTTTGGACCACCAGTGTTCTGGTCAGCAGTCAAATGCCTTAGGCACTGTGCCACCAGAGCTCCTTAACCTAATCAGCAACATAGCAACACCCAAGCCCCCACTGCCAGACAGGTGGTGGCCACACATGAGGAGCACAAGTCAGGAAGCCAACCCAAGTCTCACTCAGCGGCAAAAATTCTACTGGTGAACTACCAGTGTCCCATTAACCCCATTAACAGATTCCAAGAATATGATTTAGCCCCCATCTGCCAAGGCATGCTCTAATAAGGGACAAATGGCACAGACGGTAACCAAGATATGCCAGTTTGAGGTACTACCGCATCACTAAGAGGGGTCCACAGAGCCCATGGTCAGCACCAATGGTCATGCAGTCTACTACTGGCCAAAAGGCTGAGTTCAAATCTACCTGCAGGTACCTTGGAAAACAGGCTCGATGATTTGCTTCTGAAAAGTCAGCCTTGAAAACTCTAGGGGGAAGTTCTACTCTGGACATATAGGGTCACTATGGGTCAGAAACAGCACAATGGCAACCAACAACAAAAACAACACAGGAGGTCCAGCACTAACACCAGAGCTCTCCCTTCTCTAAGCTATAGTAAAATGAATTTTACTCACATTTATAAATAATTATAATGGTGCCACATATGTAATTTGCTGGAAATGTCAATAAAGGTTCTCAAAAGAGTGCATTCAAAACAACCTACAGAATTTCTTCAGATTGCCCTATTCCTTGTCCCATCCCCCATCCCCTGCAGGCTGTTTCAGAATGGAGACTATGCCACAGTGAGCCATCCGTACTGGCAGAGGGTGGCGTTCCCTGAAGGTGTTCTGGGCTTCAACATGCCTAGATACGTAACACACAACATAAGGCTAAGTATACAGACAGTGCCTATCCCCTACCACTTCTTATTCTTAGTCTATGCAGGTGGCATACGGCGTTCAGATCTGGCTTAGCACCTTCTCATGTCTTGTATACTATCAAGCATTATTATTTCAGGATACCACTGATCACAGAGATTGGCACTGTTCACAAATAGTACAGTTCCACTCCTTCCCTCTGAAGTTAAGGTATGCTGCTGTGACTTGCTCTGGTGAATGAAACATGAATAGAGGTGAGGTAGGTCACTCCTGGCCTGTCACCTTATAGTCCTTGCATAAATCAACACAGTATTTTTCCTGTTTCATTCATTATAAAAGGCAGTGTCAATGGAGTTGTCAACCCAGGACTCTGAGTAACCAACTCATATTGAACATACAATGTAAACAAGTGGTTTATATTGGTTGTGTTATGCCAGTGTAACTTTAAATATCTTGATACAAGAGTCTTCCGATATTGCTAAATTTTTATCTACTTTTCCTTTTCCTTACATATTGTTTTGACTTCTTATCTTTGTCTCCTACTCCTCTCAGCTTTTGTATAAAAACGTTGATACTTCTTCTACAAGCAACTGACCTTGCAGAACCGAAGGATGCTAATTATAAATTTTATAGCTGACTTTTTTAAAACTATTTGTTCAGAGATGAGAGAGAAAAAAGGGGAGAGAGAGCAAGACAGAGAGAGAGGAATGAATGGATATAAACAGGGGGAGGCAGTGGGGTATGGTGACAACAGTACACCTATTTAAGAATTCAAAGCGATTACAGAAGCTCAAGAAGGTCTCATTCTGGACAGTAAGAGGACTTTCACAGGGAAGTAAAACTAGAAGCCTTTGAAATGAAAGTAAAGTCCAACCAACCATGGAGAGAGACATTCCCAGGTATGCCTGAAGGCTTAAAGAAAACCTGGCACAGGGCCCAAATAAAATTGGAGCTCACTTGAACATGTACATTAGGTAGGTACACTCCTTGGAGAGATCAATCATGGGAGAATAGAAGGGCTGTGTATGCACAGGGAGACAGCTGGGAACAGAAGTGTATGGGAGGGAAGGACATAGGCAAAATGTGGCTATGGGGAGGAAGTGGGAGGAGATCTGTTGCACTGTGGGAGACTGCAGTCAATGTCATGAGACAAAGTGTATGTGAACTGCTATAAGGAAGATGAATTTGCTCTGTAAAGTTTCACCCAAATCACAGTAAAATTTAAAAAAAAAATTGGAGCTTACTTATTCCTATTTGTAAGGAATTACCAAATGTACTTGCTTCAAAAACTGCTTACAATCTTCGAGTTAACACAGGGGTGGGGAAGAGGACAAAATGGAAACTAACATGAAAGGATAGAAACAATATTTACAATGAAGGACAGGGCTTATTTAAGATTCATTGGTCATTAAAGTATTAAAAATGTGGAGATCTCACTCTGAATTTAGAATTATACCAAAAAAGGTTTATCTTTACAAAGAAGAGTATCTGATAATTTGGAAAATGTTCTATCATGTTTGAAATAAGAGAGTCCGAAAACATCTGTCAATGAAAAACAAAAAACCAAACTCACTGCTGTCGAGTCTATTTGACTCATAGCGACCCCTCCTTGGGTTTCCAAGGCGGTATCTCTATGGAAGGATACTGCCCAACCTTCCTTCCGAGGACTGGCTAGTGGGTTTGAGCCACCAGCCTTCTGGTTAGCAGTCAAATAGAGCTCCAAAATTATCTCTTGTATTTAAACTAAGAATGAGTTGACAAAATTTTAAGTATTGCATGTTAAGTATAAAATATAAAATTACAGGTAAAACAAGTCTCTGTAGGCTTCAGTTCCATAGATTTTATTTTATTTTCAATGTTGTAGCCTCTCCCAGAACCACAGAATGCAAAATAGTAGATGCTCAATAAATGTTGAATTTAACAGTTTAAGGGTTTCCTTCAGAAACACTGTGACTACTGTGTGATTTTCAACGTTAGATTTATCTCCCTAGCACTCAGACAGATGAAAACTCTTTTAACGCATGATACAACTTTTTTGTTGGTTGCTTCAGTGAGGTAATGCTTAAATTACGTGATCAAGCCTCTTCTTCTCCAATGACACAGTCTCAGAGATATGTTCCCTGTGTGGAAACAAGGAGCCCTTGGGATGTGCAAACTGCTAGCAAGCTCAGCTGCTAAGTGAAAGGGTGGAGGCTCCAGTCCATTCAGAAGCACCTCAAAAGAAAGGCCTGACAACCCGCTTTCCAAAACTCAGCCACTGAAAACCCCGGGAGCCCAGTCCCACTGTGACAAATGTAACAAACCAGAGTACGCTATCTCTGCGCACTGATGTTTAACACATATCTAACCTGAGTACCAGAAAGCAGTCAATACTCCGTTTACCTCCACAGGGCCAGATGCTTAGGCAATATCACTGTCTGTACCACTTTCACCAGGTAGTTAGAAATGGCATACAAGCCACAGATGGAGGAGATTTTTAAAAGCATATTAAACCCTTGTACCTAATTAGAAAAGACATTTATAAAGTTAAAGCAGTGGGTCTTTAATAGTTTTCCCCCTGCTGCAGTTAGGTCCCAGGCTTAGTGACCTGGAGGTTTACTCACCTTAAGACTGCAAAACTGGAGTATTTCCATAAGCTGGCACAACAAGTACGATTGAATTTTATTGTTTTTAATAAGCAATCTGGAAACTTCAAAGGTATATAAATTCTGAGCAGGAACCAGATTACTTTTCTAGGGTAGACAGACATGGTAATAAGATTAGTTCGTGTGGCCTTAAAAATTAATGCCTATAAATCATGTTCTGATGGTAGCTTGCCATTAAGATGAAAATAAAGCAAAATTCCTATAACCAAGGATTTTGGTCTATTCCTCCCTACCAATGAGTCAGTTCGGAGTAAACTGGTTCCTATGTAAAATGCCACCTAGATCTCCTCGTCATGTCCCTGTGTGGTGACACTGTAACTATTTGAAACTACCAACTACTGCCATATTGATATATGTTCAACACTTCATACTTCTGCAAAAGAAGAAATGAGTGAAGCACAAAAGGACAGTTCAGTTTTCACCACCAAGAGCCAGTGATGAAATGCCTGCCAATTAATTCTCCAGCGACCATCCCTCAGCTTACACCGAGAACTTGAAGACATGAGCTCATCAACAGTCATGCAGTGAGGCTATTGGGTGGCACACATTTAGAATGCAAAATAATGTCCAAGAGCTGACCTTCCCCATTATCAGCATCACAACCCTGCTGAATGGCCACAAAACCAACAGTCAGCACTCTGCTAAAAAGGAAGAGAAGGGGAGGGGAAGGAGACAGCTTCTCTCAGAGCAAAGAGGCATAGATAGATGTGAAATCCAGTTGATTTGGGCAGAAAATATCACAGCATGAAAGTACATAGCAAGAAACACCAAGAAGCCAATGTACAGGCAGTTAAGGGAACAGAAAATGAAGAGAATTATTTATTTAGGAAAGTATTGCTTTCATAACTTCTAAATGAATACAAAATAAGAGTGAAAGAGCAAAAAATCTAAAGTACAGCAAAAAAAGAAAGAAAATTCAATTTCCCAAGAGCTTTAAGTGATATGTATAAAAATCAGTATCAAACCTGTTGCCATAGCTCATAGCAACCCTACCAGAGAGAGCAGAAGTGTCTCATAGGATTGCCAAGGCTGTAAATCTTTACAGAAGCAGAGTACCACATCTTTCTCCAGCAGAACAGTTAGTGGGTTGAAAGAGTCAACCTTCTGATTAGCAGCCAAGTGCTTAACCACTGTGCCACCGAGGCTCCCTCTCAAGAGCACATATGCCAGAATATTCAGTAATGCTATTCAAGTAAGAACTATACTGTCTGTGGGAGCAGAATAACGACCCCCAAAAGATGATGTAATCCCCACAACCTGTGAATATGTCATGTTGCAGGGCAAAGGGTGCAGATGGAATTAAGGTTGCTAAATGAGCTGTCCATAAAATAGCTTCCTAGTAGCCTGAGTTTTCCAGATGGGCCCAATATAATCACAACAATCCTTAAGAGGAGGACGACGAGGAATCTGAAGAGAGACTCAGAAAGATGGTAATGCAAGAAGGGCTCGGCCTGACATTGCTGGTTCTGAAAGAGGAAGGAAAATGACTATAAGCTGGGAAAGAAATGAATTCTCCCCTAGAAACTCCAGAAAGCAATGTGGACCTTATGACATCCTGATTTTAGCCCACTGAGACAGATGTCAGACTTCTGACCTCCAGAACTGAAAGATGTTAATTCTTTATTGTTTGTTGCCACTAGGTTTGTGTTAAATATGTTACAAAGCAACAGGAAACAAATACACTGCCCTATTTACCAATCTTTCCTCTCTGCACTCCAGCAATGGGGATGCAAGAAAATGATTTCATACTCTGGGGATGAATAATAGAAAGAGGAGGTAAGAAAGGAGAAGAGAAGCCAGCTATATCCACTTGCCCCCTGCAAGTGGCTTCCTCACAACAGACCTGAGTTGGGTTAAAAACATAGCAATTCACCTTGCTTGAGGTCTGAAAGTGTGACTATTGCACTAGACTGGGCGTATTAATTACTGACAGGAGGACATTTTAATACTTCAAGTTGACCAGAAAAGTTGTAAGATTCATCCTACATTTCAACCAGGGTCAAACAGATAACTAACGATATGGACAAAAATTAAAGGGACAGTAAAACAATCCAAACAAACAAAAAAACAAACCTCAAACCCACTGGATTCCAATACATAGCAACCCGTTAGGACAGAGCAGAAATTCTCCATCGGGTTTCCAAGGCTTTATGTAAACAGATGACCTCATCTTTCTCCAGCAGAGTAGCTGGTGGGTTTGAACTACTGAATTTTTGGTTAGCAGCTGAAAGCTTTAACCACTACACCACCAGAGCTCCTAAAGGGAGAGCAGGTAACAAAAATAAAGTTGCTGTCTGATTATCTCTCGAGTCCTGCTTATTCAACATGACAGCCACATACAGTTGAAAAGGACTAGGAAACAGTAAGCCCAAAAAAGGGTATAATACGACTAATCAGAAACTTGACCTCCACTCTACTAACGAGGAATCTTCACATTTGAGAAATAATGAACATAATGATTAAGGTACTATGAAACTATAAAAAAAATAAAGATAAAAGAAAGAATCAAAAATAAGAGTGCTACAGATTACGTAAAGGCATACATATACACACAGAGAGAAGAGACTGGGACTGTTTGAAATAAAGGATGACTCAATAATTTTTTCCTCCGTTAAAGTCCAAAAGGAGGTAACTTCTATTTAATCCTGGTACATTAAGCACAGGTATTTCTTTCAGCAACTTCCCCAAATCCCCAATTCCCACCATGAAAACAATGGAATTAAAAATGTATCACTACAGATGAAAAATGGAACACAATTTGGAAGGCTGAAAACAGATAGATGGGTAATACGTGGCTTTAACAAAGCAAAGAAGGCAAATAACTAAGCCATCACAGAGGGAAGCCAACCAGAAGCCAACCATTTAGGATCCAGAGGCGCCAGGAGCTGAAAACAGAACAGCTGAATGTCAGTGCAGGTGCTCATCTTCCTCAATGTAAATGGCCGATTAGACATTTACTCAATGGAGAAACACAACTCGACAGACTATGAACTTGGGATATAAACTTTGCTAACATGAGGCATGGATGAGAGCAAGAATAAGCCCTGAGAAATTAAATGAGAGCCTGAATTAAAAATGAATGGATGATGAGGTTTCCCCAGCTAAGCAACCAGGATGTTTGTTTTCCAGGATTATACCCCTGAGGCATGAGACTGCAGGATTACTCTAAAGCGCTGGTTCTCAAAGTGTGATCCACACTCCCAAAAGGCAGAAAGGCGGGAGGGGGTCAATGAAATCAATACTATTTTCATGATAATTCTTAAGGTATCACTTGCCTTCTCTCACTGTTGAAATTTGTAAACATAATAGTGGCTAAGGAGCTCTGGTAGCTTAGTGCCAAAGGTCCTTGACTGCTAACCAGAAGGCTGGCGGTTCAAACCCACCAGCCACTCCTCGGAAGGAAGATGTGGCAATCTACTTCTGTGGTGACACTGCCTCAGAAACCCAAGGAGGGGTCGCTATGAGTCGGGTCTGACTCGACGGCACATAACAACAACAACAGTAGCTAAGACAGCTAGAATCTTAGGAAGAATCACAGTAGTGGTGTCATAACAACGGTGCCATTGTTTTCTTCACTATCACACACTGACAGTTTAAAAAAAAAAAAAAAAACGATTTTACTTGGAAATTGTGATGAAATGTAAAAGTTATCTATTTTACTAAATCGCAACCTTTGATTATATGTCATTTCAACATTTCTGTGAACAAATGAGAGGTGTATATAAAGCACTTCTGATAACAAAATAATGTGGTTGTCCCCAAGAAAAACATGTGTGCCACTCACTGTGTGACTTGTAACTTGAACCAAAGGCTTTTTCATAGAATTCAACTTTTACTCCAAAAAATGACAGACAGAAATCATGTGAATAAACCAGGTGGACAGACATTTCCTAAAAAAAAAAAATGAACATAGTGAGCCAGTCACTTCAAGGAAAACAACTGACAGTGCTATTGTCGATGATAAAATAGAGCTTTCAAAATTTAGGGTTCTGGATAACTTACAGAGTCCCAGTATGGCACAAATGTTTACGTGCTTGACTACTAGCTAAAAGGACAGAAGTTCAAACCTTCCCAAAGATGCCTGAGAAGACAGGCCTGAAAATTCACTTCCAAAAGATCAGTCTTGAAAACCCTATGGAGCTCCACTCTGCATGCGTGGAGTCACCATGAGTCAGGATCAACTCAACAGCAATAAGTTTGGTTTTCGGTTGGATAACTTATATCCACCACTATGAACTTGGCAGTTTCCAATCCTTAAAGACTTTTCTGACAAGTTCGGGGTAATATGAACAAATGTGATTTTTTGATATTGTGTAAAAAGATGTGTGAACATTTGGAAGATACACACAACTCAGTCAACCAGTATTTTCCTGACGACCAATGCATGGTCCAAAATGCTACCTCACCACCACCCAAAAAAAATGCAGAGGTAAAAAACCCACTCAAAGGCATGACAGAGCAACTAATTTTAAAGTAAAAGAATATGAAAGTCTGCTGAAATGGTATCAAATTCCACATTGCAAAAAGCCTTTAAGAAACGACCAGATTTTCTTTCTATACTTAAAGCAAAACAATAAATTACAATGAAATGAATGCAAATGCATATATCAAAGAGCTTTTTTAAGATGTAAATAATACTAAATTTTGTTTATGTTGGAAAACAGTTATTTAACATAAAGATGAGGCATTTGTGTTAACATATAATGAGTTTATTACTGTTATTTTAAAATTGGTATTTTTAATAATTTCTCAGTTTTAGTTTCCAAAACAGTAAATATCAGTAGGTAAAACCCACAAATACAAAAACTGTAACTGCAGTCGCATATAGTAGCAACTAGCCCAAAGTAGCTATTCAACTTTTAGTATATGACAAGTCTGAAGTGGGATATGCTGTACGTGTAAATTACATACTTGATTTCAAAAATTTATCATAAAACAAAATGTAAAATATTATTTGTTAAAATAATAATATTTTAAACTGGGATAATTAAAATATTACAAGTAATTTCACCTGTTTTTATTCTTAATGTGGCTACTAGAAAATTTTAAATTACAAATACAACTCCTATTTGTGATATTTCTACTGGACAGCACTTACATATAGACTCCTCACTGATTTTTAAGAGTGTAAAGGGTTCCTGAGATCAAAAAGTTTGAGAACTGCTGCTCTATAAAAAAAATGGAATATTGCTATTTTGTAGGACAATGTGTCATTTCAAGAAAGAGGGGGTAAAATAAGTCCAATAAAGAGTAATATTTAGGGCAAAACAACAATAAAAACCACAAAATACAAACAGAACACAGAATAGTCCTTAAATGAAAACCACCAATCAATAAGGCCAGAAACAAAGATTTCCTCAAATATAAACAGGCAGAAAGGCTCACCAGACATCTGTGGAAATCCTCTAACATGACAGTCAGAGACAAATACAAATAAAAAGGAAAAATAAATACCCTCACAGAAAGACAGACATTGCAAATAGCAGAAGAAAATTAAGGAAGACTTTAATAAATATTCTGAGAGGTGAGAAAATATTGTATCCCTGAAGCAATAGCGATGCTTTAAAAAGAATTTTAAAAATTCATAAGGTAAGGAGAAATCAAGCAAAATTAAAATTCTAATGGCAGAAATGAACATTCAACAGCAATTTTTAAACCTAAACTTTGGAAAATTTCAGATGAGAATGAAGAGACAAAAAAAGGGAAAGATAATTAATGGTCTCTCCTAGTCTGGAACAAAGAAGACTGAAGAAAATCAAAGACTCATGGAAGTAATTAGTATGAGGGACTAATGGATCATGAGAACCTCAGCCTATATGATCCTGAGACCAGAAGAACTAGATGGTACCCAGCTACCAATGCTCAGTACTCAAAAAGGGTTCAAAACTGGAAATCATGGATTGCATGGAAGTAAACATGTGGGACAAAAATTAAAAACAAAGACCAGGTTTGCTGGTCAGATAGAGTCTGGTGAAATCCCCGAGTCACTCTTTGGGACTGGAATTGAATTCATTCCCCTGGCATAACTCTCAGCTAAACAACAGACAGGCTTAGGAGCTGAACACCTTACACCAGGGAAATACACTCCTTAGAACAATGAACCATGGGAGATCAAAAGGGAAGCATTTGCACAGGGAGAAAGGCAGGGAGGCAGGAATGCACAGGCAAGAAGGACACAGGGAAAGGGTAAGCACGAGGCAGAAATGGGACATCTATTACACTACGGGGAATGTAAGCAGTCTCACAAAACGAAACACGTATGGACTGCTGAATGCAAAATGAATCTGCCTTGTAAAATTTCACCCAAAGCACAATACAAAGTTTAAAAAAGAAAAAAATAGAGATGGAAAAGACTTAAGATCATTGTTGTTGTTGCTGTTGTTAGGTGCCATCAAATCATTTCCGACTCATAGCGACCCCATGCACAGCAGAATGAAACATCGCCCAATCCCGCACCAGCTCCACGATCCTTGCTATACTTGAGCCCATTGTCACAGCCACCGTGTCAATCCATCTCTTTGAAGGCCTTCCCCTCTTTCATCGACCCTCCACCTTACCAAGTATGACATCCTTCTCCAGGGAATGGTCCTCTCTGACAATATGACCAAAGTAGGTGAGATGAAGTCTAGCCATCCTCTCTTCCAAGAAGCATCTCGGCTATACTTCCTCCAGGACAGATCTGTTAGTTTTTTTGGCAGTCCATGGTACCTTCAGCATTCTTCACCAGCACCACAACTCAAAAGCATCAACTCTTCTTTGGTCTTCCTTATTCATTGTCCAGCTCTCACATGCATAC
>NW_006921589.1:28551502-28562500 GCF_000298275.1 Orycteropus afer afer
CTTGCACCTCTGGAAGTTCTCTGTCAATATACTGCTGCAACCATTTTTGACTTATTTTCAGTAAGATCTTACTTGTGCGTGATATTAATGATATTGTTCAATAATTTCCACATTCTATGGGATCACCTTTCTTTGCAGTGGGTACAAATATGGATCTCTTCCAGTCAGTTGGCCAGGTAGCTGTCTTCCAAATCTCTTGGCATAACCGAGTGAGTGCCCCCAGTGCGGCATCCGTTTGTTGAAATATCTCAATGGGTATTCCATTAATTCCCTGAGCCTTGTTCTTCACCAATTCTTTCATTGCCACTTCGACTTCCTCCTTCAGTACCATTGTTTCGAGATCATATGCCACCACCTGAAATGGATGAAGATCAACCAGTTCTTTTTGGTACCCTGACTCTGTGTATTCCTTCCATCTTCTTTTGATGTTCCCTGCATCATTCAATGTTTTGCCCTTAGAATCTTTCAATATTGCAACTCGAGGCTTAAATTTTTTCTTCAATTCTTTCAGCTTGAGAAATGCTGAACACATTCTTCCCTTTTGGTTTTCTAACTCCAGGTCTTTGCACATTTAATTATAGTAATTGGCTTTGTCTTCTCGAGCTGCTCTTTGGAATCTTCAGTTCAATTCTTTTATCTTGTCATTTCTTCCATTTGCTTTAGCCACTCTCCACTCAAGGGCAAGTTTCAGAGTCTCCTCTGTCAACCATTTTGGTCTTCTCTTCTTTTGTTGTCTTTTTAGTGACCTCTTGCTTTCTTCATGTATGATACTCTTGATGTCATCCCATAATTCATCTGGTTTCCGGTCACTGATGTTCAATGCATCAACTCTATTCTTTAGATGGTCTTAAGATCATTAGAGAAGAACTATAAGCAAAAACAACAACAACAAAAAAATGCACTGGAGTCGAGTCAGATCTGACTCCTAGAGACCCCTCCTTAGGTTTCTGAGGCAGTATCAGTACGGAAGTAGATTGCCCAACCTTCCTTCTGAGGAGTGGCTGATGGGTTTGAACCACCAGCTTTCTGGTTAGCAGTCAAATGCCTTAGGCATTATGCCACCAGAGCTCCCAAAGAAGCACTACAGAAGGTCTAAAATGCAAAATTATAGAAAAGCCAGAAAGAGAACTGCTATAAAATTGTGGGAGACTAAGCGAAAAGGAAAGAAATAATATGCTTCCCCAAACTGGAAGATAAGTCTACTGACTGAAAGACACTAGCAAGTGCCAAGCACAATAAATGATTTTAAAACCTACGTATATCATGAAATTTCAGAATACTAGATGAAAAAAGTCTGGGAAGTTTTGAGGAAGCATGTATCTCCTAAGAATCCTTTTCTAAAAATTCACCAGATGTGTTTGAAATATATTTAAAGGCGTATCATTAAACAAAATGAATCCATTATTAAAGCCAGAAAAACAAAAAATGTAAACAAGCAAATAAGTTTAACTATAATACATTAAGTGGCTCAATGCTGAATATGGTACAGTTGTTGTTGTTGTTGTTATGTGCCGTCGAGTCAGACCTGACTCATAGCAACCCCTCCTTGGGTTTCTGAAGTGGTATCATGACAGAAGTAGATTGTCCAACCTTCTTGCTGAGGAGTGGCTGATGGGTTTGGACCACTAGCCTTCTGGTTAGCAGTCAAGTACCTTAGGCACTATGCCATCAGAGTCATACTGATACAAAAACTGAGTATAAATATTAACATTTTAAATTAATGACATAGGGAAAATGAGAGTGGGTTGGGGGTGAGATCGGCTAAGAGGAAGGAGAAATAGCTAAATCATTATCCATAAATGGAGATCAACTGAAAACATCCACAATTTTAAAATCAAGAAATATAAATGAATTCAAGCATATGATTGAGAAATCAGAATTATTATTTAATGGAGTTCAAAGTAGTTGCTTTTAAGGAGTAGTAAAAAGGTAGGGCATGAAACTGAAATTTGTTAAAAACCTTATAAAATACATACATAGTTTTGAATACTTTACTCTGATTAGTTTTAAATGAAATTTAAGGTAACTAAAACAATAGCAAATAGCAAAAAAACAGGAAAATAGATTTAACTTTGTAAATTAAATAAACTTACCCAAAAAACATATGATTAAAAAGAAATTTGGAATTTATGGATTTTTGTTATAAAAGTAAATCAAACCAGAAAGCTACGGGAATCAACTAATTGTTAGTAAATTGTGTGAATATGTTTTCTAATTTTTCTTTTAAACTAGAAATAGCTAGGAAGAAAAGACCATCATCTATCTGTAATCACTCACCAGGGACGCCAAAGCAGGGACCCACAGACCAATCCAGCCTAAACTAGATCTGGACTATATAGTTTTTCTTGTTGTTTTAATTGTTTAAAATTCAGGGAGCTTGCATAAGAACTCAGGCTACCATCTTCTTTTGTTCATGCAAATATCTGGTAACAATCAGCCAACATTAGGTGAAGGGCAGGCCAGGGCCTCCCCAACACTTGTTATATTGTTGTTAGGTGCCATAGAGTTGGCTGATTGTGAACAACCCCTATGTACAACAGAATCAAACAGAGCCCACTCGCACACCATCCTCACAATCCTTGCTGTGCTTGAGCCCATCATTGCAGTCACTGTGTCAACCCATCTCATTGAAGGTCTTCCCCTTTTTCACTAAGCCTCTACTTTACCAAGCATGATATTCTTCTCCAGAGAATGGTCTCTTCTGACAACATGACCAAAGTAGGAGCATTCTGGCTGCACTTCTTCCAGGACAGATTTTTTCATTCTCTGGCCGGCCATGGTACTTTCAGTATTCTTTCTCAATACCACAACTCAAAAGCATCAACTCTTCTATGGTCTTCCTTATTCATTGTCCAGCTTTCACATGCATATGAGGTGATTGAAAAATACCATGGCTTAGGTTAGGCACATCTTAGTCTACCAAGTGACATCTTTGCTTCTTAACACTTTTAAGAGGTCTTTTGCAACAGATGTGGTCAGTGCAATATGATGTCTGATTTCTTGACTGCTGCTTCCATGGGTATTAATTATGGGTCCAAGTAAAATGAAATCCCTGATAACTTCAATCTTTTCTCCATTTAGTGTAATGCTGCTTATTAGTTCGGTTGTAAGTATTTTTGTTTTATGTTGAGGTGTAATCCATACTGCAGACTGTAGTCTTTGATCTTCATCAATAAGTGCTTCAAGTCATCTTCACTTTCAGCAAGCAAGGTTGTGTCATCTGCATATTGCAGGTTGTTAATAAGTCTTCCTCCAATCCTCATGCCACACTCTTCTTCATACAGTCCAGCTTCTCAGATTATTTGCTCAGCATACAGGCTGAATAAATATGGTGAAAGGACACAACCCTGATGCACTCCCTTCCTGATTTTATACCATGTGGTATCTCTCTGGTCTGTTCAAATGACAGCCTCCTGGTCTATGTACAGGTTCCTCATCAGCACAATTAAGTGTTCTGGTATTCCCATTCTTCCCAATGTTATCCATAATTGTTATGATCCACACAGTTTAATGCTTTTGCATAGTCAACGAAACACAAATAAACATCTTTCTAGTATTCTTTGCTTTCAGCCAAGATCCATTTGACATCAGCAGTGATATTCCTCAGTCCATGTCCTCTTCTGTATTCAGCTTATATTTCTGGAAGTTCCCTGTCAATATACTACTACAATGATTTTTAAATTATCTTCAGGAAAATTTTACTTGTGTGTGATATTAACGATATTGTTCAATAATTTCCACATTCTGTTGGATCGACCACCTTTCTATGGAAAGAGTGCCACACATTTCACTTCTACAAAAAAAAAACCAATAGCACCCTTTTCTCTGTACATACAACTTTAAATGGGAAAGCAGAATATAGACTAAGATGTTTCCATGTTTCACAAATAAGCAAAACAGCACATATATTTGTGGAAATGATGAAAATTCTCATTGTGCAAAATGCAACAGGGCTATGTTCATTTCACTAGTTATTTTGTTCCTGGTTTAAAAGTTGACAGGCTTGAAAGAAAGAAACTTAAATTCATGAGCTTCAAAGGCAGATTCAACTCACTTTGCTATACCCTATAAACTTGCTTCTATTTCACACACATACACACACACACACACACACATACTTCTATGTCCAGTAAAGCCTTGCATATTACGTGCTATATGCAGATGAAATTTTAAAAAGATTAGCATATTTTACAATTGCAGATTTTGTCCTAACTAGTAAACAAATTAAGAATATTTAAGAGTATAGGGCAATGTCTTCATTATTTCATTTTTGACTTACATGACACATATAATCCTACTTGTGCTAAAAATCTGCAAGGTTGAATATCTGGAAAGGAGATGGAGGAGGAGAGATAGGATTAACTTTAAAACAAAAGCTTTATATTAGTTTTATTTACATGCCACAATACAATGTCCAAATGACCTGTGCCTCCCAAAGTGACATTTTAACTCAAGTGGCATAGATTGGAATGCCACATTAGAATTGAAAGCAAGATAAAAGGTAGAAGTCCTAATCTACTGCTCTACATAGCATTATTCATGACAAGGGTTCCCCGCTTTCTCAGACAGGGTTCAAAATGTCAGCTTCAACTATGTAGGAAATATTAACAGGCTGTATCTAAATGGGCTACAAGGATCTCTTCCTCTGTAGTGCACGCAGAATTACATTTGCTGCTTCTCACCTGGCCACAGGAATGAAGTCTCCTCAACCCGATTCCTTTCATCTCCGATGCACTAAGCTGCTGCTGAGCTAAGCACTCCCCTAGCTGGACAGAAGCCAGAATAAGAACGCGGTTTGGTATTCACAAAACACCAATGTACTGGCAAGAAAGCCCTCCCTGCGCTGGCTACAAAATTACTCTATGAGCAAGATGCTCCTCTACCCCTGACCACTGCTGGAAGGAGAGCATGAAGGGATATTTAGAAAATCCAGATGTGCAGTTTGGGAATAATCATCTTCAGTGTAAAGTGTAAAATTTCATTGAGGTCTTAAAAAATCAAAGAGCAATTTTCAAGCATGTGCTAGCTGGACTTTTATGACAGAAATACTGTTATGTGGATAATGTTGTTGTTGTTAGGTGCTGTCAAATCGGTTCTGACTCACGGTGATTCAATGTACAACAGAACAAAACACTGCCATCCTCACAATTGTTGCTGTGTTTAAACCCATTATTGCAGCCATTATGTCAAGCCATCCCACTGAGAGTCTTCCCTTTTTTCACCAACCCTCTCCCACGCATGATGTCCTTCTCCAGGGACTGGTACCTCCGGATAACATGTGTGAAGTATGTGAGACAAAACCTCACCACCCTCACTTGTAAGGAGTATTCTGGCCATACTTCTTCCAAGAAGAAGTATTCATTCTTCTGGTGGTCTGTGGTATATTCAGTGTTCTTCACCAATGTCATAATTCAAAGGCATCAATTCTTCTTTGGTCTTCCATATTCATTGTTCAGCCTTCACATGCATATGAGGCAACTGAAAATGTCATGACTTAGGTCAGGTGCACTTTAGTCTTCAAAGGGAGATCTTTGATTTTTTAACACTTTAAAGAGTTCTGTTGCAGCAGATTTGCCCAATGGAGTATGTCTGATTTCCTGGCTGCTGCTTTCAGGGGTGTTTATTGTGGATCCAAGTAAAATAGAATCCTTGCTAAATTCAATTTTTTCTCCATTTATCCTAGTCTGTCTTATTCTGGCAGCTCTGCTGAACACCGTCCACTACAGATGACCCTGCTGGTATTTGAAATACTGGTAGCACAGCTTCCAGCGTCAATGTAACACGCAAGCCACCACAGTATGACAAACTGACAGATGACTGGTGAGATGCATATAATAAATACTTAAAATTATAGAAAATCAGTAGCAGATTGGGCCAGCTGGTCACATACTGTTCTCAGAATGTTTAGAGTTGGGAACAATGATGTTTCTCCTTCTACTGAGAAAGAAAAGCCTGCATGAAGTGGACTAGCATATGTCAAAGTTCTACAAAGCACAAGGGACTTACAAGTCACAACGATGCTGGTAAGGTACTTAACAAATGATAGTTAATATCTGCCATGTTAAACAACAACAACAAAAAAAAACAAACATGGATTTAATATTCCTTTAGTAATATGAAATTTTAAGCCTACCTAGGCTCTATTTTCAATTGCAAAAACATGTAAGAATTATTTTAGGATGTTAGGATATAATATGTTTTATCTTGATATTCTCAAAGACTTCATTTTAAACATTTTAACATTTAAAAATTTTAAAAAAGTTTGTCCAAATAGATCCAAAGACGTACTGAGGAAGAAATACATTAAAAACATCATTCAAATTTATCTTTAGAGATAAAAATCTGAGTAAACTAGTAAATTTTTACCATGATTATCTCAAAAGAAGTATAACTCCAGAATAATACAGAGACTTGCACCACTATTAGTATAGTAATTACATCACTATTGGAATTATTTATGATACAGGGAGACAAAGTTCAAATAATTGAAATAAATAATCCAAGCTTTTATTTTAAATCAGTTTCAAACTGTTCCCTCATGCACAACGAAACATACTGTAACCATTCTCTTAGTAATATAAGAAAAGCAAATTAAAGATTGGAATCCTTTTGCCTTCCCCAATGTCATCACCACCACACAAATACACATGTAGAATGTGTGTGTGTGTGTATGTGTGCGTGTGCAGGCACATGGGTGTGATGGGGAAGAAACATGCTGAACACGGAACAGATGAAGCCAAAGTTAGGGCATCATAATCTACTATCTGCCTATTTTCTAGGTAATTGAGATCCCAGTAAAATGATCTATGAATGTTACTGAGAACTCCCAAAATCTGCAGGGCTGGCCAATTGATTTAATTGTACTAATAAAGAGTTTAGGCTTTCAGGACCCATCATACTCCAAGCATGTCTCCTTCCAGGCATAACCCTGAGAAAAGAAGACCGAGCCAACTGACAACTCCACTTGGCTTGAGATTCTGGGAGCAAAGGAGCATTCTCCACAGCTTTACTGCCAGTGCCCTCTTACAGAGATGCAGAGCCGCCCACACTCACTATGGGGAGAAGAATGGGAAAGGGCAGATATTTTTTCCTGGGAAAAAAGCCAGAGTGAAAATTTGGGAGGATATAAACATATAACAGCTAGTGGAGAGCCATGGAAACCTTCTTCCCAAGCAAATGTGCTTTGCCATAAACTGTCCCTGTCCCTTATGATAGTTAGTGTTGTGTTAAAGCAAATATAAAAACTACAGGCATGTGCTGTTTAAAATGCCTGAAATTAAAAACAAACAAATCCCCCCCTCATTGCCTGTCTAAAGACACCAACACATCCACTCTTTATCTCCACAGACATCTGGGAAGTAGCTAGCTGCTATAGATACAGACCATTTTGCAAACTTCCCCTTGCCTATTCCGCTCTGAGATTAAGCATGAGGCACACACTAGGGCTTGTTTTTCAACAGAGGTTCCTTTATGTCCAAATTGTCAAAAGGGTCTGTTCTGGTTACCTAGTGCCGCTCTCACAAGAATATACCACAAATGGGATGGCCTTAACAAACAGGAGTTTATTCTTACAATTTGGAGGCTTTAAGTCCAAGTTCAAAATGCCAGGCTCTAGGGGCTGGGTGAAAGCCCCTCAACCTTGGGGTCCAGCTCTACCTCCTGCTTCCGGCCCACTGGAGCTAGAGGCATTTCTTCACTCAGACAGCTGCTGGCTGCTCAGGCTGAGAAGCCCCAAGGTTGAAAAGTAAAAAGGCACAGTCCCGACATTACCAAATCACATGGCAAGCCATTAACTTAAGTGCATTGTAAGTCCCAAGGTCGGCAAAGCATAGCAGGCTGCTGAGCAACGACACGGCTACATGCAGGGTCCAAGCGTGCCATAGGCTAGAGACCATTCTCAAAGCTTCTCCTTATATACAGGAAGCAGACCACATCCCAAAGGCAGCTAGCTACTCAGCTGCTCATAGTAGATTCCACCATGGAGTTGATTACCAGTTTCGTCACGGGGAATACCACATCCAGCAGCCCAGCCACTCAACCAGGCCTAGCCAAGTTGAAATGCAAACATAACCATCACAGGGTCCAAGTCTTTTTAAAAAAATACTATTGCTTTAAAAGGATTATAACA
Organism: Orycteropus afer afer; assembly: GCF_000298275.1. Lineage (NCBI taxonomy): Eukaryota > Metazoa > Chordata > Mammalia > Tubulidentata > Orycteropodidae > Orycteropus > Orycteropus afer. Next base: position 28,559,631 of record NW_006921589.1, read on the forward strand.
TATATTAACAAGTAGATTTTTCTAGTCATCTAGACCAAAACCAAAAAACCAAACTCATTGCCGTTGAATGGGATCCAACTCATAGTGACCCCCTCCTTGGTTTTCCAAGGCAGTATCACTATGGAAGTAGATTGCCCAATCTTCCTTCCGAGGAGTGGCTGGTGGATTTGAACCGCCAGCCTTCTGGTGAGCAGTCAAATAAATGCCACAGGCACTACGCTACCAGAGCACAGAACAGACTTCTAAGCAACCTATTCAGAGTTAATGCCGGAAGTCCTTTAATACAGGTCTCTTACAGGAATGTGAGGCTAGCTGTGCACTACAGCTCTCTCAGGGTGCAAAACACTACATTTTCACAGGTATCATCAACCCCAAATCCTTTACTCCCTTCGTTCCTGAATCCTGTATTCCTGCTGTGAAAAAAATCATTTAAAATAATAATAATAATAATTTCTGCCTTTTCTTAGCCTCTGTATGTTTTCCACACCATTCACAAAATGACAAGTGGATACACAGCTCTGCTTCCCAGCCCTTACAAAGCCTAGTTAAGCACAGAACGTTACCAACTTAACAGGTTTGACAGAAGCTCTACTCTGCTAACACATTCATCAATTATGACCCTAGGCCCCTGATTTGCTACCCTTATTTTTATCAAGTTATTCCCACTCTAGCTGACGTCTTCTCCATTTCCTCAGACATGTATTTCTTTTTTATAACTCCTGAAAGCAAAGTTCTTTATTGAGGTTTTATAAAGATTACTCTATAAAGCAAACAAAAATCCTAATTCTTTCATTAAATAAATTGAATCTTTCATAGATATGGTAAAACTCTAAACTCACTGCCACTGAGTGGGACCTGACTCATAGTGACCCCTCCTTGGGTTTCCGAGGCGGTATCACTATGGAAGTAGATTTCCCATCCTTCCTTCTGAGGAGTGGCTGGTGAGTTCGAACCTCCAGCCTTCTGGTTAGCAGTCAAATGCCTTAGGCACCACGCCACCAGAGCTCCCATAGATATGGCGGTTTGCTCCTCTAAGTTCCTTTTGGCTACTCTATTAAAGTTTGAGCCACTGAACGTTAAAATATGCTTATGGACTTTCTAATTTGATAAGATAGGTCACTATTATTTTAAATAAGATTACTGTAATTTTAAATCATTAAACATGCTAAATTCAGTAAAACCCAGAAACCTAGTGATTGTGCCCAGGATTCTATTTTGCAACCACCTAATGGTAATTCAAACCCACCAGCCACTCCACAGAAGCAAGACTGGGCAATCTGCTACTGGGGTTGCTATGAGATGCAATCAACTTGACAGCGGTGGGTTTTCCAACGGTAATTCTGACATGCAAAAGTATACCTGTCTTTTTTTTTTTTTTTTTTTTATCAGAGTGAAAATTTGCTAAGCAGATTCATTTTACTCTCAACAGTTCATGCACATTTGACTTCACACTCCTGATTACAATCCCCAACCATAAAAAAAAAAAAACTCCTCCCCTCTCCTCCCTGTGATTACCCCTTCCCTGCCCTTCTTATCTATGCATTTACAGTGTAGTAAATTACTTAGTGTGGCTATTCTACCCATAAGTCTTTGTAAACTCCAAGGTGGGATTTGCTATGAGCAACTGAGGAGCTCCTGATTGCTAAAGTTGTCCACCTGGAGTATTTCTGTTGAGAGTGGCACAAAACAATGTTCTGGGAGGTTCCCACTCTCTCTCAGGTGCTTAGAGTTCTGATACTATGATTGGCTAGTTTGGCCATTCTGCCAGGCTCAAAAGGAGGCCTCCTAGAGGCAGAACTCGCTCTGACTGCTGGTGGAGGAAGACCCGCTGTTGAAAGAGACACGCCCTCCTGAAAGAGACACACACTGCTGAGAAAGAGACTCAAGAGACATGCATTGCTGAGTGAGACACCAAGGGACACACACTGTTGGGAGAAAGACTGTGAGAGACTGTTGGGAGAGAGACTATGGGCTGGGAGAGAGACTGAGTGTTTTCCCTGAAATTGAATTGTAGCCTGGTGCTTCCCTAATAAACCCCATAATTTGTGAGCTCTCTGTGGCCACTGCAGCAAATTAGCAAACCCAGGAGGTGGTGTGTGCTTTGGGAGGAATGGTTGGAGAAAGGGCTGGAGGGAGGTAGCATGTCTGGTCTCGCAGTAATAGGCCTTGGGCTATTGATGGTGATTCTGTCTTCCTCTTGTGGAATTAGAGGAGGTCAGAACATGTGGCCTCCTTGTCCTTTTCACAGCATTCCTGTCTGCCCACCTTTCCCTCTTTGTGAATGCTGCTCCCCTGATGTCTCATGGTTGATTGATCTAAGGGATACATCTCCCTAGGACAGGTGGGTACATATCCCTGGGGTAGGTGTTCTGCTTGTAGATCTTTCTACTGTTGGCTGAGAGCTAATGCACAGAAGTGAGTCCATTTCCAAGCCCAAAGGATAATCCGGGACCATAGTCTTAGAAGTTCCACCAGTCTCTATCCAACCAGTAATTCCAGTCATTTTTGTGTTTTTGAATTTTGTTCCACAATTTTCCTCCCACTTTATCCAGGATCTCCAATTCTGATCCCTTTCTGATTGGTTCACATTAGTAGCTGGGCACCAAGTAGTTCTTCTGGTCTCAGGGTCATGAAGGCTGAGGTCATCATGGTTCATCGTATCTTTGGACTGTTTCCAAATGACTTTGAATTGCTCCAGACAAGAGGAGACCAACAGTTGCATCTTAGATGCCCACTGGAAAGCTTTTAAGACTCTAGTCTCTACTCACCAAACTAGGATGTAGAAGATTTTTATGTACTATGTTATGCCAATTGAGCATGATGTCCCCTGAAGACTATGGTCCAGAGCCCACAGGCCCAGTTACTCTCCC
>NW_006921589.1:28573547-28600735 GCF_000298275.1 Orycteropus afer afer
CTTCAAGGCTCAGGGGTCCAAGATTATCTTCTGTGTCTGTGTTAATTGGTTTCCCTTTTCTTTGTTGAAGAGGGTCTGTGCAATCCTTCTGCCTAGTCCACCATCTTGCCCCGCCTCCTCGAGAAGCTACTTTAACCTTGTCCTCAGTTACTTCTGTATATACTTCATGTCTTGTTGATCAGTTTTTAATTTAGAGCAAGAATCAAAGTGGGGTGTGGGGAGGCGGACAGAGAAAGAAGTGTCTCTCTTTAAAGGGAAATACATGAAAAACATGAGATTATGTTTGAGGCTTTACTATTTCTAAGAAAATCCATACATATAAATATAACTTCTACCACAAGAGGAGCGCTGGTGGCATAGTGCCTATGGCATTTGACTGCTAACCTGAAGGCTGGCAGTTCAAACCACCAGCTACCACATGGTTTTGTTTTGCTTTTATTAGTAAAATAGCATCCTAGTGAGACATAAAGGATTATCTGTAGTCTCCACTGAATTGAAGCTATAATTAAATTAGGTACACAGAGGTGGAACTTTCATAGCACTTTGGTCATATTAACCTAGAAGTCTCTTAAGGACAGAGATAATGAGACCAGTGAGCCACCTGGGGTAGCCACTGAAACTGTTCATGAATGGTTAATTTTCTTGTTCTGTATACATGGGAAGCAGCTCTGGTAGCACAGCGCCTAAGGCATCTGACTGCTAACCTGAAGGTTAGTGGTTGAAACCTACCAGTTACTCCATGGAAGCAAGACTGGGCAATCTACTTCCATAAAGATTAACCACTTTAGAAACCCAATGGGGATTGCTATGAGTCGGAATCATCGCGATGGCAGTGGATTTAGTTTTTTTGTTTGTTTGCTACACATGAGAAAAGCACACTTTTCACCCCCTTGAACTCAAGTGTGATCATGTATGTACCTGGTTTTGGTCAATGAAATGTAAACATAACTAACATGTTTCTAAGAAAAGAAGCTTTAAGAGCCAATGCAGAGATTTCCACTTCCTTTTCCCTGCTTCAGTAATCAGAAAATAGGATTTCAGATGAGCCTCCACCATGCTGTTTTCCTAAGTGATACAGTGGGCAGAGTTCCTTCTTACTGGCCAATCACAGACTTGTAGCATGACTCAAGAAACAAACTGTCTTTAAGTCACTGAGGATCTCAGGCTGATTCTTACTGCAGCATAACCTAGCCTGTTCTGACAAATACAACTAATTTCAAACATCAAGATATAAGGCACTGACTTCCAGTAAGATGGCTGAATAGGCAGACAAGCTCCACAGACCCTCTTCAACAAAGAGAACAGAAACCAACTGATAGAGATAAAGAAGATAATCCTGGAGCTCTGAGCTTTGAAAGGAAGTATACAGAAGTAGATTAGGCACCAACTAGTGGAAAAACTTGAACAAAAACAGTGAGTACAGAGACAGCTGGAGCACTGGACTGTCACCTACTCTGACAGAACCAACAGCATGAATATGTCCAAGCGGTGCTGGGACCTGAGAATTGAGCTAAAGATCAGCCCTGGTCACCAAGGGCTGCAGGGATAATTGTGCTGATGGCCTATGACTAGTAAGGGAAATAGCAAGGAAGGAGACAACCTGAACTGTGGACTTTTGGCTGTCCAGAGAGTATAGCCATTTTGATTGCTTACAAGCGGCAACCAATCTGGATATTTAAAGTGACCAAGGGTGCAGTCATTTTGAATGTTTACAAGTGGCAGCCATTTTGGATTTTAAAGTGACAGCATTCTCATTCAGATTCCAGAGACCTAAAAATAGGCTCCATTTGCCAAGGATGGTAGAGACATATGGGAGGATGGGAACAGGAAAGGAGACAAGTGGTGAGTGTATAAGAGCTGTCAACTAGAGAATAGAGGAGCACAGCTCAGTACCCTGCTTACATAGTAAACATACAAACAAAGAAAATGAAAATCATGGTCAAGTCACTCCAATACATAATCACTAATTAAATACAAACACAAAAATGTAACAATGCCTCAGAGAAAACAGAGCATCATAGTCCACACAAAGAAGTAAGACAGAGCAGAGAAACAAGGAACCAGGATAGAGACCCAAAACACATCCCTGAGGAAGCAGCAGCACTGGAACTCCTCAATAAAGAATTCAGAAGAATTATATTTAGGTACCTTCGATGAACTGAGAGACTGATCAAGGAAAACACTGACAAAATTGAGTAAAATACAGAGAAAACCCTAGAACAATTTTGAAAGACAATACAAGAAAAAAATGACAAAATAAATGAAAAATGAGAAATGATATAGAATCTATGGACAGAAATCCAGAAGATTAATACTAAATTTTCAGAAATAGATTAACACATTGAACAAGCAAAGAAGTAGAATTGAATCAATGGAAGACAGAATTAGTGAGACTGAATGCAAATACCTCAATACTTCTTTAGAAAGGGATCAATCAGAAAAAAGATCAAAACAAAATGAAGAAAGCCTAAGATTCATGTGGGATACCATCAAAAGGAATAACTTACATGTAATCGGAATCCCAGAGCAAGAAGAGACAAATAAAACCACAGAAAAAAATCATCAAAGATTTATTGGAAGAGAACTGATAATGATGAAAGATGAGAATATTCATTCAAGAAGTCCAAAGAATTCCAAACAGGATAGACCCCAAAAGAAAATCACCAAGACATATCATCATCAAACTCACCAAAACCAAAGACAAAGAAAGAATCCTGAAAGCAACATGGGAAAAACTAGAAGTCACCTACAAGGAGCAACCAATAAGACTAAGCCCAGATTTCTCAGCATACACCCAATGGAATACTACACAATACTAAAGAATAATGTAGAATCTGCAAAACACCACATAACATGGGTGAACTTGGAGGACATTGTGAGAGACAATGGAATGGTATATATAAAACCCTGAAAGAGAAAAATTTCCAACCAAGAATTATATACCCAGCAAAAGTATCCCTCAAATATGATGGTGAAATTAGGACATTTCCAGATAAGCAAAGTAAGGGAATTTTTTAAAACCAGACTAACTTTACAAAAGATGCAAAGGACAAGAGATGTCCTTTGGACAGAAAACTAACAACAGCAAACAACAACCAACCATTAACGCACATGATGACATAACACAGAAAGCAATCCAGTTATGGAAGTTTCCAAAGTAAATAAGCCTACAAGATTATAAACAGGGAACCAGAGATATCAACTGACAAATGAGGACAACTACAAACCAAAAAGAGGGAAAAAACTGTGCAGTTACAGAAATTTTAAATGGGAGGGAAATCAAGACAACTGCAAGATAGAATGGACTGTTCTAAACTTGGGGAAAAAAATATAAATCACAGAGTAACCCCAGAGGAAAATGATAAACCTTCGTATCAAAATAAAAAAGAAGACCAGCACAAATATTTAGCAAATACTAAAACACAGCAATGAAGGAAGTGATAACATGATTCATAAACAAAACGAGCTCAGCACAGAAAATTATATGGAACAAAGAAATCAACACCACAAAAAAAGCACATAACAAAAATGACAGCACCAAATTCATACTTGTCAATGATTACATATCTGACAAGGGACTAATCTCTGGAGTTTGTAGAAAACTCCAACACCTCAACAACAAAAGGATTAATAATCCAATTAAAAAATGGGTAGAAGACATGAATACACATTTCACTAAAGAGGATATTCGGGTGCCTAGCAAATACATGAAGAAATGCTCACAATCATTGGCCATCAGAGAGTTGCAAATCAAGACAATAATGAGATACCATCTCACCCTAGCACTAGTGGCAACGTTCAGCAAGACAGAAAATGGCAAATACTGGTGGGGATGTGGAGAGACTGGGACTCTCGTGCACTGCTGGTGGGACTCCAGAATGACAAAACCACTGTGGAAAACAGTATGGCGATTCCTTCAAAAGCTGGAATTAGAAATGCCATTTGACCCAGCAGTCCCATTGCTGGGTATATATCCTAGGGAAGTAAGAGTCAGGACAAGAACAGATACACGCACACCCATGTTCATCGCAGTACTATTTACAGTGGCAGGAAGATAGAAGCAACTGATGTGCCCATCAACAGAAGAATGGATAACCAAACTATGGTACATACACCCAATGGAATACTACACAACACTAAAGAATAATGTAGAATCTGTAAAACACCACATAACATGGGTGAATTTGGAGGACATTGTGCTGAGTGAAATGAGTCAATCACAGAAGGACGAATATAGTATTAGTTCATTATTGTAAAAAGTCAGGGAAAGGTTTATATATGAAAAGAAACTTTCTTTGTTGATTACCAGGGGTAGGAGGGGAGGGGAGGGAATACTACAAAAATGGGCCCATGCTACAGCCACATTTCAAAAAATAAATGCATTGACCCGTGTCAAAAAAACTGAGATACACTATATTTAGTTGTCAATGACCATCTTGCTTGCTAGAATTCAAGCTCCATGATGGCAAGGTCTTTGTTTTAATCAATGCCTGTCCTCGGTGCCTAGCACTGTTAATGGATATTTGTTAGGTGAATAAATAGGACAGATGAGGAAAAAAAGGGAAATTGCAGTGGATTTGGAGAAACAGAACATGGCCATGCATGACAGTCAAACTGAGTACAAAATTTCAGTTTCTATCTACCGAAAGTCCTTGGAAGCACTTGTGTAAAAGTCACTCTCTATTAAGAGAGAAGAGGTATCAAGTTTCCAGTGAGAGACAACATGAGTAAAGATACAGACTGAATACATGAGGAAACATACAGACCGTACAGGAGAGAGCTGAATGTGGCTGCAGCATGACTGAAAGAACAGACACACAACAAGGGGCTGGAAATAAACTGTACCAGAGCACAACAGGCCTTGATGCTGGGCCATATTTTCTACAGTAAAAGTAAAAATTATTCCCCAACACAATCTGAGGGTATTATATATAACTCATTTAATTCCCACAACCTCCCAGTACTATCTGAGGTAAACCACAGAACTTCAGACCCTTCTACATAGGCAATGAGGACCCATTCACAGTTTTAGGCAATAATTTCCACCACCAGCATCATGCTTCAAAAAGATTGTTGTTGTTGTTGTTGTTATGTGCTGTCAAGTCGGACTCGACACATAGCGACCCCTCCTTGAGTTTCCAAGGCAGTATCACTACAGGTTGGGTAGATTGCCCAACCTTCCTTCTGAGAAGTGGCTGGTGGATCTGAACCACCAGCCTTCTGGTTAGGAGTCAAGTGCCTTAGGTACTATGCTACCAGAGCTCCTTCAAAAAGATTAGCTGTACCATATATAAAACCTAGTAGGTACCATTTAGAAATCACTGCAACTAATTAGGTGAACGATAATGAGTCCCTGAATTGAGATAGTAACTAATAAGTACAAATCAATAATCCAGACACTTGGAATAGTTACTCTATTATAGCTGTGCTCTGGTACACTTTATTTCCAACCCCATTTCGTGTGTTGGTTCTTTTAATCCATGCTACAGCCCAACTCTCTCCTGTACTGTCTGTACATTTTCTCATGTTTTCAGTCTGTATCTTTACTCATGTTGCCTTTCACTAGAAAGTTGATATCTCTCCTTTGTCATAGAGAGTGACTTTTACCTCAAGTGCTTCCAAGGACTTCAACCTACCAGTGTGTGGAAGTTTAAAGAAGAAATCTTTGCTACTCCTCTTACTGAAAGGGGGACTCTAATTCCCCTCTCCTTAAATTGAGGCTGACTCACAGAATTGTTTGATATATAGAACACAGATGACATGATTTTCTGGGACTTCTGAAAGTATGTCCTAAGCAGCTTTGCCATTTCTATCTGGCTATCTGGAAACACTCTCCCTTGGCAACACTATCTAGCAGCCCACAGCCATCACATAAGAGGTACAAACGCCTTCCTGTCAAAAGGCCAATACTACATGGAAAAGAATCCAGCAGAGCCCAGCCTTTGCCTCCCCCCCAACACACACACCAAGGCGCCAAGCATGTGAATGAAGCCATCATGAATAGTCCAGACCAGCCAGCAGTTGAGTAACACCAAATGACTTCAGGTGACACCGTGTAAGGAACTGAAGAATCACCAGCCAAACTGCACCATATTCCCGACACAAGCCCATGAGAAGTAATAGGTATTTTAGGCCAATAAATTTTGGGATAGTTTGTTATGTGGGGAAAGAAAACTGGAACACAATGTTTTTCATAGGAACTCTGAAGATCAACCAACTATATAGCATAATCACTTGGGGTAGTTGTTTAAAAGGCAGGTTTTGGCTCAACTTCTCACCTTGTACAACACAAAAATCAGAATCTTTGCACATGAGCCCATGGACTGGCATTTTTAGCAAGTCCCACCACCCCAAGCACTTCTCACCCACACTAAAGCATGAGAAGCACTGAGTCATTTTAAAAATGTAGAATCACAAAACCATCTACACAACAAAAACGAAACCAAAAGAACTGGCCACCACAAAACAACTGAAACGTGAATTGTTACTCTCTTCTGTTCACATTCAAGTCATGCTCCATGTTGGCTGCCATCAAAACCTCCTGCAGAGCTTTTAAAAGTGACCCAAGTCCATGTCCCATGTCAGAACGATGAGACTCACTGGAAGAAGCACCCAGGTGATTCCAATAAGCAGCCAGTTCTGAGAACAACTGGTTCACAGTTAACCATTAATGTTTTATTGCTTTATGAGCAAAGAAGGTATTTTAAAAAGCTTTCCCAGGAAAAAAAAAAAAAAAAGCCATTTGGAAGAAAGAAAGTCTTGGCTTGATTCCCCAAGAGTGGAAAGATGATCTCCATGCACCACTTTAGTAAAACAGATCTGAAAGAAACACAATTTCTCAAAAACAAAACAAAACTGAAATCACTTACATATGTATATCATTTTGCTGATAGATTATTTTAAACATGTAAGATAAATAAAAATATGCTTGAGAGTGTTTCAGGAAACAGTTTAGAGTGTATGACTTTCAGGAGGAAATTTATTATTTCTACTTCAAAAATATGATCTATTGGAAGGACTGGCTGTTAAAACAATTTTAAAAGAAAACTCAATCTCTTTCAAGTTGCATTATTCTTTTCAGCTCATGCACTAGCCCATTCACCACCACACAGATTACATGTTTTAGTAAGCTAATACATTTTTTTCCTCCCAGGACAGAATTGAAAGAATATTAATATTTAGAGTTTATACAAAGTTCAAAATAACCCCCCCTTTTGGAATAAAGTGTTGCCACTGTCCAATTCGATACGCTGACGACACAACTTTGCTTGCTGAAAGTGAGGATGACTTGAATCATTTACTGATGAAGACTGAAGAATACAGTCTCCAGTATGAATTACATCTCAATATAAAGAAAACAAAAAATCCTCACAACTGGACCTATAAGCAGCATCATGATAAACGGAGAAAAGACTGAAGCTATCAAAGACTTCACATTGCTTGGTCCTACAACTGACACCAATGGAAGCAGCAGTCAGGACATCAGATGACGTATCCAAATCAAACCAAACTCACTGCCATCGAGAAGGGTCTGACTCATAGCGACCCCTCCTTGGGTTTCTGAGGTGGTACGTCCACACAAGTAGATTGCCCAACCCTACTTCCGAGAAGTGGCTGGTGGGTTTGAACCACCAGCTGGTTAGCAGCCAAATGCCTTAGGCACACCACCAGAGCTCCCCAGATAACATACAGCACTGGGAAAATTGGCTGCAAAGGACCTCTTTCAAGTGCTGAACAGCAAAGATGTCTCCTTGATGACTAAGGTGTACCTGACACAAGCCATGATATTTTCAATCACCTCATATGCATATGAGAACTGGAAAACAAATAAGGAAGACCCAAGAAGAACTGATGTTTTTGAGTTGTGGTGCTGACAAAGAATACTAAAGTACCATGTTGTTGTTGTTGTTGTTGTTGTTGTGTGCCGTCGAGTCAGACCCGACTCATAGTGACCCCTCCCTTCGGTTTCCAAGGCAGTATCACTACGGAAGTAGATTGCCCAATCTTCCTTCCGAGGAGTGGCTGGTGGGTTTGAACTGCCAGCCTTCTGGTTAGCAGTCAAGTGCCTCAGGCACTACGCTACCAGAGCTCCCAAAGTACCATGGACTGCTAAAAGATCTAACAAATCTGTCCTGGAGGAAGTACAGCCGGAGTGCTCCTTGGAAGTGAGAATGGCCAGACTTCGCCTCACCTACTTTGGTCATGTTGTCAGAAGGGACCATTCCCTAGAGAAAGATGTCATGCTTGGTAAGGTGGAGGGTCAACAAAAGAGGGGAAGGCCCTCAACGAGATGGCTCAAGGACAGCAAGGATCGTGGAGCTGGTGTGGGACCAGTGTTTCGTTGTGCAGTGCATAGGGTCGCCATGAGTCAGAGACAACTCGGCAGCACCTAATAATAATTGTCCATTCTCTGTGTTGAGAAAAAGCACTCAGGATGTCAAAGGTACTATATGTCTTGACTTCTTACAAGACAAATCATCTCTCTGAACATTCTTAATATTCCAAGATTAGAAAATGAAGTCATTAATTGTCTCAAAAGTTGTCCTCTCAGCTTCATCATCAAGTCCTATTCAAGTGTGAATAGAAACGAGCAAATGCCATTCAGTAAACATGTATTGCTCACCCAGCAAATAGTCCCGACCATTCACCAGGCAATGAATCTGGTGAAGGGCAATCACCCAAGGATTTACCAAAGGGAAGTCTGAATGAAAAGGATGATTTCATGTCATCTTGTGCCCCAGTGGGATAAGGCTAGAAAGGTATGAAGCTGTCTCCTAAAGTAGAAACTAAGCCAGAAAATAAAGATCTTCTCACCAACATTAAACACTACAGGAACTCTGAAGAGTTCTTCCAGTAATTCTGTTGGGTTTACACTATGTGGTTCACATTCCTTTTGTGCAAAGTCCCCTGTGGCATTACCCAATGTACTTATGGCTGAAGTCAATCCAGTGTAAACTCTAATGTGGAGTTTTTAACAGTGTGTAGTTAACATGCATTAAGAATCTAATGCAACATAACGCACTGCCACCAATCGGATTTGACTCACAGAGACCCCTCCTTGGGTTTCCGAGGCAGTATCACTATGGAAGTAGACTGCCCAACCTTCCTTCTGAGGAGTGGCTGTGGGTTTGAACCACTAGCTGTAAACACCTTTATTAAGACAATGGAAAATGCCTTATGTTCGGATGTAAACAAACTCAACATTGTAGTGACTGGGGTGGTAAATTCTCAGTGTTTTCATTACTTGTCCCTGGTAGCCCTCAGAGATCCAAACAGTTTCCAATGACTTTATGGATTACTTCTCAGCATTTAATTTGCCCCAATAGGGAAATTAACAAACAATAACCATTGAAATGCTGTTTTTATGAGGATTACAGTACTGAAATAATACTGGTGAATTAATCACAACCTACAAATCACTTCAACTACAGGTAAAATAGTGTCTTTCTCATACAAAATGTGGTATTACAAAGTCAGATCCAGAAAAATTAAGAAAATTCTCCAATAGGTTGACAGACAACACATTTAATAAACAGGAATCATAGAGGCATAAAAGAAAATTAACTTAGAAACCACAATTTATGTGTAAGGATTACGTATTTTCACCTTTACTGACTTAAATGCCTATTTTATCTACACTTCCTCATTCCTATGCCAAGCAGAAAGGCTCTTTTATGGACCATTTTAAAAGATAAATAAGGTGGCACACACGGCTATATAATTTGGAGAAGTAAATTTGTTCTTCCTAGAATTTCAGAGGGAGCTCTAATAGCATAGTGTCTAAGGCCCTTGACTGCTAACCAGAAGGCTGGTGGTTCAAACCCACCAGCCACTCCTCGGAAGTAAAGTTGGGAAATCTACTTCCATAGTGATACTGCCTTGGAAACCCAAGGAGGGGTCGCTATGAGTCGAGTCCAACTTGACGGCACATAACAACAACAACAGAATTTCAGAAAGTGCTATCAACCTGGTATCAGTAATACCAGTATGGAGTAATTTTAAATGATCCTGGCTCTACAACTTGATTCAAAATATTAAGTAACTATTAACAAGAAATAGCTCTGTTGGTCAGCTAGCAATACAAAAAGGTATAAAGATAGTCCCTTGTCCATCCATAATGTAACTAGGGAAACAGAACATATTTTTATAAAATCCAAATGACCAAATGAGTGGTTGAGAGTTATTTGGAATATCAATTATTGACTTTTATGTAATATGCCATCTTCTAACCAGTGTAAAGAGAGCTCTGGTGGTGTAGTGGGTAAGGCACCTGGCTGCTAACCAAAAGTTCAGTGGTTCAAACCCACCAGTCTCCATGGAAGAAAGATGAGGCAGTCTGCTTCTGTAAATATTTACAGCCATGCAAACCCAACGGGGGTCACTATGTGTCAGAATCGACTCAATGGTAGTGAGTTTGGTTTGAGTTTGAACCAGAGTGAACCAGAATAAGAGGTCTAAGGACCATGTCTATATGTTACTTATGTTTGTATCTCACCCACTCCAACAGTCAGCACAGGTGTTCACAAAGTAAGTTCAAATTGTGTTGATTTGATTTGATCTCCCTTTAACAAAGGAATTCTCACTGATGTTTGGTGTGAGTTGGTGATGAAGTCTGTGACAATGGAATACAGAAACAGCCCACAAAGCAGATTAACACTCAACCTCTGCCGTAGTTATTAACCATATTCTAGGAATGATAAGGAGGAGCTCTGGTAGCATAGTGGCTAAGACACTTGCCTGCTAACCAGACGGCTGGCGGTTCAAATCCACCAGCCACTCCTCGGAAGGAAGGTTGGGCAATCCTACTTCTGTAGTGATACTGCCTCGGAAACCCAAGGAGGGGTCGCTATGAGTTGGGGCCGACTCGACGGCACATAACAACAACAACAACAGGAATGATATTTGTAGAATTAATTATAACATTCTGCCTTCCTTATAACTCATTACCAGTCTCATTTCACTGTCTATCTCTTTGAGTTACTGTTTAAGTAAGTACTTATGCAGAGTTTATAGAAAGAAAAAAGACTGAAAACTAAGAGGCAGTCCAATGAAATGAGTACATTTAGCTTGGAGAATTGCCCAGGAGTGATAGAAGCTTCATATATAAAGTGAATAATGAAATGTCTGGTATTTGTTTATTTAGTTCTTTACAAAGTGTACTCACAAATAACATCTCAGTTAGTCGGTCCATGTGATGAAGTTACCCTGTGCCATCACTACACAGAAACGAACAGGCTCAAGGAGTTAGGAGTAAGCAGCAGAGTTCAGGGCCAAATCCAGATTTTGTCTCTTTCCCCCAGGGGTTTCGCCATAGACCAGAATCACCTCCCCTTGATGAAGGAATCAGGCCTGATGATCTCCAAACCCTTTTACAGATCTGAAAATGCCATTATTTTAAAAGAAAAAATATTAACTAACTGCACACCACTTCCTGGAGGGCCAGAGAAACAAACAAGTTTCTGTCAACTTCTGTGCAATTAACCAAAGCAAAGGAGAAAATTCCATAGATTCCTACAACTCCTTAAGAAGAAGATAAACATCATCTATCTGAATTATTTCAATAATTTAGTCTTTCCCTTGAGTCACTCAAGGTTGCTTCTATAACTTTTCTTTTAATCTTACAGAGACCACCAGAATAGATACAGTCTCAATTTATATTTGAGCAACAGCATTCCTAAGATCATACTGACAGCCACTTTAACCAACACTTTTAGGCCCAAGTAATTAATGAACTGCTTAAGTGTTACAACATTAGGATTTTTTTCTAGTAAAGGAGCTCTGTATGTTAAAATACAGATTTCTGATTCAAGAAGAAAATCATTTTGAGGAACAGTTTCCCAAAATGTAAATATCATGTACATATAAGAATTCAAAATTTATATCACATACCACCGTCATTCTTCAATTAATAAAATTTGATGAAAAATTCTAATAGTTTCACAATTAAGTTTTCTATATACAAAGAGTCCCCAGATAATGAGCAAGTTCCACTCCTAAATTTATACGTAAGTTGGAACAATTAGGTACAGTTTGTATCTAACATCAGTCAAATGTTTATGTATCTATGCATAAAAAATATTAAAGAAACACAGATTTGCTAAAATATCTTTAACATAATAATACATTAATTATAACAATGTTCTGATGCATGCCCCAATTAACTGTCATCTATTATTACAAACCATTGTACAAGAAACCCCTGAGACTATGGCCCCTAGTCACCCTTCGGACCTGGAATTGAATTCACTTCCATGTCTTAACTTTCAGCCAAACAACAGGCCTACAAGGTGACGATTACACCAGGGAGGTGCACTCCTTAGAGTAATCAAACATGAGACATCTGAAAGGCAGTATTTGCACAGGAAGAAAGCTCAGAAGGCAGGAATGCATGGAAAAAAGGACACAGGGTCAAGGTAACCACAGGGAGGAAGTGGGAAAAGAGCTGTTACATTGCGGGGATTGCAATCAATGTCACAAAACAAAATGTGTATGAATTGTTGGATGGAAAATGAATTTGCTCTGTAAACTTTCACCAAAATCACAATAAAAAGTTAATTAAATAAATAAATATGAAAAGCAAAAAAACATTGTGTGTAATTTGAATTTTTAATACAATAGGTTTTACAGAGATTGGTTGAAAACTTCAGATTGTACAGGATGTATTTAAGTCAGACATTCATAACCTGGAGACTGCCTTATTAAAAAACAGTATAGCAATCACCACCTAATGCACAGATAATATTCTAAATTTGAACTTGAAAGGAAAACCCATCAGCGTGCTTGCTTGATTTCTTTAATCTATTCATGTAGGTTAATTACCTGACACTCATTAAGATGACTCTGGGCTTCTTTAAATTTCTGACCATATTAACCTCTCTAACTAATCCTTATTAGAAAAATATTAAAGAGTGTTCATTGCTATTACAAATTAAATTTGAAATGATGAAACAATTATCAAATAAATGGAGTATAAAATGAGGTTATATGCATGAAAAGATTCAATGCATCAAATATTTTACCTCCATTATTATAAAATACAGGTGTTAGGGTCTACATCACAGAAATTTACTTAAAGATTAGTCCTTGAAAGAAATCTCTTCATTTCATTTTTGTCCAATAGGGAAACAAACAAATGTCTCAAGTTCATCATGAAATCTCTTTTAGAAAAATCTTAAACTCAACAACTGAACAAAAAGATTCCACTAAACTCAGTAAGTCTACATACAGCTATCATTTAATACCATGTTTCATATAATATGTAACTCATCTACAAATAAAATGATAGTGAGAGGCTTACAAAGCACTGGCCAGTATCACAAAAGCATTAAGATATTAATGAAATGTTACTTACAAAAATGAAACTTTATCATTTCAATTCTAAGACAAAAGAGGAACTTCAAAACATTACTTTTTCTCTAGACAAATCATTTAAAATTGTCCTATGACCTTCAAAAATTGATACATCACCTCTGCAGATTCCCTTTTTATAGATGTTATGAGTAGCATGTTAGTGATAGTGCTTTTATAAATAGATGTTCACTTGAGTTAAACTAGAGGCTAGATTGGTAAGACACAAAAGCAGTAGAAAAGTTAAGATTCAGACAACAGAATGAAGCAAACAAAATTATGAGAAAGAGATTAAGAGAAAAAGGGGCCAGTGAGAACATGGATGTTTGCAACAAATGATATGGTGTTAAAATTCTAAATACAAAAAGGGTTCTCTTAAAAACAAAAATTATCTTTTGTCAACTTTTTATCTCAAATTCTCTAAACTAGTGATTACCAAAGGAAAAGCACAAGTGGCCAATCCATCCATAGACAGAAAATAATTTCATTAATAATTGTACATAGGAAAAGTGTTTGACCTCCACAGTGAGAGATATTTAAAAAATTAAAATTGCATTCTCAAATGGTGGTATCAACTGAAATCTCTCAAGTTCCCTGAGGAGATTTTATCAAAGCTTTAGAAACATGCACATCTACTGATCTAGTCATTCTAACTTAAGGAATTTATCTAAGAAAATAATTATAGATGCTCAAAACCATTTGAGCACAGGTCTTCACTACATAGCTGTGTATCACTGTAGAATATTTACAACAACCTTAATAATTCGTGATGTGTGCATATAGGCTTAATTTAGCTCATTAAAAAAAAAAAAAAAAACTCAATGCCATCGAGTCATTTCCAACTCATAGCGACCCCTCCTTGGGTTTCCGAGGCGGTATCTCTATGGAAGTAGATTGCCCAGTCTTCCCAGGAGTGGCTGATGGTTTGAACTGCCAACTTTCTGGTTAGCAGTCAAACGCCTTAGGCACTACGCTACCAGAGCAATCATAATGTAAGTGTTACAGGCCAGGCACTGTTCAAGCATTTTACAAACATCAATTCATTTTATCCTCATAACAATCATACTGTTATTGTTAGTTGCTGTTGAGTTGGCTCCAATTCACAGTGACCACTTTACGGCAAACATAACACAACACTGCCCAATTCCCACAGTATCTTCATAATCACAGGTATGCTTCAGTCCAGTGATTACTATATACTTTGTGTTGTGATTACTATATATTTTAAGTGCCTTTCAACCTAAGAGGTTCACCTTCCAACAAATATCTGACAATATTCTGTCGTAATCAGTAGCATGTTCAGTGCTTAATTTTCAGAAAAAATCCCCATTTCTTTCTTCCCAGTCTGTCTTAGTCTGGAAACTGTGCTTGAACCTATGTACGAGGGTGATCCTGCTGGTATTTGAAATTTCTATGGCATAGCTTCCAGAGTCACGGCAACACACAAGCCACCAGTTTCACAAACCAACAAGACAGATGGTGAAACAATCCTGTTTGGTGGGCATGGTTATTATCCTCATTTTACAGATGAGAAAACTGAAGCAGAAGGCAAAATAACTTGCCCCAAAGTTACACAGCCAGTGAAAGGAAAACCTGGGATTTGAACATAGGCAGTACAGCTCCACAATCTGAACTCTAAATACTATGTACAGCAACATATAATACATAAATAGCGGGTATTTCTCTAGTAGTGGAATAGTGGGTAGGATTATATATTTTGCTTATCTATATTTTCTACCTTTAACATATTATTCTTATAAGAAGTGTTTTAACACTTTAAAGAAGTCTTTAGGAGCAAATGTGCCCAATGCAATGCCATTTTATTTCTTCACTGCTGCATCCACAGGCCATGACTGTGAATCAAAGTAAAATGAAATCCTTGACATCTTCACTATTTTCTCCATTTATCATGGTGCAGTTGTGAGCATTGTTGTTTTATGTTGAGGTGTAATGCATACTGAAGACGGTAGTCTTTGATCTTCATCAGTAAGTACTTCAAGTGCCCTTCACTTTCAGCCTGCAAGGTTGTGTCATCTGCATATCACAGTTGTTAGTCTCCTTCCAATACCGATGCTGTGTTCTTCTTCATACTTTCCAGCGACTCAGATTATCTGCCCAATGTTGTTGTTGTTGTTGTGTGCCGTCGAGTTGGCCCCGACTCATAGCAACCCCTCCTTGGGTTTTCAAGGCAGTATCACTACAGAAGTAGGACTGCCCAACCTTCCTTCCAATATACAGTTTGAATAAGTATAGAGAAAGGATATAACCCTGACATCCCCCTTTCCTGATTTTAAACCATTCAGTATCCCCTTGCTCTGTCTGAATAGAGCTTCCTGGTCAATGTACAGGTTCCTCATGAGCACAATTAAGGATTCTAGAATTCCCATTCTTCAACATGTTGTCCATAATTTGTTTTGGTCCACACAGTCAAATGTCTTTGGATAATCAATAAAATATAGGCAATTATCTTTCTGGTATTCTCTGCTTTTAGCTAAGACCCTCCTGACAGCAGCAATGATATCCCTTATTTCACGTCCTCTTCTGGATCTGGCTTGAATTTCTGGCAGTTCCATGCCAATGTACTACCACAATCATTTTTTAATTATCTTCAGCAAAATTTCACTTGTGTATGATATTAATGATATTGTTTGATAATTTCCCTCATTCAGTCAGATCACCCTTCTTTGGAGTGGGCATGTAAATGAATCTCTTCCAGTCAGCCAGCCAGCAGCTGTTTTCCACACTTCTTGGCATAGACGAGTGAGTACTTCCATCATTGCATTTGGTGGAACATCTTGTCATGGACTGAATTTTGCCCCTCAAAGTATGTGTCAACTTGGCTGGTCCATGACTCTCTGGTTTGGCAATTATGTAATGATGTAATCACCCTCCATGATATGATCTAATGGGATCAGCCAATCATCTGTGATGGAATTAGGGTGAGATTCAACAACTTTACTCAGGTCACAGCCCTCATCTGATGCAGGTGAGTTTTTCTGGGGTATAGCCTGTATTTCATCTTACAAGAGTCTAAAAGAAAGAGAAGAAAGCAGAGAGAGAAGGACCTACTACCACTGAGAAGAGCCAGAAATGGAGCATGTTCTTTAAAGAACCTCCCAGACCCAGAGAAGATTGATGCCAAGGCCCATGGAGATCTCAAAGGAACACTGGGCCCACAGATATTTAAAGGAGACAAAGCCTTCCCCTACAGCTAGCACCCTGAATTCTGATTCTAGCCTAACTTTGAGAGAAGAAAAGTCGGACTGTTAAAGCCATCCACTTGGTGTTTCAGTTACAGCAACACTAGGTAACTAAGATGCAACTCGACTGTGTGCTGGCGATTCCTGGACACGCGTTCCTCCTCATCATCTTTCTGGCGATTCCTGGACACGCGTTCCTCCTCATCATCTTTCTGGCGATTCCTGGACACGCGTTCCTCCTCATCATCTTTCTGGCGATTCCTGGACACGCGTTCCTCATCATCTTTAGTACAGCTCAGACTTACTCCTTTGGTACTATCAGTTCTTAATCATATGCTTCTCCTGAGATGGTTGAATGTCGTTCAATTCTTTTGTTACAGTTATTCTGTACTCCTTCCATCTTCTTTTTTTAAAAAATATTTTACTGTTTTAGGTGAAAGTTTACATAGCAAATTAGCTGCTCACTCAACAATCCATACACAAATCATTAAACAACATTGGTCGCTTTCCCCACAATATGTCGGTACTCTCCCATTTCCACCAACTCTCTGCCTCCTCCTTGCCTTCTCATCATTGGTTTCAGGCAAATGTCGCCCATTTGGTCTCATATAGTTGATTGTTTTAAGAAGCACATTCCTCACAGATATTACTGTTTATTTTATAGGACAATCTATTATTTGGCTGAAAGGTGACCTCTGGGAGTGGCTTTAGTTCTAGAGTACAAGGCTGTCTCAGGGCAACAGTCTAGTGGGTTTTCCCAGTCTCTATCAGTCCAGTGAGTCTGATGTTTATTATAATTTTAATTTTGTTCTACATTTTTATCCCATCTAACCAAGACTCTCTACTGTGTCCCTGTTCAGGGCAGTCAGTAGTGGTAGCTGGGCATCATCTAGTTCTTCAGGTCTAAAGCTAGAGAAGGCGGACATTCACGTGGCCCATTAGTCCTATGGACTGTTTCTATGAATCTTTAGCTTTCTTCACTTCCCTTTGCTCTAGATGGGAAGAGATCAATAATTGCATCTTACATGTCCGCTCACAAGCTTTTAAGACCCCAGATGCTACTCACAAAACTAAACACTCCTCACCAAACTAGTATGTAGATCATCTTTATCAACTATGTTTTGCCAATTGATCTAGATGCCTGCTGAGACTATGGTCTGGAGCCTTCAAACTCAGTAATTCAGTCCCATGAGGTATTTGGATATGTCTAAGAAGTTTCCATGGCATAGTGCCTAAGTCATTTTTTTGTGTACACATATAAGCATAGTTGTGGGCATTTTTATATACATATGTATATGCACATAATATATATCCATTTAACAGAGCACATACAAAAAAAAAAAAAAAAAACACCAAACTCGCTGCCATCTAGTTAATTTCCATTCATAATGACTCCTCCTTGGGCTTCCAAGGTGATATCTCTATGGAAGTAGATTGCCCAATCTTCTTTCTGAGAAGTTGCTGGTAGATCTGAACTGCCAGCCTTCTGGTTAGCAGTCAAATGCCTTAAGCATTATGCCACCAGAGCTCCCATATATGTGAGTATGTATGTGTATGTATGTGTATATGTGTACACATGTATACCCACATATGCTCTCCCACACTCACACAGCATGTATATCTACCTATATAACCACTCACAAATTTTTGGTAATGATTACTCTTGGTACAGAACTGTATGTTATAGCATTTACTGTGGTTGCCCTTTATACTTCTACATCTCTCAGAATCATTTACTTTGATCATGTTGTGCTCACTTCCCCTATATTGTGTACTACTTTCCCTTCACCAGAATTAACACTAGTAAGTAAGTGATTCTCCCTCTCTCTCCCTCTCATCCCTGACAACTACCAAGGGAACTTGCTTTCTTAGTGTAAACCTATTCTTGGCTTTTTATAAAAGTGGTATCACAGAACATTTGTTCTTTTGTGCTTGACTGATTTTATGTAGCATAATATTTTCAAGATCCCTCATATTATAAGGTATTTCATGAACTCATTCTTTATTGTTACGTAGTGTTCCATCATAAGTATGTAGCATATTTTGATTATCTATTCATCCATTGATGGATGACGCTAAAGGGGCAAAGAGGCGGCATCTTCTGACCTCCTCTAACTTCACAAAAGGAAGACAGAATCACCACCAACAGCCCAAGACCTGTTCCTGTGAGGCCAGACATGCCACCATCCTCCAGCCCTTACCAAGCCTGACACCAATTGTCCCTCTCGTGGCACCCACCACCTCTCCGCTGGGTTCAATAATTTGCTGCAGTCACCCACACAAAACTCACAAATTACAGAGTTTATTAGGGAGGCAACAGCCTACAAGGAATGGGTCCTATTTCATTTTTCTGCAAATGAATATCCAGTTTTGCCAGTACCATTTG
This sequence comes from Orycteropus afer afer, assembly GCF_000298275.1. Taxonomy (NCBI): domain Eukaryota; kingdom Metazoa; phylum Chordata; class Mammalia; order Tubulidentata; family Orycteropodidae; genus Orycteropus; species Orycteropus afer. The sequence continues at coordinate 28,592,481 of NW_006921589.1, forward strand.
TTAAAGAGAGTGTCTCTTCCCCACTGAATGGACTTTGCTTTCCATTTTCGTTTGATGCTTCCTGCATCATTCTGTATTTTGCCCACAGAATCCTTCATTATTGCAACTCAAGGCTTGATTTTTTCCTTCAGTTCTTTCAGCTAGCGAAATGCCAAGTGTGTTCTTCCTTTTTGTTTTTCTAAGTCAGGTCTTTGCACATTTGTTAAAAAGCAAAGATGTCACTTTCAGGAGTAACGTGTGGTATTTTTGATCATCTCATATACATGTGAAAGCTGAACAATGAATAAGAAAGACCAAAAAGGAATTGATGCATTTGAATTACAGTGTTGGCAAAGAATACTGAATATATCATATACTGCCAGAAGATGAACAAATCTGTCTCGGAAAGTGTAGCCATAATGCTCCTTGTAAGCGAGGATGGCAAGACTTCCTCTCATGTATTTTTGACATTTATCATAAGGGACCAGTCCATGGAGAATGGCATCATTCTTGGTCAAGTAAACAAAAAAGAGGAAGACTCTCGATGAGATGGATTGACACATGGCTGCTACAATGGGCTCCAACATAACAAGTATAAGGTTGGCACAGGACCAGGCACCATTTCATTCTGTTATACATAGGATCACCATGTGTTAGAACCAACTCAACAGCACCTAACAATGACAACATTCTTTTTAGAAGAGAAGGTTATTTTGGGGTTTTTATTATTATTTATAAATGAAAGAATAGATGAGGAAATAGGTAAGGATAGGAAATATAAATTCCATGCATCAGGGTAAAGGTGGTAGGTGAAGGTCGAGATGGGAACCAACAGAATGAATGTAAGACAAAAGCTAAATGCAAAGATCTAAATTTCATTTGTAATGTATTGATTTTAACTGGTAAATTCCAAACACTCTAGAAACTTACCAATTTGTAGCTATGTTTCCAAAAGGCTCTTATATGTAACATTAACTCTATGTTATATATAACATTAACTGTTACATATAATATTAAGTCTGTTACACATAACAATTTTATCCTAGAACAACTAACTATAGATAATTAATTAGGTGTGCTATGATAGAAGGGGAGCTCTGGTAGCATAGTGGCTAAGACACTTGCCTGCTAACCAGATGGCTGGCGGTTCAAACCCACCAGCCACTCCTTGGAAGGAAGGGTGGGCAATCCTACTTCCGTAGTGATACTGCCTCGGAAACCCAAGGAGGGGTCGCTATGAGTCGGGGCCGACTCAATGGCACATAACAACAACAACAACGATAGAAGACATACATACTCATGTGGTTTAAAAGACTTGATTAAACAAAGGTAAGTTATTTATTTATTTATTGCTGTAGGACATACTCAAGCCTTCATGATTCCTCCAGAATCGTATCTGGCCATGGAACTTTTCCAGAGTTCTACTCATAGTAGTATCAAGACTCTGAAAACATACTCCGGAGAATGCTAATCTAGAGTATCTCTACTTATTCATTCATTCATTCAAAACAATTACCAAGTGCTTACAATGTGGCAGGCTCTACTTTAGATAGCAGCTCTTTTAGACAACAACACTTAATAAACAGAAAAAGATGAGTCAGGTTCTAGTCTCAGCTCCACCACTCACTGGCCCATATAAGATTGTTTACTCAAAAGTGAAAAAAAGGACAGTATCGTTTGCTCTCCTACCTCTCTGTGATCTTTAAAAAATGAAATGAGTTTGCAAAGTATATTCACATGTCTTAGCAGTAAAATCCTGTGCAAACAACTGCCTTCTCTCCACATTCTAGGGCTAAGCTGGCATATTTGGAGATATTTTAAGGGACCGTATTTATTAGTATTTATTCATGAGGAGCCCTGGTGATGCAGTGGTTCAAGCACTCGGCTACTAATGAAAACATAGACGGTTATATAAAACTTACCAGCCACTGTAGGAGAGAAAGTTACAGCAGTCTGCTTCCATAAAGATTACAGCCTGGGAAACCCTATGGGAGTAGCTAGACTCTGTCCTATAGGTTTACTATGAACTGGAATAGATTTGATAGAAACAGGTTTGGCTTTGAGATTTACTCATTCATGAGGTCCCTGGGTGGTACAAACTGTACTTGTCAACTAACCTAAAAGTTAGTGACTTAAACCCACCCAATAGGACCATGGAAGAAAGGCCTAGTGATCTGCTTCTGTGAAGATTAGAGCCAACAAAACCATATATATGTGTGTGTGTGTATATATATATATATATATATATATATATATATACACACACACACACACACAATATTTTCCTATGTGAACTTCTTATTTATCTTATAGGCATCTATGGTTCAATTCCCTAAAAACTACTATAAAACCTGTCTCAATCTCTAGTACAAGAGAAAAATTATCCCATTCTCCAAAATGACTCGTGAAAACATTGCAGAGTACTATAACACACAAAATCATGGGTACCACAAAAACCAAGCCAATGAATTAGGTTAATTTCCAAAACCCAATTCTCCAGCCAGTTTAATTCCTTAAAAGCCTGAAACTGCTGCCTTTACACATGCATTAGGATCACAAATATTAAGTGTTCCCTAAAATTATTTTTCTTGCAAAGCTTAACTTACTTGAGAGAGTATTTATTTGGAAAATATTCTATACTTTTGTACTTCATAAAGGCTTTTTGCCACCAACCTACGTATACTTTTCCATCAGGCACAGAAATCCCTTAAGTCAGCAAAGAAGGCCCCTTTATGAACACAGGGTTCATCTCTGAACCAGAAAATTGAAAAGCCATTTTATTACCTTGTTTTGATAAATTACTCAAAAATCAGTTATGTGTTTTATGCATTCTGCATTTCCAGATTGATGAAATAAAAACAATACAAGGAATTACTTTGTAAAAAAAATATTCTGAATCACTCCTTACAAGACCTCATCACATCACAAAACCACAACCAACAGACACAAAATGGACACACAGAAGAAAAGAAAGGACATAGGGCTCATAAATCTATCTTAAGTTTAAAACTTTTCACAATAGTAAATTTTTTAAAATGAAAAAAAAAAGGAGGAAAGAGTGGCTATTAGACATCATGACCTAGAACAATATATTCGCCTATCTCAAGATTTCATAATTCTAAACATAATTATGCATTAAATTCATTCTCTACAAAAAAAATTATCACCAGACTCCTAATATGCTCTATTGTTTTTATTTAATTGTCTTTATCCCAGTAATCTGAAAGCTCCATGATGGCAGAGTGTGTCTTGCTCACAGCTTCTAGCGTAGCACCTGCAAATAATCAGTTGCTCAAAAAAAAATAGTTTGCTGAATGAATGAATAAAATCCTACTTCTTTGTTTAACTGAAGAATTCAAATTGAGCCCAACAGCACAGCATTCTCTGATTTCCTTTAAAAATGGATCGCCTGAGTCTCAATTTTGACCAATGCTCTAATTTACGACAAAACTAAGACAAAACAAAACAAATAAAATGTTTGAAAAATATCCTCTTTTTATCCATGTGGCCTTAAACAAAGACACTTGGCTCTCTGGAACTTAGTGTCCCCAGCCCCGATATGATGAAAAGAGTTTTTAATTGGATGAAAGTATAAATGCCTTACTCCTTGATAAGGAGCTCTGGTGGTACAGTGCCTAAGGCATTTGACTGCTAACCTGAAAACTGGTAGTTCAAACCTACCAGCCACTCCATGGAAGGAATATAGGAGCTCTGGTAGCATAGTGGCTAAGGCACTTGACTGCTCACCAGAAGGATGGCAGTTCAAACCCACCAGCCACTCCTCGGAAGGAAGGTTGGGCAATCCTACTTCCGTAGTGATACTGCCTCGGAAACCCAAGGAGGGGTCGCTATGAGTCGGGGCCGACTCGACGGCAAACAACAACAACAACAACACCTTCATAAAGATTTCCCACTTCAGAAACCCAAAGGGGGTCACTGAGTTGGAATCAAGTTGACGGCAGTAAGTCTGGTTTTTGTTTGTTTGGTTGGTTGGTACTCCTTAATAAGCAACCAGTAAAGTCTGGCATTCTCCTGTAACTATCTTTTCCTTCCCATCCAACTTCTCCCTTCCTTACCCCTGATCATTCTCTACTTTCACTACAACGTAGGTCATTGTACCAGTATTGAGGGAAGGGAACAAAAGTGAGGAAGAGGATGGAGAAAAGTCAAACCATCAACCATGATTTGAACACACTACTCCCTGTAGTGCTGGTCTGTTCCAAAGTCCTCACCAAATTTCCATTTCAGTTTTTCATCTATTCATGATTTGGCCTTACCATGGGATCCGTTGTCAATGCTTCAATCAGACAAGAGTTTCTACTGCCCTAGTCCAGCCAGTAGGGAAGCAGCAGTGGGTGACAATGGTGGAAGGATTAGCCCTTGTTCTCCTTTTAAGACTACAGAGGGAAGTAGTGTCTTGGAATCTCAAGCAACCATTCTGAGTGTATTTTCCTACAGAAACACTGAAACTTCCATGTCACCATGGTAGAATTCAAGTACACTAAGGCTCAAACAGAAATGTGTGGACGGATGCAGTACCTGAACACCCTTGGAACAAAGGACAAACCTGCCAACTACTTACAGAAATCCTGAGAAGAGACCTTTTTACGAGGTAAGCTCATGACTCTAAGGTCACTGTAGTCAGTGTCTGGATTTTTGCCCCTAGAGATGGTGATAGTGAAAGAAACAAATTGCAGGCACCAGATGACACCACCTCACCCACGCCATCACAGCTCAGGCCTTTGCCTTTCTTCAAGTCTTTGCTGTTTACTTACACTGCAGGATTTCAAGTACTTATTTTCTTTTTTATACTTTATTTTCTAACATTGAACATGTATTACTTTTATAGGTCAGAGAATAAAATAACAACCAGCAGGGCTTTCTGAAAGAAAGAAAAATATTATTGTACTTTGGAATCATGTTCATAGGACTCAGTGGCAGCAGTAAAGGGATGATCAGGAATTTAAGAGATGCAGGTGGCAGGCAGGTAAGCATTAGGATCCAAAGTATGAGCTCTCAAGTTCCACTGCCTGTGTCTAATCTGGTCCCACCATTCTCTAACTACCTAATATTGGCTTGCTAACCTGAAGAGTGAAGAGAAGAGTTAACTACCTCAAACAATGGTTCTAAGAATTAAATCTATTTAAGGCCTTCTGCACCTTCCTGAATGCAGCAAGTTCTCCATACGTGGTCATACTGTCCTTGTCTCTGCTCTCCTTTCATATCCAAATAAGAGTAAGGACCATCTTAATTCTTCAGTGTAACTGTGAGAACATATGCTGATAAACTTCTGAGAAAGATCATGCATGTCTATTCCCCATCAACCAGAGAGATGCTAAGCACTTACTATCATCCACAAGAAGACTTGCCAACAAGTGAAAAGAGCAAAACAATGGGTCAGTGAGTAAGGTGTGCATATCCCACAGAGTTCTGAACCTTCTGGCACTACCATTTGACCTCCTCCCTGGTTGACCTTATCAATGGAGATGACCTCACAACCTCCTTTTCACCCATTATCTAAGCAGTTCTGACAAGCTGATTCCTACTCATGGAGATCCCATTTGTGTTAGGGTAGAACTGTGCTTGATAGAGCATGCAACAGCTGATATATTCAAATACAGGTCACCAGGACTTTTTTCACAGTGTCTCTGAGTAGACCTCTAAGCTTTCAGCCAAGTGTGTTAATCATTTATACTATTCAAAGGACTCTATTATCTACCCTTCTACTTTAATTCCTCAGTCCTTAGATTCTGCTTCACTTACTCAGTTGGGGACTTTTGTTTCAGAGGACCAAATGCTGATGAGACTGCTATGTGGCATCTCAGCATGCCATAATCTCCATTAATATTGGTACTTATGCCTGAGAGTTTTGGATTCAAGGAAGCAGTGAAAACACTATTGTGGAGCTTCTTAGTGACAGTCTTCCTAAGGCCATTTTCACACTAAACCTGGATGTTGTGACTGAAGTTTTAGAATACACTGGTCATGGTTAGTAAAATGGAGAGAAGGAAACTAAAGACTGAAAGTTATGAGGTATGTCAGTAGTAGATATCTGAACGCAACCACAACCTCTGCAGTTGCCAAGACCTGAGCTCAAGTTTGATCCTGCTGCTTAACTGAGATGAGATTTTGCCTTTGTCATTTCTGATTGTTGGGGTGACTTGAAAATTAGGAGCTCAATCCCTGCTCTACCTATTATTTATCTAGAAAAATAAAATGAAGTTTTTATACATAGAATTGTGTTCCCCTATCAAGTTCAATTTGCATAACACCATACACAAAAACACTTCTACATCCTACTTTGGTGAGCAGTGACAGGATCTTAAAAGCTCCATCAGCCACCTAAGATGTGACTATTGCTCTCTGCTCATTCAAAGCAAAGAAGGGGGAAAATCAAAAACACATGGAAACAATTAATCAAAAGAACTAGTGGACCATGGGGACCTCAGCCCACATAATCCTGAAACCAGAAGAACTGTATGGTGCCTGGCTACTACTGTCAACCACTCTGAAAGGGATCAAAGTTGGAGATCCTGGATAGAGTGGGAGAAAAATGTGGAACGAAACTCAAAATCATAAAAAGGACAGGCTTAACTTGTCTGATAAAGACTGGTGAAACCCCCAAGACTATGGCCTGGGATCAAACTCACTCCAGTGGTTCAATTTTCACCCAAGAGTAGACAGGACAACAAGGTGAAAAATTATACCTGGGAGGTATGCACTCCTTAGAACAATGAACCTAGGAGATCAAAAGGGCAGCACTTCTGCAGGCATAAAGCTCAGGAATGCAAAGGAAAGAAGGACACAGAGAAAAGATAACCAGAGGGAGGAAGTGAGAAGAGAGCTGTCACACTACGGGGACTGCAATCAATGTCATGAAATAAAATGTGTATGAACTGTTGAATGGAAAATGAATTTGTTCTGCAAACTTTCACTCAAGTCATAACAAACAGTGGAAAAAAGAAAAAGAATTGTGTCCCCCACAGATGAGTGTCAGACTCCTAATCCCTGTATCTGTGGATGCAATTTCATTTAGGTATAGGGCTTCCTTTGTTATGTTAATGAAGTCATGCCAATGTAGGGTGATGTCTTAAACCTACTCACTTCTAAAATATAAAAAGAGTAGATCAGACACAGACAGAGCCAGCCAGCCCAGATGAGGAAAACAGAGGGCACACAGAAATCTCCCACAACAGAGGCGTGCTGGGGCTGCAGACGGTAAGAGGATCCTCCCCAGAACCAATGGAGAGAGAGCCTGCCCTTAGAGGGGGCGCCTGGAATTCCAGCTGCAAGCCTCCTGACTGTGAGAAAATTTTCTTAACCATCACCCACTTGTGGTACTTCTGTTACAGCAGCACTAAGAAACTAAAAAGCCAAATAAAATTATTTATAAACTACTGAGTACTGAGTACTGTAAGACTATAATCACAACAGCAGTTTTAAGTGAGAAGGTGGTATGATTATACCTTAGGAAAATTGGGTGCTTACATGCAGATAATTAGAAAAGTCTGTCATTTTGAAGGTTAAAAAAGTGGAGGATTCTGTAGAAGGGGATCAGACAATAAGCATTTATTGAGCACCAATTACATGCTGGACAAAATGCTGTGCTGCGAAAGATGCTGAAAGACACTGCCAATTACCTGCCATTGATACACACACACACCAACTCACACACATACACCACTCATACTCTTCAAGTAAACAAACCATTTCTCCATGCTGGGGACCCTCAATCAACACCGAGGGCTCTTTGCTGTGGTGGTGGTTGTGGGCTACGGAGTCAATTTCAATTCATAGCGACCCCGTATGACAGAACAGAACTGCCCAATAGGGTTTCCCAGGCTGAAGTCTAAGGGAGCAGACTGCCAGGTCTTCTGTCCAGCAGAGCCACTGCTTCAAACCACTGACCTTTTCATTAACAACAGCCAAGCGCTTAACCATTGTGTCGTCAGGTTCTCGGGGCCCAGCTATCCATGGTGCTTTGTTGTAGTTTGTACAACACCTGATATAGGAGCCCATTTTCCACAGTTTGTTTTTAGTAATAATCATCACCATCTTACCTGTAACAGTTAAAGCTTTCCATTAAAGCCTAAGAGAGATCACAGTATGTGCAAAGATTCCACGAAAAAAAAAAATACAGACAGTATAAATACAGTGGAAACAAGCCAACTGTCCATCAACTTATGAATGAATAAAGAAACTGCTATGTTTACACAATGGATTATATATATATATACATATATATACATATACATATATATATATATGTATATATA
>NW_006921589.1:28600835-28610526 GCF_000298275.1 Orycteropus afer afer
TCCATTTATATGAACTGTCCAGAACAGGAAAAGTTTTAGAGACAAAAAGTAAATTTGTGGTTGCCCAGAACTGGAAAGGAAACAAGGAGTGGGAAATGACCATTCATGGGTGCAGGGTTTCTTTGTAGAGTGACAAAATGTTCTGGAATTACATAATGGTGATGAATGCAAAACTCTATGGATTTACTAAAAATCATTTAATTTACATACTTTATTTAAAAAAAAAAACTGTCCATAAAGTCATGAAAGAAGTACAAATATAAACAAGTTTAAAATATAAAAGATATTCTATAAAGAGTTAACAAAGATAGAATACCTGGTTATTTTTAATGTAAGCTTATTTCTATCATTGGGTGTTTTAGAAAACATAATTGTTATTACCACAGACTTTTAAGGCAAGGCTTTTCTGTGCACCTTTCCACAAAAAAAAAAAAAAGCACTTTTTATTACAAAAATAATTACTTGAGATAGGAGTGAAACATATAGATCAGATATGCCCTTTTTCTTCTACTAGGTCATAAGAATATTGTGTTTAACTCATTTCACAAGTGTCCAGGGAAAAATGAGGGCCACCTTGCCATTCACTGCTGAGGAGAAGAGTCAGCCCAGCATTACACAAGACAGTCTAGCTTCCTAAAATGGATGTGACTGGTCCCCTCAGACCCTTGGCCACCAGCCATCTCTCTACATTGCTGTGACTGCAGAGGTCACTGAGGGGTCACCAGTTTGCCCCTTTGCCCTCCAGGCAGGTCTGCATTTCAACCATACTTAAATGATAATTGTCCACCTTTACTTGCTATTCAGATCACAAAATTGCTAGTATTTGTAGATAAATGGCATTGAAATTATCTGTTATTAGTAAGTTATGAAATACTTTAAAAAAAAAGACTTTAGCACACTAAAAGGTAAGAAAACATTATAGATGAATTCTGCAGTATGCATTCAGGATAAAACACAAGTGATTATATATAAACACATTTTTAATTTTTCTTGGTGAAACCTTTCTCTAAGAAATTAATGATGTGACATCTAAAAAGTATATAAAAGTTTGAGAAATTTTATCTAAATCCTGCATGTTTATGAAAGATACTATCAACCAGATACAGTTATAAAATTAAAATGCAGGATTTTTTTTTAATTCAACCATCTTTCCAAAGCCTGACACTTGGATACACCATTTGCTTATGAACCTTAGCCCCTGAGCCCCAAAGGACATTCTTTTACTATACCATTGAGTTGGCAGCTATTGTTCTAATTTCCCTACTGATGAGCCAAACAGTTAATCTGTTTTAACACACAATGCATAAAAGGTTTCTTTTCAGTCCAGAAAAGAGAAAGAGACACTTATAATCACTGGGCATTCATATTTGAATGACAGCTAAACATAAAGGAACATCAGACAGGCAGCCATCTGGAAAAAAGCTGGTATTCTTTCATATTATCTGTTCTCAAACCTTTAAGACAAAAGGGTCAGAGGTTGGCCTAAGACTTCCATTTAGTAAGATGCTCATTTCAAATCCATGGCCATTAATAAACATTCTGTCAGCCCCCCAATAAGAGACAATCAGCTTCCCTTTCCTTCCATTTGGTGCATTCTAAAAGATAGCTTCATAATAAACATATACATGCACACTTAGAATTATTTTATTTGCCAGGATAAATTGTGTATGCCTGCTTAGAAGTAGTACTTAGTTTCAAATAAAGAAGTTTACTGGATATTAATGCATTGTAATTCCAACATTCATTTTAATAAAAAAGACAAAATAAGTAATCAACCTATGCTTAAAAATGCATTTTTCTCTTTTAAGTTATTGAATCCCAATAAGATATAATAAACTACAAAATGCTAAAGAAAACTATTTTATAGAAAAAGTCTCACTGCCTATCTTTAAAACAAAACCTAATTCTACATTGTATACACACACACACACACACACAGACATAATGCCCTTTCATTCTTGCTCTTCTCACTCAATGCTGTTTTGTTAGGAAAAGATGGGGATTCAGTCCTCCCTAAGAACTAGAGGTCCGATATTCTGACTATTTCTACTTTAATTAAAGGTATCTCAACACACACACAATCAGGTATTGTGACCATGACCATTTATTAAAATGATTGAGTTGTTGTCCTTCTAAACAGTTCTGGTAACTGTAAGTTACCTTTTCCTGGAAACATCCCTATTCTTCTGGCCACAAGAAATGTCGCCTTCTCTTGCTGCTGGAACAGCCACAAGACAGAGAGGCCCCTCGTGGCATATTCCCAGCCCTTTCCTCCCAGCTGCTGGCCATGAAGTCAGAATCTCAACAGCCACACCCCCAGGAGTGCAGAGCAAGGACTCAAGAGTGATGGATCATCAGCGTCACCATCCATCGGAACAATAACCAAGGAGAGCATCCCTAAACACAGCCACCCTTTGCAGGGCATGCTCACCAACACTTCCTCACACAGCCTTCACAGCCACCTCCAAGCTGAGAAACCCCATTTCCCTTCCCATTTCACAAGTGGGAAATGAGTCAGGGAAAAGACTTGTGGGTAAGTAGAACTAGGGCTCTAGTTCTCCAGAAGTCAGTCCCTCTTCCATTCCACCCCACACTTCTTTTCTGCCCCAACTGGGCCCAATCTTTACTGCTGAAGCTAAGGACTATGTTGCTGTCTACCACGTCTCCCACTCTGCCACCCAGTCAGAACACTGCTACCATTCCTACGAGGATAAGTAGGGTCTTAGTTCTAGACCCACAGCATAGACTATCTGTTCTTCTCACTGAGGATGACACTCTGGGGAGCTAGTACCAGGATCCAACCCAAGGAACAGCCATATGGTGAGAGGACACAACAGTAACTCACAAGCCAACTCTGAGCCACAGGCAGCCTTGCCATGATGGTGTGACTATAGCAGAAGGAAGTTATCTCTGCCTAAGACAACCAAACAAAACACATCCTGGTTTACCCAGAACACTCCTGGTTTACACCTGTGGTGTGGGCATAATTATTAACAGCACCCTCCTTTACTTCCAAAATCCTCCACTCTGAGTAACAAGTCTACGGCTATCCTATGTATACCTGACAGAAAGAGTCCCTATTTTAGTCCCCTCTTCTCCTTCCTATCTCCCACTTTTTACCCCATGTTTGAAAAATGGCCAAGGATAGATAACAAGGCAAGGGTGAAGTTCTACAAAGAACAGCACCTGATGGAGATGAACACACTGTGAAACACCTTTATGCACCCCATTCCTCATTTCTTCTCTTTGCTGACTCCTGCTCCTACTTCAAAATTTAGCTCCATCCTTGCTAGACTTCTTTGGATCAATCAAGCATACCCTTGGTGCCTACCAATGCTGTGTAATAACTACATATGGGCTTCAAGACTCTTCTCTTCCCATTGTTAGGTGCTCTAAATAACCCAAGGAGATTAATACTGATTTAAGTACAATCAGTCCCCAGGTTACGAATGTCCAACTTACGGACAACTCTACTTGCCCCTAATGTTATGTAAGTTTGTCCTCACTTTGAAATGATTGGTGGCGCCCTGGTGGCACAACGGTTAAAGTGCTCAGCTGCTAACCCAAAGGACACCATCAGCAGCTACATGGGTGAAAGATATAGCCATCTGCTTCTGTGAAGATTTATAGCCTTGGAAACCTTATGGGACAGTTCGCCATCCTATAAGGTTGCTGTGAGTCAGAAGCCAAACAACCTAAAGAGATTAATTCTGATATAAGTATAGGCAGTCCTTGGGTTACCAACCTCTGGACAACTCCTGCCTGCCCTTTAATGTTACGTAAATCTGCCCTCACTTTGAAATGACTAAACCAACCCCTACTCACAGCAAATTCTTCATCACAATCACCTTCAGTTTCTTCACCTGCAGCTTTTAAATCACTGAAAAGGCTTTGAACCTTTTCCTGCACTAAAGTAAGGCTAAATAAGAACTGTATGCATGTGGTTCAACTCACAAATTCTTAAAGACACAGGAATGGAGCTCGTCCATAACACAGGGACTGTCTGTATTGCCTTCATTCGGTCACATCAGTACCAGAAAGTCTACACTGGCTCCCTATAACTCTCACACCAAGTTCAAAGTCAGCACAGTGGCATCTGAGGCCTTCTTGGTTACTCAGTCACATCTGATGTATCCATCTTATATCTACTACTTACCCAACAAATACTCTCTAATGTAACCAGTTAAATCTTCTACTCCAGCACCTCTACTCCCACATCAATGCCTCTGCTCCTTATCCGTCCAGGCCTTGGCTCTGCCTCTTCCACTGCCATGCACACTGCCCAATCACCCTGGTTACAGAATTCATTTTCTACTATGTTTCATTCACTTAATGAAAAAATCTGGTCTATTCTCCCTTAATTACACTACATGAGCATGTGCTGTCACCTCAACTGTATGCAACTCTTTGAAAGCAAGAGGCTTGTCCTCATCTTTCACAGGCCTCAGTCTCATGGGTCTCCCCTAAGCATACTAGTAAGTTTCCATAAATACGTATATAGTTGTAACATATTTAACTTCAAAATTTTAATCACATTGGTCATCTTTTTAAAATTATGACATCCTAGCTTAAAAGCTTAAGGAGAGAAAATTAAGGCTATGAGCTATCAGGAAACATTTTGGAAGGAATGCTGAAGGAACAAAGGATTTTTAGACTGAAGTATAGACACCCAAGTCCTCTCCATGTTCTCTAGACACAAGAGCTTAAAAAAAGACTCCTACGTAAAAGGGGAACAAAACGAGACAACTTCCCATTTTGATTGCTGTGATTCTGGGGGGTGGGGGGAAATTCCTCCTGGGTCTGCTGTTCCTTTGGGAGAAGAAAGGAAGGGAGTTTTTCTTTAAATTTACATATACTTTTAAAGCAAACAGTAATCCATTCTAAGTGATGTATTCCAAATATAAAATGAAAAAGAAAGCATCTTTTCACTAAAGTATTCTAGAGTAAGATTTAATTTAAAAATAAAGATTAGGAGCAATTATGCAAAGTAAATGAAATTATCAAATATAATGATATAGCACCTTTGGAAACAACAAAAGAAACTTAAGCCCAAAGGAAATATTAGCATTTCAAATATGAGGGATGAAAGTTGCTTCAGGAACCAAAGTAAAAATTCAAAACTAAATGCTGGTGAAGGCTTTCCCCCAAGATGATTTCTTACGATTCAGTACTTGAATTAAATACACAGGTCATCTGCTCACTCCAGGAATTTCAGCATCCTCAATATTAACACATCACTGTGTTATTACAGGCCAGTTTTACCTCATTATGTGTATGATAAATAGGTTCCTAAACTCTCACATATTGTTTAGCTAGTTCTACATGAAGGAATTATAAATTTGATAAGACTAAGAGAGTCAAGGTCCAATTCACCAAAGTCAGTCTATATAGCAACATGAGAAGCAATTGGTTTGAGGTTCTAAAGTCAGATACCATGACTTGTCAAAGTGTATTTTTCTCCTCTACTTCAATGAATACAACGATAATTCTAAAGTACACCCTCCTTCAGAGTACTGGTGAAAGGGGTAGAGGCAAATGAAAATACAATCAAGATGACCCAAGGCTCACTCTCCTCTCTCACAGCTAAACAGAAAACGATTGATTTGAGCTAAATGAACTCAATTTTAGTAATTCAGGCCCTTACAAAATGAATTTAAAATCTGTGAAGTGGCTTTCTCTGCTTTCAATCTAAAGCATAAAAAGCTACTTCTTATATTCAAATATCCTCATAAAGCAATCCAAATATCTTCACATTTTGATTATACAAGAGCTCCAAAGTGAAAATGTCTATCAGCAATTCCATTTATCTGTGGACAATTCATTGCCCACAATGAATAAAAGGCCCCTAAAAGTAATCAAGGAAAATGGGAAATAGAAAATTAATTTTTTTTTAAGATTCACTCAGTTTTAAATAATGTGGCAATCTGAGCAGAATTAACCATGATAATATAGCTTTTTATCTTCCTTATGTCCTGTAAAAGGTAAAATTTATCCCATAAACATTTCTTTTATAATGAGCTTTCTGGCCTTTCCATGTAAGTCATGTCTTCTCTTTCTTATTGGCATATCCTCCACAGAGCCACTGGCCTATCTCTCAGTGGTTTTAAAAAATTATACACATACAGACACACACAATTTTATGTACACAAACAAGACCCTCAAAACTGAATTTTTTATTCCTTTATTACATTGCATTCATATAATATATTCTGGAGGATCTGGTTTGTGCCATTATTCAACACCACTGTATATCTCAGGAAGAAATCATTAAATTCTTCAGGCCACAAATTCTCCATTAAAAATAGATAAAAGGACTTCCGGTAAGATGGAGGAATAGGCAAAAAAAGTGACACAGACCCTCTTCAACAAAGAAAAGAAAAACCAATTGACAGAGATACAGAAGATAATCCTAGAGCCCTGAGCTTTGAAAGGAACTATACATAAGTGGATTAGGCACCAACTAGCGGAAAAACCTGAAAGAAAAAAGGAGCTAAGAATAGGCTGTGTTTGCCAAGGACAGCAGGGACATATGGGAGGCTGACAATGGGAAAGGAGACAGGTGGTGAGTGTGTAAGTACTGTCAACAGTGAAAAGAGGAGCACAGCACAGTACCCTGCTTGTGTAGATAACATACAAATAAAACAAAGAAAACGAAAATCATGGGCAAGTCACTCCAACACACAATCACCAATTAAATACAAACACAAAAACATCATAATGCCTCAGAGACAACAGAGCATCATACTCCACACAAAGAAACAAGATAAAGCAAGAGAAACAAGGAACCAGAATACAGACCCAAAACACATCCCTGAGGAAGACACAGCATTGGAACTCCCTGACAAGGAATTCAAAAGAATTATATTTAGGTATCTTCAACAAATTGAGAGACAAATCAAGGAAACCACAGAGAAAATCCTACAAAAATTTCAAAAGACATTACAAGAACAAAATGACAAAATAAATGAAAAATTAGAAATGATACAAAATCTGTATACAGAAATCCAGAAGATTAATACTAAATTTTCAGAAATAGATAAGGCATTGAACAGGCAAAGGAGCAGAACTGAATCAATAGAAGAACTGGTGACATTGAAAGCAAATATCTGAACACTTCTTTGGAAAGGGATCAATCAGAAAAAAGATCAAGACAAAATGAAGAAAGGCTAAGGTTCATATGGGATACCATCAAAAGTAATAACCTATGTGTAATAGGAATCCCAGAACAGGAAGAGAGAAATAAAACCACAGAGAAAACTGTCAAAGATTTGTTGGAAGAGAATTTTCCTGGTATGATGAAAGATGAGAATATATCCATTAAGGAAGTCCAACAAACCCCAAACAGGATAGACTCCAAAAGAAAATTACCAAGACATATCATCATCAAACTCACCAAAACCAAAGACAAAGAAAGAATTCTGAAAGCAGCACAGGGAAAATGAAAAGTTACCTACAAGGGGCAACCAATAAGACTAAGGTTGAATCTTGTCAGGAACCATGCAGGTGAGAAGACAATGGGATGGTATACATAAAATCCTGAAAGAGAAAAATTTCCAACCAAGAATTATGTACCCAGTAAAACTGTCCCTCAAATATGATGGTGAAATTAGGACACTTCCAGATAAGCAGAAATTAAGGGAATTTGTTAAAACCAGACCAGCCTTACAAGAGACGCTGAAGGGAGCCCTTTGGACAGAGAAGCAACAACAGCCGACAACAACTGACCATTAACACTCATGATCATATAACCCAAAAACCAACCCAGCTATGGAAGTATCCAAAGTAAATAAGCCTACAAGATTGTAAACAGGGAACCAGAGACATCAATTGACAAATGAGGACAACTACAAACCAAAAAGAGGGAAAAAACTGTGTCATTGCAGAATTTCTAGATAGTAGGGAAGTCACAATGACAATACAGAATGGACTGTTCTAAACTTGGGAAGAAAACTATAAATCACATGGTAACCTCAAAGAAAAATGAAAACCTTCACATCAAAATAAAAAAGAGGACCAGCACAAATATTTAGCAAATACTAAAACAACACCAAAAAAGGAAGTGAAACATGGTTCATAAACAAAACGAGCTCAGAATAGAAAATTATATGGAACAAAGAAACAACACCACAAAAAAACACATAACAAAAATGACAACAACAAATTCATATTTGCTGA
This sequence comes from Orycteropus afer afer, assembly GCF_000298275.1. Taxonomy (NCBI): domain Eukaryota; kingdom Metazoa; phylum Chordata; class Mammalia; order Tubulidentata; family Orycteropodidae; genus Orycteropus; species Orycteropus afer. Next base: position 28,609,011 of record NW_006921589.1, read on the forward strand.
TAATTACATATCTGGCAAAGGACTTATCTCTAAGATTTATAGAAAACTCCAACACCTCAAGAGCAAAGGGATTAACAGTCCAATTGAAAAATGGGCAGAAGACATGAAAAGACACATCACTAAGGTAGATATCCAGGTGGCTAGCTAATACATGAAGAGATGCTCACAATCATTGGTCATCAGAGACATGCAAATCAAAACAAGAGGACTGAAAATGGAGTCTTATCAGTGATTACCACCACTATTTCCCTCTAGCATCTTAGTGCTTGAAAAACTAGGGACAGCAGTTTGAATTAGTGATTTTGGTGCTCTGAACAGCTGAGTCAGAGTGCACCAAACTTAGAGGAGTAGAATTAGAAAGGAGAAAGGGACAGGCAGGAAAAATAACAAGATCAGAGGATCTATCCTGAGGAGCACCAACAGACAGCCAAGAAAGGCCATCAGAGACCTCCCTGGGGAGGCGCTGAACAGCAGGCAAGAAAGGCCATCCAAGTCCTCCCTGGGTTAAGGAAGAAGACATACCATACCAGCATACCAGCAACCACACTAGCATATCAGCAATCATCCCAAGGATCCACCTTCAGCACCTGATTTTATCAGTAACTTGGGTCAGCTAGGTGTAAACGGGCACATCCAGTGCCACGGAAACCTGAGTAGAGAGTCCACTGGTGCTGCAGGAGGGTGGGCCCAGGGAGTTGCCCCTGCACTGGATCACCGATCAGGCTTGGGTCAGCTTAGTGGCACTGAGAGGCATGCCCTTGACTTTATCAGTGATACTGGGACCACAGATTACTAGCAGGTACTCTCCTGACTCCAGTGCTGCTGAAACTGAGCAGATCTTTGGCACCACAGGTGAGCAGACCCACAGGGGAGCTCCCATAGCGGATCACAGTCTGGGCCGGTTGGGCTGGTGCCATGGGCGGGCAGGCCTAGGGAGAATTGCCCAGGCAGCGAATCACAGAGCCAGCAGTTAGTTGTCTTAGGTCAGCTTTTTGGTGCCAAGGGGCCTTGGGAGCAGGGTTTTTGTGTGTGTCTGAGCCTGGCAGAAGGTGGTGACCCTCTAACAACTGGAGTCTTGCTGAAATTGAGCTGTGGGCCTGTGAATAACAGTACAATGTCATGATTAGCAGCCCACTCAAAGCCCTAGAAACCGCCCCTAGCAAAAGGGAACTTCCCTTATCCCGATCTTCTGCTCTCACCTTCTCTGCCAATAACTTCATTAATCCAATGGAACAAACCACATTCAGCTACCATAATACCTCCTGATGCGAACTCTAAACCTTCTTTACGGCAAACAGAAATCCACATTCACATTCCACCATCACAAAGAAAACTACAAAGCAACCCAGCATACCTGAATTAATAACTAAAAAATAAAACACACCAGCTTCACCTTTTCAAAATATTAAACCATAAAACAAAGACAAAACAAATCAATACATAACCAAACCTCAAAATAAATGTCTAGGAAACAACAGGCAACCTCAAATTAAAAAAAAAAAAAAAAAAAAAAAAA
>NW_006921589.1:28610626-28672044 GCF_000298275.1 Orycteropus afer afer
AAAAAAAAAAAAAAAAAAAAAAAAAAAACAGGACAAGGCATTAGAAGCAAAACCACAAACAGAGGTCTCATTAAACATAGAGGAAGAGGAGGCAATAGAATTATCTGAGAAGAAATTTAGAAGATATGTTTATAGAGCTTTACAAAAGCCTAAGGAAACCCCAAACAGAAGCAAGGAGAAGACCGACAGTTCCCAGGAAGAACTCAGGAAAATCATTCAAGAATGAAATAACAAGATTATTGCACAATAAAAACTCATACAAAAACAGCAGTTAAGAAATCCAGGAGATCAATACCAAAATTGTAGAATTACACAACACAGTAGAAGCACAAAACAGTAGGTTAGAACTGGCTGAAGAATGCACACCTCAACTAGAAGACAAATCCCTGAACACCAGCCCATGTGAAGAAAAATCAGAACAAAGATTTAAGAGAAATGAAGAGAACTTAAGAAGTATATGGGATCACATGAGAAGAAATAATGTATAACTCATTGGAATTCCAAAACAAGAAGAGGCAAAAAAAACACCGAGAAAATTGTGGAAGACCTGCTAATAGAAAACTTCCCGTATCATGAAAGAAGAGAAGATATTTGTCCAAGAAACTCATAAAACCCCCACACAAGATAGATTCCAAGAGAAAAACACTGAGGCATATTATAATCAAACTCTCCAGAAACAAAGAGAAAGGAAAAATTTTGAAAGCTGGGACAAAAGAAATATTACTTATAATAATCAAACAATTAGGCTGAGCTCCGATTACTCAGCAGAAACCATGCAGACAAGAAGGCAATGGGAAGGCATATATAAAACAGTGAAGGAAAAGAACTTCCAACCAAGAAACCTATATCCAGCCAAATTATCCATCAAATATGAGGACGAAATCAAGACATTCTCAGACAAACAGAAATTAAGGGATTTTGTGAAAACCAGACCAACCCTACAAGAAATGTTTATGAAAGACCTTCCAATAAAGAACCCACAACAGAGAACAACAAAATGAGGATACATGGCATCAACACTAAAACCAAATCAGAAATACAAACTCAAAATAAGACCATAAAATACTGTACACTAAAAACCAAGGCAGTCAATCAGCACACAACAACAGCAACTAACTTATCAGAGGAAATGAAACTTCTAGGTACAAACTTCCAAAGGGAGAGGAAAACAGGACAATGTCTTTACAGTATGCACTGTTCTAAAAATGCAGAGACAGAATATACTCCAAAGTAACTACAGAGAAAATTAACGATCCCACTAAGCAAATCCAGAATGAAGGAAAATATATGGGTTTAATAAGCACAAAAGCAACAATAAAGAAGAAAAGGGAGAAAGCATCAGCCAACAAACTGAACTCAGCACGGAAAAGTATATGGACCAAAGAAACACCAACAACATGACAAAAAAACACAATAGAATGACAGCAATCAATTCATATCTATCACTAATTACACTCAATGTGAATGGACTAAATGCACCTATCAAGAGAAAGAGAGGGGCAAACTGGATAAAAAAAGAAGACCCATTGATATGCTGCCTACAAGAGACCCACCTTAGACATAAAGATAAAAACAAATTAAGAGTTGAGGAATGGAAAAAAGTATACTAAGACAATAGAAACCTAAAAAGAGCAGGAGTGGCAATGTGGCAATTTCTGATAAAATAGACATTAAGGTTAAAAACAGCACAAGAGACAAAGAAGGACATTATATGATGCTGAAAGGGTCAATTGACAAAGACGACGTTACAATAATAAATATTTATGCACCCAATGAAAGTGCTCAAGGATACGTGAAGCAAATATTAACTGAATTAAAAGGGATAATAGACAACTCTACAATAGTAGGAGACTTTAACACACCACTTTCAAAGAGGGACAGGTCAACTAGAAAAAAATTCAACAAAGACACAGAAGAGTTCAACAATACAATCAACCAACTTGACCTCATAGACATATACAGGGCATTTCACCCAACAAATAAGCACAATTCACATTCTTCTCCAGTGCACATGGATCCTTCTCCAGAATAGACCATATGTTAGGACACTAAACAAGCTTCAATAAATTCAAAAGCACTGAAATACTACAAAGCATCTTCTCAGACCACAATGGTATAAAATTAGAAATTAGTAATAGGAAGAGCAAAGGAAAAAACCTCAAACATATGGAAGCTGAACAACTCATTGCTCAAAAAATACTGGGTAATAGAACAGATAAAAACTGAAATAAAAAAAAATTCCGAGAAACAAATGAGAATGAAGATACATCATACCAAAACCTATGGGACACAGCAAAAGCAGTACTCAGAGGACAGTTTATAGCAATAAATGCATACATCAAAAAAGAGGAAAGAAACAAAATCAACACTCTAACTCATCAACTCCAACAACTAGAAATAGAAGAAAAAAGAATCATACAGTATCTAGAAGCAAGGAAATAATAAAGATCAGAGCAGAAATAAAGGAAACAGAAAAAAAAAACAAAACAGAAAACCAACAAAACAAAAAGCTGGTTCTTGGAAAAGATTAATAAAATTGATAAACCATTGGAAGATCTAACAAAAGAAAGAGAAGATCCAAATCACAAGAATTATGAATGTAAAGGGTGTCATCACAACAGAACCAACTGAAATAAAAAAGATACTGACAGAATATTATGAAAAACTGTACTCCAATAGATTTGAGAACCTAGAAGAGATGGACAAGTTTCTAGAATCACAAGATCTACAGAAACTATCCCACTCAGATGGAAACCTTGAACAGACCTATAACAAAAGAAGAAATTGAGCAGGTCATAAAAAAACTTCCCACAAAGAAAAGTCCTGGCCCTGAAGGCTTCACTGGAGAATTTTATCAAATATTCAGAGAAGACTTGACACCTATGCTACTGTACAAAGCTATTCCAGAGCATAGAAAAAGATGGAATGTTCCCAAACTCATTTTATGAAGCAAGCATAGTACTAATACCAAAACCAGGGAAAGACACCACTAGAAAGGAAAACTACAGACCAATATCCCTCACAAAGATGCAAAAATCTTTAACAAAATCGTAGCTAACAGAATCCAACAAAAATATCAAAAAGTTAATACACCGAGACCACGTGGGATTCATACCAGGTTTACAAGGGTGGTTCAACATCAGAAAAACAGTCAATGTAATCCACCACATACACAAAACAAAAGAACTGTACGTTTATATGAATTGATGCAGAAAAGGCATTTGATAAAATCCAACATCCATTCTCAGCAAAATAGCTATAGAAGGGAGATTCCTCAACATAATAAAGGGTATATATGCAAAGTCAATGGCCAACATCATTTTTAATGGAGAAAGACTCAAGGTATTGCTCTTACGAATGGGAACCAGATAGGGATGCCCTCTATCATCACTTCTATTTAACATTGTATTGGAAGTCCTGGCCAGGGCAATAAGGCAAGAATACAAATAGGCAAAGAGGAACTAAAACTATCTCTATTTGCAGATGATATGATCCTGTAAATAGAAAACCCAAAGGACGCAACAAAAAAAAACTACTGGAACTAATAGAGAGGTTCAGCAAAGTGGCAGGATACAAGGTAAACATACAAAAATCAGTTGGATTCCTTTACACCAACTAAGAGTCCTCTGATAAAGAAATAAAGGAAACACTACCACTTAGAATAGCTACTAAAAAGATAAAACATCTAGGAATAAACTTCACCAGAGACACAAAAGACCTATACAAAGAAAACTATAAAACACTGATCCAAGAGACAACAAGGGCACTACATAAATGGAAGAACCTGCCTTGTTCATGAATAGGTAGACTGAATATTGTCAAAACGTGAATACTACCTAAAGCAATTTACACATTTAATGCAATCCTGATCCAGATTCAAACACAATTTTTTGGGGACATGGAAAAACCAATTACTAACTTCATATGGAAAGGAAAGAGACCTTGGATAAGCAGAGCACTTCTCAGAAAGTAAAAGTGGGTGGTCTCACAGTCCCAGATCTTAAGAACTACTATACAGCCACAGTAGTCAAAACAGCATGGTATCGGTACAATGACAGACAGATAGACCAATGGAACAGAATCGAAAGTCCAGATGTAGACCCATCCATCTATGGACAACTGATCTTTGACAAAAGCCCAAAACCCATTAAATGGGGAAGAGACAGCCTCTTTAACAATTGGTGCTGGCAAAACTGGATATTCACCTGTAGAAAAATGAAACAAGACCCATACCTCACCCCATACACAAAAACAAACTCAAGCTGGATCAAAGACTTAAATGTAAAGCCCAAAACTATAAAATTTATCAAAGATAAAATAGGGGCAAATCTGGGATCCCTAACTTATAGCATAAACAAACTATCAAGCATAACCCAGAATGTGCAGGAGATAGAAGAGAAGCTAGATGACTGGGACCTTTTAAAAATTGGATTGGGAGAAAATATTTGCCTATGACATATCTGATAAAGGACTTATCTCCAACATCTACAGAAAACTTCAACACCTCAAGATATACAGGCAGCCAGCAAACACATGAGAAATTGCTCATGATCATTAATTATAAGAGAGATGCAAATCAAAATAACAATGAGATATAATCTCACCCCAGCAATAATAGCAAAGTTCAACAGGTCAGAACACAACAGAAGTTAGCAAAGTTACAGAGAGATTAGAACTCTTGTGCACTGCTGGTGGAATTGTAAAATGGTACAACCATTGTGGCAAACAGTATGTCATTTCCTTAAAAAACTGAAAATAGATGTACCATTTGACCCAGCAATTCCATTACTAGGAATATATCCTAAAGAGATAGCTCACAGATAGACATTTGTACACCCATATTCATCGCAGCACAATTCACTATAGCAAAGAGATGGAAACAACCTAAATGCCCATCGTGGATGAGTGAATAACCAAATTATGGTACATGCACACAATGGAATACTATGCTACATTAAAGAACAATGAGAGATATGCGAATCATCCCATAATGTGGATGAACCTAGAGGACATGATCCTGAGTGAAATAAGTCAATCACAGAAAGACAAGTACTATATGAGCCCATTTCTGTAAAAAGACAAAGAAGGGTTTGCTTGGGAAAGGGAACTCACTTTGTAGGTTACCAGGATGGGGAGGGAAGGGGAGGGATTAATTTCAAGCTAGTTGGGGCCCACATGCTGATGCGGGTAGGGGGAGGGATATACGGAAAGGATCTGTGACCACCATAACATTAGGAAATGGGAGGACACCGAATTGTGCACATAAGAGATAGACGACATATGCTAATATCAACCAGTGTGTCCACAATATTGCATTGCCATTAACACCAAACACCAGGCTACAGATAAACACATAAACACCTGAGACAATCAGATGGGGGACAGTGAACAGAAGTATACTCTAGACCAAGGATAGATTCAGCTGAGGCTAATCTTGCACAGACACAGTGATACAAAATACCTGCAATCCTTACAGAAACAATAGAAGACAGACACAGCGTAATCCCTCACAGACAGCCAGACAATATGGGAGAGAGATTAAATAGATGTACCATCTCAGGATCATAGTATTGGGGGGCACCAGACTCAACTAGATCAACAAAATACATAAAAGCCTTGTTCTGCATCCTACACTGGTGAGTAGCGACTGGGGTCATAAAAGCTTTCAAGTGGCCATCTAAGATGCAGCTAACGGTCTCCTAGTGTCAGAATCAAAGAAAGTAAAAAAAAAAAAAAAAAGGGGGGGGGGGGCAATTGGAAGCAATCAGCCCTAGGACAAGATGGCCCTTGAGACCAGAAGAACTAGATGGTGTCTGGCTACCAATGCCAACCACTCAGGAAAGGATCAAATCTGGAGATCCTGGATAGAGTGGGAGGGAAAACGTGGAACAAAATCCAAAAACTCAATAATGACCAGAATTACTGGTCAGATGGAGTCTGATGAGACCCCCAATACTATGGCCATGGAATACATTCTGCACCTGGAATAAAACACACCCCCAGGGGCTGGCTCTCAGCCCAATAGTTAAAAGATGTACACGCAGACCACTTAACCCAAGATGACACACCCACATACTCTATGGTAATACATCCCTTAGAGCAATAGCCCACAGGGCAGTAGAGGACCAACATTCAAACTGAGGAAATACAGGACAAACAAGATTGTATAAATATGAGGGGCACAGGGGGCAGGTTACAAGGTAAGGAGGGGAGGAGACTGGGTTAGCATTGGACAAGGTAAATGGTGAGTGAAACTAAATGTACACATAATGTTGAATGTAAAACAAGCTCTTAAAATAAAAAATAAAAACAACAATGAGATACCGTTTCACCCCAGCACTGATGGCAAGGTTCAATGAGACAGAAAGTAACAAATGCTGGCAGGGATATGGATATATTGGGACACTCATAACTGCTGGTGGGACTGTGAAGTGATACAAGCACTGTGGAAAGCAATATGGCGATTCCTTAGAAAGCTGGAATTGGAGATACCATTTGACCCAGCAATCCCATTAGTAGGTATATATCCTAGAGAGGTGAGAGCCAGGACAGGAACAGATATATGCACACTCATGCTCATCACAGAACTATTTACAATAACAAAAAGATGGAAACAACTTCACACCCATCAGTGGAAGAGACGATTACTAACCTATGGTACATATACATAATAGAATGCTATGCAGTACTAAAGAGTAATGTAGTCTGCAAAACACCACATAATATGGATGAACTTGGAGGACAATATGCTGAGTGAAATAAGTCAATCACAGAAGGACAAATATAGTATTAGTTCGTTGTTGTGGAGGGTCAAGAAAAGGTTTATATATGGAGAGAAACTTTGTTGGTTGTGGGGGGGAACACTGCCCCCCCCAAAAAAAATGCATTGACCCATGTCACTTAAGTTTTGCATATTTCACTGTACGTAAATTCTATTTCAATAAAATGCATTTTAAAAAAATTCTGGAAATGGGGGAAAAAATAGACAAGACAACTAAAATCATAATAATAATATACCATTTTCATTGGCTTCAGTCATATGTGTCTTTAAAATCAGGTGATGGTACAAAATCTTTAAAGTTTGACATTTATTATGTTTAATATTTACTATTACTAATTTATGTGCTGTGTCAAAATACAAAATCTCCCAAACACTAAAAACAGCTCCATTAACCAAAAGATAATAGATATACTATGAGCTGTCTCCTTGGCAAGCCATCCTTGTGGATTTGTCAGGAAGAAGTAGATTTACGGCAGACCCACATTCCAGATCAACATGTTGTTTTTGATCGTGAAAACTATCACTAATTGCAGATTAATTCCAAGGGAAAGTGAAGTCAGAAGACATTACTGCAAGTTGTGGTTGGCAATTTAAGCAAAAGACTAGAAATTAGGAGAAATTAGGAACCAATTCTAACAGAGCCTCTGCAGTTTCCTTGCTAGTAGCCTCGGGGCAGCATTTAATCTCCTAGTGTTTAAGTAGCGCCAAACTCAAAACAGGGGCAAGAATTAGTATTTAATTAGTCTCACAGCAGTTCAGTGAGATAGGTTAGACTAGACATAGGCCCTCAGATTATGACCTATAGAAATACAAAAAATTGATACTAGTGTCAGGGTAGGAACATGCTCAGTGGGAAACACCCCTGACGCCTTCAGTATTACTGACTAAAGTCCCTTTGCTACCACGATTGATTCGATTGATTAAAAGAGTGTCAGGTATGTATTTAGGATGAAATTAATTGGAGTGCCATTAAAAAGAAAATATGGTATTGCATTTATTTTAATACAGCTCCCTTTATGACATCAGACTCGTTATCCAAGGCTAAAGGATGCTGTGCTCTACAGGGGAGCTACTGTTAGAACAGCAGGATGGCCAGGCGAGGCTCCCCTGGGTGCAAAGCACTTGGCCCATCAGCCAGAACACACAAATGCTCCGCACGACAACCCTGTTTTCCTTTAAAAAAAAAAAAAAAAGCCTTTAAATGATACAGTTAAAACCAGGCCTCTTATCTCATACGCATACATGGGACCATCAGGCTTTCAGTGATAAATCTACAAAGTATCATGTTTTCACACAAATAACACATGTGTTGTATGGTTTTTCTGCCAACTGCACAACCACCTCATACATTAGTCTCTTATACATGCTATGCATGCTATACATGTGCATGTTACTAACATCAGTGCATTGAGAAAAATATGGTAGTCCTCAAAGTAATAAACACTTACCATTTAGTGCAGAGAGTTACCAACTACTTATGTGTGTGTGTGTGTATACATTCACCTATATATTTTTAAAAGTCTATAAAAAGGATTTTAACTAAAATGTACACGACTACATTAAAGGAGGAGCTCTGGTGGCATAGTGCCTAAGGCATTTGACTGCTAACCAGAGGCTGGCAGTTCAACCCCACTAGCCACTCCTGGGAAGGAAGATTGGGCAATTTATTTCTGTAGTGATAACCTCTTGGAAACCCAAGGAGGGGTCGCAATGAGTCGGATCTGACTCGATGGCATTGAGTTTGGTTTGGTTTGTATATTAAAGCAGTCTATTTCCACTTACAGAAATAGACATAAGAAGCTACCCTCTTTAATATGATTATTACTTTAAAAAATAATTGTTCACTTACCCACCCACAACTTACTGAGAAATGCCCATGAGACCCTCCTCTATAAGAAGAGCATTCCAACTCTTAAGAGTTTCGTTCCCAACCCAGGAGCCCAGCACATTAGAAAGACCACTGTGCTGGGCAGCTGTTGGTTTGCTCTCAGGCACGTTCCTTCTACTCCGGAGGGAACAAGTCCCAACGGGTTTGGTTGGTGGGGTGGGGTGGGGTGGGGAGAAGCCAAGACAGAAGTGAGGGTGTTTATCCTCCCTCTGTTTCAGGTGACATCTCCAGCTCTCTGTCTTCTGACTCCTGCCAGGCAGCCCTACAGTGTTCTAGGTCCCTCCAAGATTACTCCAGCTTCAAGAATCCAGTAACACGCCAGCAGGTCTCTCCAGCTCTGGGGTGATGTAGCTGCTTCCAGCTATTGCTCGTCACTGAGCTGCCTCACCATCTCCTGTCCACCCTTCTAACTCTTGCATCAACTATGTCACAATGAGTTGTTTTAGATTCCCTTTGTTTATAAGGTCAGGAGCAGTTTCTGGACCCTGAACTCAGAGTCAGAGACCTTTATTTATTTAATCCTGCCTCTGCTTTTAAGACACATGGCCTGGGGAAAATTCATAATCTCTCTAGACCTAAATTTCCCCATCAATAAAAGGAGGGACTGAAGAGGTTTTTAAAATCACACTGCCCAGGTCATGTCCCATGCCAATTGAATCAGATTGTCTACAGGTGGGAGCCAGGTACCAATATTTTTAATTCCCAGGTGATTCCAATGTTCAATAAGGTTTAGGAAACATTGAACTATAATGCTGGAATGTATGACTGTATATTCTTTGGTTTTGTAGAATTTTCTAAAATAATAGATTTAGGGTAGGAAATAGGTGCCTTCTCAGTACTCCTACTGTGTCCTTACCAACCATCTTCAATTTTATCCTTTACTTATAAGCAATATGTACATTTAACCCATGTAACACATTATACTCGTGTCTTAATAATCAGTTATCAAACAAATTCCCAAAAGCTAGACTGTTAAGTCAGATCATAACCACCTTGAAGTGAAAGTATGAGATTACTAGTTCCAAAGGTTCCTATGCCAAGGTCTAGCCCTATATTCCCCTCTCCACCCTTTTCCTATCATAGCCTCCTGCTTCTGTGCCCTCTACTTACTTGAATTCCTTCTCCCTCCTCTGCTCCCCAAGATTCCTGAATGCAATCCTTCTGAGACCTAATCCATGAACTAGGTATTCCTGGCTGGAGCCTTGCTTCTCTCCACAGTCCTCACCTCTCCTAATTGCTGTCTCTCTGGCACCCTCACTGACCACTCCCAGCACTGCTCATCAATGAAGTCACTGGGAACTCTGGCAAACAGGTCCTCACGGGCAGGGACAAGTCATGGTGGAACAAAACTAGCCCTAAAAATGTGCGCACCAAGATCTAAACAAGTTGAAATGATAGGGTAAGTTTGTATTGTTGCTTTTCATCAAAGAGAAATTTGATCAATACATGAAAAGTATGTTTAAAAACCACACAAAAAAATGACCCTATGATTCTGATTTAATAGATCTAAGGTAGGCATGGAGTCTCTTTATTTATACATACTCCCAGGGAATTCTCTCATAGGTGGTCCTTGCACAATATGTTAAATATCATGTCATAGGTACAAAACTGTTGCCTTTAATGAAGTTAAGTGACATCTATACAGACACTCACATACTCACATTAAATGTTTCTCTACAACTGTATAAAAATCCTCAACCTAATACAGGTAGGAACATAGCAAGTTGAGGGACTGAGGAGAGCAGAGAGTGGGGAGGATGGGGATTGGGCTTTTCCATAAATCAACCCTGGTTCACACTCTCAAATCCATGCACTAATCCACAAATCCCACCCATGCCATTGAAAAAAAATAACATACGAGGTTGGGTGGCACCTCCTACTCTTGGGACCTTTGAGGGAGAAAGGAATGATATGCCAAAAAAGAGTCAAAAAGGACACTACAATCTATCTTCCCTCAAACATGTTTCCCCACTTTCTTTTAAAAAAGAAAACAAGAACACCGCCATTCAGTCAATTCTGACTCATAGTGGCCACCTCCCCAATTGGGTTTCCAAGGCTACAAATCTTTACAGAAGTAGACTGCCTCATCTTCTTCCCACAGAGCAGCCAGTGGGTTGGAACCACCAACCTTCTGGTTAGCATCCAAAAGCTTTACCCAATATGCCACCAAAGCTCCTTAGAAAGAACAAATCCAAAGAAAAAAGATTTTAAAAAGTAAATTTTCATCTTTTCTTAAGATAAAGAAGTTGAGGATTCTAGGGACCATTGTCTCATACCACCAGGAAAGCATGTTTGCCCAGAAGTCCACACTTGCAAACAGAAGTAAGAGCAGGTCCCTCAAGTCGCACTGTAATATATAACTAGGTGGACATGAACTGATGAAAATAAAACCTTTTGAAATAAAGAATAGAGCAAAATGATGACGCAGAAATTATCTAGTTGAGCAAGATGTGTGTTCAAACAACCTGGGCAGAGCTCTCAGAGTCCCAGGAGATCCCTCACACCTTGGAGACACGAGGGATATGGAGTCAGAGCTACAGGCTGCCAACACTACTTCCTCAGGGCACAAAAGTGAACAAAGATAAGGCAACATTTACTGAGGCCTTCTACCCGTCAAACCATTTACCCACTCTGATTTAGTTAAAACTCTCATCTCTATACCGCATGTATTATTAACAGCATATGGGGAAACAACTTCAGAGGGGTTAAATAACTTCACTCAGGATCAAAGAGTTGGTAAGTAGCAGAGCAGGATTAGAACTTGGGAGATGGGAAGTTCAATTCCAAGTCAGTTCTCCCCTCAAGAACTTATAGGCTGCAACCAGACTGCCTGGATGCAAATTCAGTTTCCAACTTGCTGTGTGACCTTGGGCAAAATAGCCAGCCTTTTCACACCTTGGTTTTAACATTCTTAAAATGAGAATAGTAATAGCACCAATCTCAGGGATTGGTGGATTGTGGAGATTCAGTGGGTGAATCCATGTAAAACCCTTAAGTGCTACCTGACAAAAAGTAAATAATCAAGAGGTGGGCCATTAGAAAGCAATTTAAAATAAATACTCTAACACAAGACATTTGTACTTCCAGATTTATAATTTCCACTCCCCTCATTGGTGAAAAATAAGGCTCCAGAAATTGATGAAATACCCATCGAGATGTTTCAACAAACAGATGCAGCGCTGGAGGCACTCGCTTGCTTATGCCAAGAAATGTGGACAACTACCTGGCCAACTGACTAGAAGATATCTCATTTGTGCCTACTCCAAAGAAAGGTGATCCAACAAAATGCAGAAATTACTGAACCATATCATTAATATCACACGCAAGTAAAATTTTGTTGAATATGATCAAATATTGACAAGGAATTGCCAGAAATTCAAGGTGGATTCAGAAGTGGACATGGAATGAGGGATATCATTGCTGATGTCAGACGGATCTTGACTGAAAGCAGCCAATACCAGAAAGATGCTTGCCAGTGCTTTATTGGCTATGCAAAAGATTCAACTGTGTGGATCATAACAAATTCTGACTAACATTGCGAAGAATGGGAATACCAGAATACTTGATTACGCTCATGAGGAACCCGAACATAGACCCAAGAGCCTGACGTTCAAACAGAACAAGGGATACTGCATGGTTTAAAATCAGGAAGGGTGTGCCTTAGGGTTATATTCTTTCACTATACTTATTCAATTTGTGTGCTGAGCAAATACTCTGAGAAGCTGGAGTATACGAAGAAGGCAGCAGCATCAGGATTGGAGGAAGGCTCATTACCAACTTTCAACATGCAGATGACACAACCTTGCATGCCTAAAATGAAGAAGATTTGAAGCACTTACTGATGAAGATCAAAGACTACAGCCTTCATTATGAATTACACCTCAGCATAAAGAAAACAAAAATCCTCACAACTTGGATCAATAAGCAACATCATAATAAATGGAGAAAAGATCCACAATCAGTGCCCATGGGAGCAGAAATCTAGAAATCAGACTGTGTATTGCACTGGGCAAATCTGCTGCAAAAGATCTCTTCAAAAGGAGAAAGCGGAAAACGAGCATTGTGGGGAATGTAACCAGTGTCACAAAACAAAATGTGTATGAACTGTTGAATGTAAAACAAATCTATTTTGTAACATTTCACCCATATCACAAAAAGTTATTAACTGTTAAAGAGTAAAGGTGTCACTTTGAAGACTAAGGTGAGCCTGACCCAAGCCACAGTATTTTCAATCACCTCATATGCATGTGAAAGCTGAACAATGAATAAGGAAGACTGAAGATGAGCTGATTCTTTTGCATTGTAGTGTTGGCAAAGAACACTGAAAATACCACGGACTGCCAGACCAAACAAATCTGTCTTGGAAGAAATATAGCTTTAAAGCTCCTGAGAAGTGATAATGGTCAGACTTCATCTCACGTATTTTGGTCATGTTGTCAGAAGGAACCAGTCCCTGAAAAAGGATTTCATGCTTGGTAAAGTAGAGGGTAAGTGAAGAGGTCATTTTTTTAAAAAGTAGAGGCTCAGTGAAGAGTCTCAATGAGAGGGACTGACCCAGTGGCTGCAATAAAGAGCCTAAGCACAGCAACAATTGTGAGATGATGCAGGACTGGGCAATGTTTCATCCTGCTATACATGGCGTCACTATGAGTCAGAATTGACCACTCCCCTCACTCTTCTCCAAGACAGAGATTCATTCTGTGCCACACAAATTGATATTACAGAGCTTAACAAGATAACAGCCTCTCTTACAGAGCTCCACTCTGGTGGCACAGTAGGTAAGGCATTTGGCTGCTAATCAGGTCACCAGTTCAAACACACCAGCTGCTCCATTGGAAGAAGGTGTGGCAATCTACTTTTGTAAAGATTTACAGCCTTAGAAACCCTATGGGGGTTGCTATGAGTCGGAATCAACTTGATAGCAGTGAGTTCGGTTTTGCTTCATACTCCTAGAGGTCACAATCCTGGCAAATTCTGTCAATTGAGGGTCAGGTATAAATAAAACTTATGTGGTATTTTCCAAGAGACCATAATCCAAAAAGACATCCATGAAGAAGAAAGATATATATAACTTGTATGTCAAACCCGAGGTAAAGCAAATCACGATAAAATGCGTCCTCAACCAAATGGAGTTATTTGTATATGTGAACTACCTATTTTCCAATACAGTATTTTCAACATCCCTGATGCTTCTGGCCACCTGTATAACAAGTAAAAAGACTAGCTAGGGTCAGATGACAAAACGAAGCAAGAATTCAGGCTGAAGAAGCTGGTCAGTATCACCAGAGCACCTGTCAGAGGAAGAAGGTGGTAAAAACTCGCTGAGAATGCAAAAAGTTTGCACCCATGTTGCTCAGTTACCCAGGAGATTCACTCTGAGAAAGAAAACTGTCAGTGTAGGACAAAGGATGACAGGAAATAGAGGGATAACATCCAAACTATTAACCAAGAACTAAGGGTTCCCTCCCACTCCCTCTCCCCCCTCTAGAAGGGCCCCTCCTTCTAGGTGCTCATCAACATTTCACCCTGCCTTCTATCCCATCACTTTATACACCCACTGCTGTAATTATTGTTTTCCATGACTGTTTTTGTCTCCAGAGTCTAGACTATGAGCCTCTCCAGGTCAAGGACTGGCTTGATGACTGCATGAACAAGAAGGGAACAGGACTGAACTGCAGATCAAATTAGATACATTTCAAAACACTGTAGCTTCAAAGAAGAGTTCTCAAGGAAAAACACAAAAATTATCAAGAACTTTTTGACACATTATTAACTTGTTAGGATCCTAACAAAATCCTAGCCTTCAATTCATTGTATTGAGGATGAGAGAAGGCATAAAATCTAAGAGATACATGAGTATATAGCAATCTTAACTATTCAGGTCAAGCAAGCAAAGTCACCAACTCTCTTGCTCTTACCAGGGGTCTCCCACTCCCCCCCATCCCTGACAAGGACAGAGGAGAACAATGGACTGTTACCCATTCTTACAGCTACACTGAAGAGGCACAGATTTCAGATCAGATTAACCCTGAGTCACTGCTGGAGGAAAATTTGTGATAATAAGTACCCTTTGTTGAGTCTGCAGTTACACTTTCATACTTAAATATCCCCAATTAATCACTTTGGCCTGTTCAACTCAAATGGTACTTCTCCAATTTCTCATGTTGCAAAATTTCTTATGACACCAAGTCTAATGCAGAGCCAATCTCCTAAAAGGAAGTCCAAACCTACTCTACTGCAAAGGCACAGAAAGATGTGCCAAACTCTTCTCCCAGAATTATGTTTGTCTTGCTACAGCACAGGTCTGCTCACATCACTCCCTGGTCACAACCCTGGTCACACTGGAACTTCCAAGTCAGGATGGACTGCTACTCAAGGGCTGCCTCTGGCCCATAAGGAGCCTTGTGATATCAGGAGGACACTTAGGCTCTCTAGGCCCCAGCATTCTTCTTTGTAAAAGTTATAATAGTATCAACCTCATGAGATTTCTCTGAGGATTAAATGAGTTCATCATAAAGCCCCTAGAACAGCATCTTTACAGAGGAAGTAGTTAATAAAAACCAAACTCACTGATGCGGAATCGATTTGACTCATAGCAACTCCTCCTTGGGTTTCCGAGGCAGTATCACTACACAAGTAGATTGCCCAATCTTCCTTCCCAGGAGTCGCTGGCGGGTTTAAACTGCCAGCCTTCTGGTTAGCAATCAAATGCCTTAGGCACTATGCCACCAGAGCTCCCCAATAATTATTACTGCTATGACGATGAGTATTTCCTATTCCAATACATTCTCTTCACCTGTTGTTACTGTTAGGTGCCATCAAGTCGGCTCCAACTAATAGTGACCCTATGTATAACAGATCAAAACACTGTCCTGTGCCAGCCTCACAATCCTTGCTGTACCTGAGCCCATCATTGCAGCCACTGTGTCAGTCCATCTCGTTGAGGGCCTTCCCCTTTTTCACAAACCTCCACTTTACCAAGCATGATATCCTTCTCCATGGAATAGTCCCTTCTGACAACATGATCAAAGTGGGTGAGATGAAGTCTGGCCATTCTTGCTTCTAAGGAGCAGTCTGGCTGTACTTCTTCCAGGACAGATTTGCTAGTTCTTCTGGCAATACATAATGCTTTCAGCATTCTTTGCCAACACCAAAACTCAAAAGCATCAACTCTTCTTCAGTCTTCCTTATTCATTGTCCAGCTCTCACACACATATGAGGCTATTGAAATCCCCTTCACCTAATCTGTTCCAAAGAGTATACAGAGTATACACTTTTGCTTAGATAGGTACTCAATCTGTACCACTGTTAAGTTTCTCTTAGAGTAAGACCCAGTTCAAAGGCCAGCTCTGATATCCCTTCCTATCCTAGGTCCCATTCCTTGCCACAAAGATGAAAATTCATCTCTTCAAATCTACCATGATCCTGAATTTATAGCTTTACTATGATATCTTTCTGCCTTGCTATCAGAATGAATCCCATCTTCCCAGATCAAGGCCTCTAATGGAATAAACATCTAAAAACTCCCTACCATAAGGTGCAAATGTCAAATTCTTCACCATGATGCACAAGCATTATGGTGTAAAGTATCAGGACAAAGATGACACTTTTAATTGCTTATGGGAAAAGGTGAGACTTCAAAAACACATTTTGAATTTTTACAATCTGTTTAGTTCTTAAGGTTTTATATCATTGGACTTGGGGATGATATATCAAGCACCCAAATATTACATCATTAGAATAAACTAGTTTATATCTTTCTCATGAGACAAAAATTACTCATGTTTTTACCTCTTCACTGAGTACATTACCTACTTTGTTCTGAATGCTGGCAGAAGTTGTCTTTTATGAAGTCATTCTTACCTACATACACACACACAAAAAAAAAAAAAAATTACAGGCATTCCCTGGGTCAGGATCATCCATTCAACTTATGCACAACTCATACTTGCCCTTTAATGTTATGAAACTTTGCCCTCACTTTGAAATGACTGGATCAATACCTACTCACAACAAAGTCTTTATCACACTCACCTTCACTTGGTACATGTTCAGCTTTTAAAACACTGAAAAGGCTTTGAGTCTTTTCTTGACCTAAAGGAAGGCTAAGTAAGGATGTACCTGATCCAACTTAACCTACACATTTTTAAAAACACAGTTAAGAACAGATTTGCTTCGTACCTTGGGGACTGGCTGTATATACAAAGAAGTTTTCACCAAACTGATGCCCATAAACACACACTCCATACAGTATCTCATAACCAGCTCCAGGGATGGGCCTAAAGATATCATCTTCCCACATTCCACAACCTCTAAGGTCCTTCAACTGGAGTTTGTAATCCTGTAAGTCCTCTCAAGCACAGTTTTTTTAAATAAGAACTAATCTAGTGCACAGCCTCCGTTTATGTTGTTGAAAAAAGGTGTTTGCAATGAACAAGTCGTTGGTCTTGCAAAATTCTACCATACGAGTTCCAGCATTATTTCTGTCACCAAGGCCAATTTTCCAACTACCGGTGATTCTTCTTTGTTTCCAACTTTTGCATTCCAGTCACCAGTGATAATTAACACATCCTGATTGCATGTTTGGTCAATTTCAGACTGTAGAAGCTGATAAAATTCGTCAATTTCCTCATGTGTGGCTTTGGTGGTTGGGGCATAAATTTGAATAACAGTCATATTAACAGATCTTCCTTGTAGGCGTATGGATATTATCCTATCACTGACAGCATTGTACTTCAGGACAGATCTTGAAACATCCTTTGTGATGATGAATGCCACGCCATTCCTTCTCAAACTGTCATTCCCGGCATAGTAGATCACATGTCACTGTACCAAAAAGAACTGATCGATCTTCATCCATTTCAAGAAGTGGCATATGATCTAGAACCAATGGTAATGAAGGAAGAAGTCAAAGCTGCAATGAAAGAACTGGCGAAGAACAAGGCTCCGGGAATTGATGGCATACCGATTGAGATATTTCAACAAACAGATGCCCCATTGGAGGCACTCACTCAGTTATGCCAAGAGATGTGGAGGACAGCTACCTGGCCAACTGACTGGAAGAGATCCATATTTGTGCCCATTCCAAAGAAAGGTGATCCCACAGAATGTAGAAATTATAGAACAATATCATTAATATCACATGCAAGTAAGATCTTACTGAAGATAATTCAGAAACGTTTGCAGCAGTATATTGACAGAGAACTTCCAGACATTCAAGCCGGATTCAGAAGAGGACGTGGAACAAGGGATATCATAGCTGTTGTCAGATGGATCTTGGCTCAAGGAAGGGAATACCAGAAAGATGTTTACTTGTCTTTTATTGACTATGCAAAGGCATTTGATTGTGTGGATCATGACAAATTATAGATAACATTGAGAAGAATGGGAATTCCCGAGCACTTGATTGTATTCATGAGGAATCTGTACCTTGACCAGGAGGCTGTCGTTCGAACAGAACAAGGGGACACTACATGGTTTAAAATCAAGAAGGGAGTGTGTCAGGGTTGTATTCTTTCTCCACACTTAGTCAATCTATATGCTGAGCAAATAATCTGAGAAGCTGGATTATATGAAGAAAAATGTGGTATCAGGATTGGAGGAAGAATCATTAACAACCTGAGATATGCAGACGATACAACTTTGCTTGCTGAAAGTGAGGATGACTTAAGGCACCTACTGAGGAAGGTTGAGGAATACAGTCTGCAGTACGGATTACGTCTCAACATAAAGAAAACAAAAATCCTCACAACTGGACCAATGAGCAGCATCACAATAAATGGAGAGAAGATTGAAGTTGTCAGGGAATTCACGTTGCTTGGTTCTACAATCGATGCCAACGGAAGCAGCAGTCAGGACATTAGACGACGTGTAGCATTGGGAAAGTCAACTGCGAAGGAACTGTTTCAAGTGCTGAGGAGCAAGGATATCTCCTTGAGGACTAAGGTGCGCCTGACACAAGCCATGATATTTCCAATCACCTCGTATGCATGTGAGAGCTGGACAATGAATAAGGAAGACCAAAGAAGAGTTGATGCTTTTGAGTTGTGGTGCTGGCGAATAATGCTGCAAGTACCATGGACTGCTAAAAGAACTAACAGATCTGTCCTGGAGGAAGTGCAGCCAGAATGCTCCTTGGAAGCAAGAATGGCCAGACTTCGTCTCACCTATTTTGGTCATGTTGTAAGAAGGGACCATTCCCTGGAGAAGGATGTCATGCTTGGTAGGGTGGAGGGTCGACGAAAGAGGGGGAGGCCTTCAACGAGATGGATTGACACGGTGGCTGCGATGATGGGCTCAAGTATAGCAGGGATTGTGGGGCTGGCGCGGGATCGGGAGTGTTTCATTCTGCTGTGCATGGGGTTGCTATGAGTCGGAAACAACTCGACGGCACTTAACAACAACAACAACAACAACAATCTAGCGCACAGATAAGGATCCTCAAAACTAAGAACCTCTCTAGCTGACCACCAGTCCTACCCTCCCCCCTTTTTTACCCTTCAGTCTAATCTTTTATGTAACTTTCAACTAAAGGAATTGATTACACTCAGAGAAAAGGCTCAAAATATTTAGTTGAAACTAGGGTTTCTTCATAACAGTACTACTGTCATTTACTACCTACTACCCATTGCCAGCAAGTCAATTTTGACCCATCAGGACTCTACAGGACAGAGCAGAACAGACTCAAAGGGTTTTAAGGTTGTAAATCTTGCAGAAGAAGACCACCACATCTTTCTCTTGCAGGACAGTTGGTGGGTTTGAACCACCAACCTTTCAGTACACAAGTGAGTGTGTAACCACTGTGCTACCAGGGCTCCTTGATTGTCATTTGGGGCTAAATAATTCTTTGTTGTGGAGGGCTCTCCTCTATATCATAAGATGCTTATTAATATCTCTGACCTCTATCCACTAGGTGCCAATAATGCCCCTCCAACTAGTTGTGATAACCAAAAATGTCTTCAAACACTGCAAAATGCCCCCTTTGAGGTCAAAATTCTCTCAACTGAGAACCACTGATCCAAACACATCTTTACTCTTTCCTAACCATTGTTGTAAAATGAGAAAGCCCTTCAAGTACTGGAAGCACTGTAGCTCTGAGAAGAGACAGGTTTGGAGGCAAGAGACCTGAGTTAAAATTTTCATTCTACTCCAAGGTCACCGTGCAATCAGGCAGCCTGGGCTTGGAACTTGGCTCTGCCACATGCCAGCTGGGTGACTATGGACAAGACACTTAACCTCTAAACCTTGGTCTCCTTATCTATAAAAGAGTAATGATAATAGTAAATGTTTCAGGAACTACTGTAAGAATTAAATAAGTTAACAGATAAGAAACATTATTAAAGACTAGTTAGTACCATTATCACATGGCTTAAAACCTCTATGCTTTAGTTTCCTCATCTGTAGATTATAGGGGTACTCTTTTTTGCAAGAATTAAAAGAAATAATGCAATGAAAGCATTTGGCATGGGATCTGGCACACAGTAAACACAGTTGACCCGTATTATCTGCCGATTCCACATTTGTAAATTTGCCTACTTGCTAAAAATTTACTTTTAATCCCAAATTCAATACTTATGGTGCTTTCAAGGTCGTTTGCACACATGTGCAGAGCAGCAAAACATTTGAGTTGCCCAATGCATGTTCCCAGATAAAGCCCAACAAGGAGATGCTCTAACTTCTTCGTTCAGTTTTTATACTGTTAGCAAGTGATCTTTTCGCAGTCTATTCGGTGCCACATTTTTCTCATTTTTTGTGCTTTTTGTTGGTAATTTCACTGTTTAAAATGGCCCCAAGCATAGTGCTGAAGTGCTATCTATTGTTGCTAAACTCAAGAAAGCCATGCTATGCCTTATGGAGAAAATAGATGTGTTACATAAATGTCATTCAGGCATAAGTTACAGTGTTGTTAGCTGTGAGTTCACTGTTAATGAATCAACAATATATATTAAATGAGGCGTCTTTACACAGAAACACATATAAAACAAGGTTATGTATTGATCAGTTGATAAAAATGTTATGGCCAGAGAGGCTTGCAAGAACCTAACCCTGTATTTCCCCTAGGAGCAATGGTTCAGTATTTGCTAATTCAATGTTTGTGGCAACTTTATGGACCATAACTACCATAAGTAAGGAGAATCAATTGCATTCTATAAATGTTTGTTTCTACCCTACATCTTAAGGATACGTGGATAAACTATTTTATTTTCTCTAGTAGAGTTAAAACAATATACTTTTAGCAATTTACAAAGCCCACTTACCCTACCCCACTCCCAGAATAGGAAGACTCACGGAACTGTGTATGTATACATACATACATACACAAACACAACACACATATATAGTGCAAATTTTTATTAAACTCTGATTTCTGTTTATACCCCTCTTGGGTTTCCAAGGTAGTATCACCACAGAAGTAGATTGACCAATCTTCCTTCCAAGGAGTGGCTGGTGGATTTGAACTGCCAGCCTTCTGGTTAGCAGTAAAATGCCTTAGACATCACACCACCAGAGCTCCTTCTATTATTATACTAGAATCGTCAAACCATGTGCCAGCTAACTTAGAAGAGAAACTATCCAGTAAAAGTCCTTTGAAAAGAGCTGGCTCAGAAACATGAGTTACACTTTGTTAAAAAAAAATATTAGTTACATATTTTTGTTGTTATTATGCCTGTGATCACTGACTATAGTCTACCCATAATTTTGGCCCAAATATAACTTAAGGGAAGGTAGATGACAGCTTGCCAATGATTCCAAACACCTACCGCTGGAAAACCAAATGAACCAAATGGATTCAAGGAGCAAAAACTAGACTTGTATTGTAGAAAAGCATCACTGGTGATTTCATAATATAATTCAATAAAACCATGTGCAGGTATGCACTCATGCATACATACACACACATACACACACACACACCTGCCACTGTCATGTCAGGAACCACCAGCCTAGAGCATCAGCTTAAATATGAAGAGTTAACACTTTATTTTTAATTGAAAAAGACGTTTACTGCAGCAATATGCATGTACCTCTTGATTTACAAAATGGATAGTTCTACGTGAAAAGTAAATTCAGAAACTGATTCCTATTTCCTTCAGCTTCCCTCTTTTGACTTAGATCATATACAGAAACATTAAAAACTAAATCATGACCCAGGGGAGCTGGAGGAAAACTTTGGTGTACCAAGGATGAAAGCAGTTCTGTCTTCAGAGCTAGTTGTAACCCAGCTGCTGCAGGGAGGCAAGTCTCTACCAATCATTGTATTTAGGGTGCATCAAGCTACAGTCTAAGTATAAAATGGGTCAACTACTCAAGTCAGCGGAACTCTGGAGGTGCTGTGGTTGGAGCTCTGGTGGTGCTGTGGTTAAAGAACTGGGCTGCTAGCCAAAAAGGTAGTGGTTCCAATCCATCATTCATTCACTATGCAGGAAAAAGATGAGCCAGTCTGCTTCTGTAAAGATTTACAGCCTTGGAAATCATATGGGGCAGTTCTACTCTGACCAGAGGGTCGCTTTGAGTCAGAATCAACTCAATGGCAGCAGGTTATTCAAGTCAAGTATTCAGAACCAGACCAGGCAAAGGCCAGATAGTACCAAGGGGAGAGCTATAAATTGTAAGTTTCTAGTTGCTAATTCACCGACCTTAAAATGAGAGAGAGTGGGGACGAGGGTGGCCAGAGGAAAACAATAAGAGATTTATAACCAGGACACTTTGTAATTGAGGAATACAGTATTTGAATAACAGTCCATTTTTATTGCAGAACCTAGGAGTCATGTATCAAGGTTCTCCCATAACAAGGGCCGAGACTGCCTGAGGCATCATGGGGTAGGAATAACAGACTGGATCTCCATAGGCCCTTATATCTAAGGGGCCAGCAAAGACTGATCGTACTAAAGAAACAGGAATTGTCCAAGACCACATACCAAACAAAGCAGATGAATAGGGTATTAAATCAAACAAGTCTTTTCTTAGTCTCTGACATTTCACTAAAGTTAGCCCCAGCTCTCTGAAGCACTGGTAAGCCTATGGAGAAAACCAGGAGAGAAGGCAGGGTTCCACATTTCTAATGGGGATGACACCAGACTCATATATTGCATCACTCAAAAGCACTTCCAGTTAAGCTCATCCTACACAAAAGGGAGGGAAAAATGCCTGTTCAGCTGTATCAACAAGTGCCAAATGGAAGACTAAAATTTTGACCTGCATTCTTAGCATCACTGGGCTTCAGCGGGTCAATAATTTACATTTTCCCTTGAACTGAAAAAGCAAGCCTACACATCACATTTTCCAAACTATTTAAATAATTTTTAGGTTCCTTAAGATATAACAGGTTTTCACGGGAGTGGTTTTATAGCTACGATTTTAAAAGCAAGATGGGATTAATATTTTAAGGGCTCACCACAATGGCTAATGCCTTTTAAAACCAAGAACAAATTCATTTTAAGTGCAGCATTAAGAGACACATCATAATGAATGGCCATTTTCATAATTGCAGAAACCATGCCTGTTTAACATACAGATTGCAATGAAACAACGTACATTACTATCTCAACACAAAAAACAAACTCACTGCCGTCAAGTAGGATCCGACTCATAGCAATCCCTCCTTGCGTTTCCAGGGTGGTTATCTCTATGGAAGTAGATTGCCCAATCTTTCTTCTGAGGAGCAGCTGGTGGGTTTGAACCGCTAGCCTTTGAGTTAGCAGTCAAATGCCTTAGGTCTTGTTGTTGTTGTTATGTGCCATGGGGCCTTAGGTCTTAGGTGAGTTATATTTGGTGGGCAACTCAGACCAAATGCCAGTTCTTATAAAACTACTAAGTGAGTTTTATGACTAATGACAGCCAGAAAGAACACTAACACACTAATCACGATTAATAAATGAGAATTTAGTCATCAAAGCAGAGTCAACCAAAGACTAGAAATTTAAGCTTGGAAGAACAACTTTTGATTTAAAAAAAAATTAGTATAAAAGACTGATGAGATTTAGTAAAAGTTTTGCTATTTGTTTATATATTCATGTGTCTAAGTCAAAAACCTCTCTGAGTGGAAAGTACGTGTTGGGCCCTATGTTAAGTACTGAGAATGGATCCCCACACCTAGACATGCTCAAAGGCTATTTCAGAAACATGGACATTTTATTGTAAACACACTTTCATTGTCAGTGTGTGGATGACATTTTATAAGCACTTTAAAAACTCATTTAAGCTCTATAAAAACTCTACTATTCCCACTTAAAAATGAGGAAACTGAGGCAAAGTACATGCAAGTTGCCCAAGATCATACAACTAGTTTATGATACAGCTTGTATTTGAACCGTAGGCAAGTTGACTCCAGTATCCAGATGATTGACAATCACGTTACACAGTCTCTCCAAAATAAGGCATCCACATACTAGGAGTTGAACCCAAACCAACTGTGTGAAAAATCAAATTAGGAATACTAACCTCTCTTGGTTGTTAAGTACCTATGTAATAGAGGAACACTCAAAGTGTCCACTGAAGGGAGGAATAATTCTGTTAAAGTCAGAGCATTAAAGACACAATACACATATTCAGAGAAAATTTATTATGAATAAAATATGAGGTACCAAACAACTCAGTTTCATGAAAAACTGTCAATTTCTTTTAAAAAGAGATACACAGAAATGACAATAAAGCTTTAGGAGACTGACAGTTTGCTGTGTTTCTAACCAACACTTACTAACACAAGACAGCATCTTCTCTGGTACCATGATTCTTAAACAGCTCCAACTTCAAGAGTTATACACAACAAACAAAGAAACCTTTAAGCTCATACTCCCACCCAAGAATAAAGCTGAAAGGAAAGGTTAAAATGAGGAGGATATGCTGAGACTAAGAAAATGGTCAATTTATCAAGCAAAATGGGTGCTCCATTAGCGAACCTCTTGGCGTGGATGCTGAGATACACTGGAGACTCTCCAAGAGAAGGAGAGAGTGAAAGAAGAGTAAAGACAGTGGTTGACACTGTGCTAGTAGGGATCAGCAGGGTCAACAGTGACTGGGAGTCAGCCAGTGACAGGATAGGAATGCAAGCAGTGATGGCCAAGAGTGGAAGCCAAACGGGAGTGCTGAATTGCAGGCACTGACAAAAGAGTAGAAAAGAGCCAGTGATGGCAAAGTAAAAGGCATTATCAGAGCAAGGCTGAAGGATAAACAGTAACATCTATCTCAGTGCCTTAGCATCTGAGGCCACTATGACCACATACCAACTAAAACATTAAGAAACAGGGGAGCACAATCTCCCTACAGAGCAGTATCTGTCAATAATTAAGTACCTACTACAAACAAATGAGGATGTGGCAGAGTGGGAGGATGTAACTTGTTTAGAGACATCCACAAAAAGGAGGAGAGACAGATGACCATCTCTTCCACTGCACTGATTTGGGAGAGTCATCCAAGCCTCAGCGGCATCATTGGTAAGGCAAGAGAGAATGACAGCCCCAGCCACCGAGGGCTACAGGTATCAGATAAGATCATTCATATAAAGTGCTTGGCACAATGTCTGATGAACAATAATGTTCAATGAATATTGGGTATTATTGCCAATACCAACATCAATATCACTGCCATTATCAGGCCCACAAAGAAGCTTACAATCTAGTGGGATGAGTAGGAAAGTATAGAGACTGCAGGGTGGAAATCTGGATCAACTTCTGAGAGTCTCTTACATCCTGCTCCACCATTACACTTGGAATGCTAGTCAACACTAGGAATGGAACAGGAGACTGGATGAAGTGATGCAGTAACCAGCCAGTTAGGCCATCCTCCACAATCTGCGTTTATACACTGTCTCCATGGCTACATCACAGATCATTTAATTTAAGATAGCAAGGAAGTCTCAAGTTTCACCTCTTCCGTGAGATCTGAGATCCCAACTCCCAAGGCAGAGCGGTCATTTCCCCAGGACCATCTCTGAAACACAGAGCTTACTTGGTGGTATGCACCATCACATCAGACTATAATTATCTACAAAAGAGTAACTCAAAAAATTAAACTCACTACCATTAAGTTGATTCCAACTCATAACGAGGTGGTAAATCTTTACCATAGTAGATTGCCCCATCTTCCTTCCACGGAGCAGCTGGGGGGTTTGGACCGACAACCTTCCAGACAGTGCCTTAGGTGATGTGCCACCAGAGCTCCTTACAAGAGAGTGGGGGCTGGATGGTGTTAGGGCCCATCAAGTCAGCTCTGACTCACAGCAATCCTATGTACAACAGCATGAAATGCTGCCCAGTCATGCAGCATCCACACAATCCTTGCTATACCTGAGCCCATCTTTGCAGCTACTGTGTCAATCCATCTCATTGAAGAACTTTCCCATTTCCCTGACCCTCCACTTACCAAACATGGTATCTTCCTCCAGCAAATGGTTCCTTCTGACAACATGACCAAAGTAGGTGAGACAAAGTCTGGCCATTTTTGCTTCCAAGGAGCATTCTAGCTGCACTTCCTCCAGGACATATTTGTTCATTCTTCTGGAAGTCCATGGTCCTTTCAGCATTCTCCACCAACACCACAACTTAAAAGCATCAACTCTTCTTTGGTCTTCCTTATTCACCGTCCAGCTTTCACATGCATATGAGGCAACTGAAAACACCATGGATTACATTAGGTGCACCTTGGTCTTCAAAGAGACATCTCTGCCCTTCAGCACTTTAAATAGGTCTTTGGCAGCTGATTTGCCCAGTGCAATATGGCATCTGATGTCTTGCTGCTCCTTCCATGGGTGTTGATTATGGAACCAAGTAATATGAAATCTTTGACAATTTCAATCTTTTCTCCATTTGTCATGACACTGCTTATTGGTCAAGTTGTGAGGATTTTTGTTTTATGTTGAAGTATAATCCATACTGCAGACTGCAGTCTTTAAGCATCAGTAAGTGCTTCAAGCCATCTTCACTTTCAGTAAGTGTGTCATCTGCATATCACAGATTGCTAATGAGTCTTCCTCCAATCCTGATGCCACTTTATTCTTCATACAGTACAGCTTCTGGGATTATTTGCTCAGGATACAGACTGAGTACGGTAAAAGGATACATCCCTGACGCACTCCCTTCCTGATTTTAAACCATGCAATATCCCCTCATTCTGTGCAAATGACAGCCTCCTGCTACTCATAAGGTTTTCACTGATCAAGTCTTTGAGAAGTGGATGGCCCCTTCCTTCTTCCAAGTCTGTCTGAAAGCTCCACTGAGACCTGTGCACCATGGGTGACTCTTGGTATTGGAAATACCAGTGGCATAGCCTCCAGCCTCAGAGCAACACACAAACTACCACAGTACGACAAACTGACATATGAGTGGTGATAAAAAGAGGGTTGTTTTTGTTTCTGAGGTGCCATCAAATCACCTCCGACTCAGAGTGACCCTATGCACAGCAAAATGAAACACTACCCAGTCCTGTGCCACCCTCATGATCCTTGCTATACAGAAGCCCATCAAAGCAGCCACTGTGTCTATCCATCTCATTGAGGGTTTCCCCTTCTTCATTGACCCTCCATTTTACCAAGCATGATATCCTTCTCCAGGGAATGGTTCCTTCTGACATCATGACCAAAGTAGGTGAAATGAAATCTGGCCATTCTCACTTCGAAGGAGCATTTTGAGTACACTTCTTCTAGGACAGACCTGTTAGTCCTTTTAGCAGATTATGGTACTCTCAGCATTCTTCTCCAACACCACAACTCAAAAGCATCAACTCTTCTTTGGTCTTCCTTATTCATTGTCCAACTCTCACATGCATAAGAGGTGACTGAAAATACCATGACTTGGGTTAGCCACACCTTATTCTTCAAGGAGACATCATTGCTCTTCATCACGTGAAAGATGTCTTTTGCAGCAGATTTGCCCAATGCAATGCATCGTCTGATGTCTTGACTGCTGCTTCCACTGGTGTTGATTGTAGAACCAAGTACTATGGAATCCTTGACAACTTCAATCTTTTCTCCATTTACTGTGAAGCTGTTTATTGGAACCAGTTGTGACGAGTTTTGTTTTCTTTATATTGAGGTGTAAACCATACTGCAGACTGCAGTCTTCAATCTTCATCAGTAAGTGCTTCAAGTCATCCTCACTTTCAGCAAGCAAAGTTGTGTCATCTGCATATCGCAGGTTGTTAATGAGTCTCCCACCAATCCTGATGCCACACTTTCTTCATATAATCCAGCTTCTCCGATTATTTGCTCACCATACAAGTTGAATAAGTATGGTGAAAGGATACAACCTAGACACACTCCCTTACTGATTGTGAGCCATGCACTATTCCTTTGTTTTGTTCGAACCACAGCCTCCTGGTCTATGTACAGGTTCCTCATGAGTACAATCAAGTGTTCTGGAATTCTCATTCTTCTCAATGTTATCCACAATTTGTTATGATCCATACAATCGAACGCTTTTGCATAGTCAATAAAATATAAGTAAACATCTTCCTGATATTCTTTGCTTTCAGCTAAGATCCATCTGACATCAGCTATGATATCCCTTGCTCCATCCCTTGCTCCATGTCCTCTTCTGAATCTTGCATTTCTGGAAGCTCTCTGTCAATATATTGCTGCAACCCTTTTTGAACTATCTTCAGTAAGATTTTACTTGCATGTGATATGAAAGATATCGTTTGATAATTTCCACATTCTGTAGGATAACCTTTCTTTGGAATGGGTACAAATATGGATCTCTTCCCATCAGTTGGCCAGGTAGTTGTCTTCCAAGTCTTTTGGCATAGCTGAGTGAGTGCCTCCAGCAGGGCATCCATTTACTGAAACATCTCAATGGGTATTCTGTCAATTCCTGGAGCCTTGTTCTTCACCAATTCCTTCACAGTGCAGCTTCAACTTCTTCCTTCAGTATCACTGGTTCTTGATCATATGCCATCTCCTGAAATGGATAAATAGCAACCAGTTCTTTTTGGTACAATGACACTATGCATTTCTTCCATCTTCTTTGGCTATTTCCAGCATTATTCAATATTTTGCCCATAGAATCTTTCAATATTGCAACTCAAGGCTTAAATTTTTCCTCAGTACTTTCAGCTTGAGAAATGCCAAGCATATTCTTCCCTTTTGGTTTTCTAACTCCAGGTCTTTGCACATTTCACTATAGTAACTGGCTTTGTCTGCTCAAGCTGCTCTTCGAAATCTTCTGTTCAGCTCTTTTATCTTGTCATTTCTTCCATTTGCTTTAGCTACTTTCTGCTCAAGGCAAGTTTCAGAGTCTCTTCTAACATCCATTTTGGTCTTTACTTTCTTCCTCGTATTTTAAATGACCTCTTGCTTTCTATACGAATGATGTTCTTGATGTCATCCCACAATTCCTCTTCTTCTTGGTCACTGATGTTCAATGCATCAAATCTGTTCTTTAGATGGCCTCTAAATTCAGGAGGGATATATTGAAGGTTGTATTTTGCCTCTTGTGGACTTATTTTAATTGTCTTCAACTTCAACTTGAACTTGCATATGAGCAGCTGATGGTCTGTTCCACAATCAGCTCCTGGCCTTGTTTTGGCTGAAGATATTGAGCTTCTCCAGCCCCTCTTGCTACAGATGTAGTCAATGTAATTCCTGTCTGTTTCATCTGCTGAAGTCCACATGTATAGTGTCACTTATGTTGTTGAAAAAAGGTATTTGCAATAAATAAGTCATTGGTCTTGCAAAATTCTATCATGTGATCTGTAGCGTTATTTCTATCACTGAGGCCATATTTTCCAGCTACTGGTAACTCTTCTTTGTTTCCAACTTTTGTATTCCAGTCACCAATGATAATCAACACACTTTGATTTCATGTTCGGTGAATTTCAGACTGCAGAAGTTGGTAGAAATCTTCAATTTCCTCATCTTTGGCTCTGATGGTTGATGCATAGATTTGAATAATAGTTATATTAACAGCTCTTCCTTGCAGCTGTATGGATATTATCCTATCACTGATAGCCTTCTACTTCAGGATAGATATTTAAATAATCTTTGTGATGATGAATGCCACACCATTCCTCTTCAATTTGTCATTCCTAGCAGAGAGCATATGGCTGTCTGATTCAAATTGGCCAAAACCAGTCCAATTCAGCTCACTAATGCCTAGGATATCAATCTTTATGTGTTCCATTTCATATTTGACAACTTCCAATTTTCCTAGAGTCATACTTCATACTTTCCATGTTCCAGTTATGAATGGATGTCTGCATCTGTTCCTACTCATTTTGAGTCATGCCACATCAGCCAATCGAGGTCCTGAAAGCTTTACTCTAACTACATCATTAAGGTTGTCTCTACTCTGAGGGGTCAGCTCTTCCCCAGAAAAATTTTGAGCACCTTCCAACCTGATGGGCTCATCTTCTGGCACTATATTAGACAATGTTTCAGGGCTACTCATAAAGCTTTCCAGTAATATGTCAGTGCTTCACTGCTATTCATAAGGTTTTCATTGGCCAATTCTTTGAGAAGTGGATGGCCTCTTCCTTCTTCCAAGTCTGTCTTAGCCTGGAAGCTCTGCTGAAACCTAGCCACCATGGGTAACCCTGCTGGCATTTTGCAACACCGAATACCAGCATACCCTCCAGCCTCACAGCAACATCTAAGCCACCACATGACAACAAACTTACAGACAAGTTCATCTCCCTTAGTTGTTCCTAACCCCTCTGTGCCCACCTACCTCAGGCTTAGGCCTTAAAATAGAGCTGACCCCAAATGAAAAGCAGCCCCCGAACCCCAGGACCAACCCCCTTGGGCACCGGCCTTGAAACTGAGCTGCCCCCAAATGAAAAGCAGCCCTCAAGCCTGACACCCACCTACCTGGGGCCCTGGCCTTAAAATAGAACTTCTCCCAGGTGAAAAGCAGTCCCTGGGCCCACCTACCTCATGCCCCAGCTTTGAAATAGAGCTTACCCCAAGCAAAAAGCAGCCCCCAAGCCCCAGGCCTGCCTACCTTGGGCCCCAGCCTTAAAAAAAGAGCCAAAAAGCAGCCCTTGAGCCCAGCACCCACCTACCTTGGGCTGCAGCCTTAAAAAGAGCTGTCCCCAAGTGAAAAGCAGCCCCTGAGCCCCGCGGCTGTCTACCTGGGGCCCTGGCCTTAAAATAGAGTTGACCCAAAACAAAAAGCAGCCCTACATCCCAGGCCCGCCTACCTTGGGCCCCAGCCTTGAAATAGAGCCACCCCCAAGTGAAAATCAGTCCCTAAGCCCTGGGGCAGGAACCATACAATATCTTTATTTTATTTCCACTGGCTAACAAAGTTCCTGGCACATGTTTGCAGCCAATAAATACTGCCTACTTGTCAATAATTGACTCTGTGATTTTTATTGCCTAAGGCATTTGACTACTAACCAGAAGGCTGGCGGTTCAAACCCACCAGCCACTCCTCGGAAAGAAGATCGGGCAATCTACTTCCATAATGATACTGCCTTGGAAACCCAAAGAGGGGTCGCTATGAGTCGGGTCTGACTCGACGGCAGTGACTTTGGTTTGGTTTTTAGTTTAAGTTAAAATAGTTATCTGTATTATCTACCACCTATTTAGCTCAATTCCTCAGAAGCCAAACAAGCAAGATATTATCAGGAAAAATATATACGCTTATTGTGCTTTATAGAAATATTTCTGATAGATAAATGTCCAAATATCTTTAACTGGCTTCTGATGGAACATCTTGAAATACAGGTCTAACATTCCATTCTCTTTAACTACGTGTCAGGTTTATCATTATGAACATCAATTAATGTTCTGGGTTAAAACATTATTGTAAAAAGTCAAGGAAAGTAATTACTCACAGGAAGAAACATTGTTTGAAGGTTACCAAGGGAGAGAGGGGAAAGGAGGGTAAATCACTAACTAAAGGGTTGACACTTATTAACTTGGGTTAAGAAAAAGGAATATACAATAGGTGGAGGTGAACACAAAATGATCCAGGCAAAGGAAGACATTGGGAGGAGCAAACAGTTAAAGGCAACAAAGGTGAATACCATTATTCACAATCCCGTAATGACAGTAATAACAACGATCTACAAGTGCATACACAGACACATAAGTTGCACAGGTGTGGGAAGAATGAGACTACTCCCATGAACATACATAGGATTAACAGAGAATATTTCTACATATGTGTCTACATGTGCTACAAATATATATCCATGAATACAGTAGACCATACAGGGGCTGAAGTTATAAAACACTTCTCAGCCACAATAACCAAACACTTTGAAAGAATGAGTTCCTGGGCCTGAGGGCTCAAGACTAGAGTCCCAAGACTCCAGGTCAAGTGACGTAACATAGTCCTCAAAGACAATGTCTACATCCTATTTTGGTTAAGTAGTGACTTGAAGTCTGAAAAGATTGTGAGTGGCCATCTAAGGTGCAACAATAATAGTTGTACCCCATCCTTCCCTGTCCAGAGCAAAGAAGAGTGAAACAAACCACAGATGTATGCAACAATTAGTCTACAGGACTAAGGGAAAATGTAAACCCCAGCATCCACAGCAGAGAGACCAGAAGAACTAGATGGTGCCTGGCTACCACTGCGGACAGCTCTGAAAAGGATCACAATAGGGGGTCCTGGATAGAGTGGGAGAAAAATGTAGACAAAACTGAAAATCACAAAAAAAGAAATAAAAGATCAGGCTTACTAGTCTGATAGAGACTGATAGCCCTTAGACACCCTTCAAATCTGGGACTGAACTCATCCCATTGGCTCAACTTTCAGCCAAATGATACGTCTATAAGGTGATCAATCATAGAAAGTCAAAAGGGCAGCATTTGCCCAAGGATAAGCTCTGGTGGCATAGTGCCTAAGACAACTGACTGCTAACCAGAAGGCTAGTGGTTCAAACCCACCAGCCACTCCTCAGAAAGAAGGTGGGGCAATCTACTTCCGTAACGATACTACCTCAAAAACCCAAGGAGGGGTCGCTATGAGTGGGATCCAACTCGGCGGCAGTGAGTTTGGTTTGGTTTGGAAACTTCAGAAGCAAGGAGAGGATTGGAAAGAAGGATGAATGGAAATGGTAAACACAGGGAGGAAGCGGGAAGTGTGTGTTACATTGTAGGGATTGCAATCAATGGAACAAAATAAAATGTGTATGAATTGCTGAAGGCAAAACCAATTTGCTCTGTAAACTTTCACCCAAATCAAAATAATAAGTTATCAAAAAATAAGATATCGGGAACTTCCAGGGAGCTACTGATGAGTGCAGAGGGCTGCTTCTTCCCACAATAAGGAGTCTCAGCACATCGTCCTTTCTGACCTCCACCTTCACTTTCACAGCATCTGCTAGGCTGTCCCTCATCACCACTGCACAGGCCTTTCCTTCTTCCTCCTTTTGCTCATTTCATCCTCTTCTGTCTCTGGCTCCTATAGCAACCAGGCAACCCTTATCTTAGAAGCTTTCATCTCAAAAATCAGCTTGAATCAGAAAAACAAAAAACAGTGCTCTTTTCCTTCTGGTCAGAAAATTAGTTAAGTGCCTTATTGTTTATGTAAACACCAACCACTTTTGCTTCTAAACTCGTAACTACTTTTTGTTTCCCCTCCCCAACTGTAGGGTACTACTGTTCCAGATCCACGGATTAGGTTACTCGAAGACTGATCTCTGAAACTGATTTTCCTATCAATGCAGAGAATAAAAGTTTTAAGATTAAGAGTCAAATTCTACCATTTTTTCTAAAGCTGCACATTATAGTCCCGAATTGAACTTGTCAGTCATATCTACATGTAGCCACACCAATAACAATTATAAATACATTATTTAATTCAGGACAGTAATAACATATCATAGGCATAGACTTTATTAATTCAGACCGTATTTTAGAGTTCCTAATAATTTGATCTGAACCAAAGTTCATTCTGCAGCTACTCATTCATTTATATCACTGTTTCCTGTATCCATAGCACTATTTAAGGTACATGGAATAAAACAAATGAGCACACAAAACAAAATACGGCATCTTTGCCTTCAAGAAGGTTATGATCTAATTGTTATTGTTGTTGTTGTTATGTGCCATCGAGTCAGACCCGACTCATAGAAACCCCTCCTTGGGTTTCCGAGGCAGTATCACTATGGAAGTAAACTGCCCCATCTTTCTTCCGAGGAGTGGCTGGTGGGTTTGAACCACCAAGCTTCTGGTTAGCAGTCAAGTGCCTTAGGCATTATGCTACCAGAGCTCCTTATGATCTAATTAGAGATGAGATATGCCTGTCTGAAATAAAATCATTTCTAAGTAAACTAAAGATGCAAACATACTTTCAAGGGCTTAACCCTACTTAAGGAGTTAAAAAAAAAAAAAAAAAAAAACCCCTATTTTGAGAGACTTAGAGCTCAGAAATTGTTTTTATGGATGTATACACTGTTAATTATAAATGAGTCATCTATTTAGCATAATTCATCATAATAAGCCCCTAAAAGACTACTCCTTGGCAGTGTTTGGAAGTTAATACATAGAAATATGTACTTAAAAGTAATAAATCAGACAGTAAAATATGTTTTTATGGCTGGGGAGAAGTCTTAGAGATAAGCTACTCCATGTCTGAGGTCTTAAGAGTTCAAGGCCCTTGCCCAAGGGTTCAGAGCTAGTTCATATTCATAGCAGAGCTCAGCTATAACCCAAGCCCTAGACACCAAGTCCAGTGTGTTTCCCAAAACCCCACATGGATCTATTTGACTTCTTTGCCAGTCAGTCTAAGTTAGTAGGTTCTCTACTCTAAATATAGCCTTGAGTAGGAGAAATAAAATATACAGAAATCAGAGTTAATACCAGCAGGATTTACACATTTCAGTTATAATGGCTATCTGTTTGATCTTTGGTTTCTCCCACTTTGAGTTCATCCTGTACACTGTCCCCTGCTCAATCCACCTAAAAGACTGTTTTGAACATATCATTATCACTGCCTCCCCTTGCCATTAGGGTTAAGCCCTGGTGGCACAAGCCCAAGGCATTTGAGTGCTAACCAAAAGGTTAGTAGTTCAAACTGACCAGTCTCTCCATGGAAGGAAAGATTTAGAAATTCAATGGGGGTTGCTATGAGTCAGAATCGACTTGATGGCAGTGGGTTTGGCTTGGTTTGGTGGACAATCAAGATTTTCAATATTATGTCCCTAAATCACTATGTTCTCAACTATGTGTCCCAAGACGTGAACCCGTGACTCCAGTTAGATGGAGCTGATCATCATCAGAAGGGCACAGCAACTGTCAAGCTTCATCCTGTCCACTATTCTTCGCAGGCTCATCAGGGATGGAGGCACAGGGCAGCGTATCTGTCTTCCCAAAATCAACAGTAAAGGCCCAGCACCAGCTGGGAGGCACTTAAAGCTCTCTCCTTCAAGAACACAGCCAAATTCTTTATACTTCCCACCTATGCATTATCCTGGGAGTAATGAAGTCCTTAAGTTTATGAGACAATCTTTGGAGTCTAAGACTTGTCACTCAGTACAAAAAGCTTCCCTTCACACTGGAATATGAGCTCCTTCATGTCACTGCACAGATTTTGTGACTCTACTGGATCAACAAAATCTCATCCCCTTTCAGAGCTGTCCTTCCCAAAACAGAAGCCTCAATAAATTTTACTCCTTCAGAATTTATCACCAGACAAGACCCCAGCCCAATGGTCATCAGAACCACTATTGAGCCTTGTCTAGCCCCATAACAAACATCAGCACACATTAAAAAATCTCAGCTCAATACTCCAGGCCCAAATATGGGACAGCATGACAAACATGCAAGGACATGTTTTATTTTGGAGCCTCTTGACGCTGCCTAACATTGTGTTCTTTGAGGAGGCAACCCAAGCAGCCTAATGTGCTCAGAAGCTTTGCCCCATTAAGCCATCACCTCCCCACTTTTTGCCCAAATTTTCTTACAGTGTTCTCACTAGCCCCCTATTGGTTTTCATCTTCACCACATACAACAATTTAAAGCAAATTTTTGTTTTTAGTTTTCTAGCATATTCATTTACATCCAACAGTTCATACACATTCTGTTTTGTAAGACTGGTTATATTCCCTGCAATATAACAGCCCTCTTCCCACTCCCTCCCTGTGGTCACTCCTTCCCTGTCCTTCCTGCCTATACATTCCTGCCTCCCTACCTTCCTCCCTATGCAAATGCTGCCCTTTCTGATGTCCCACCGTAGACTGTTCTAAGGAGTGTATCTCCCTGGTATAAGTGCTCAGCTATCATTGGATTGAGTTGTATTCTTCATGATATTAAAGCCAAAGTGGGGGGGGGAGCTACATCATTTTAAGTAACTATTAGTTACAAATCCATACACTAAACATCTTATCTTATTATGTAACTATCTATCAATTATGAACTATCTACTATAATACAACTATTATCAAACACAGTGGCCACAGGTCAGAAGGCCAGGCAGTACCACACAAGACCACCCTACTTTGCTCCCAAGCAGGCAATCACAAATCTCAACATTGTTTCAGTAACAGGGTGCTCAAGTTTACAATAATACACAGCCCATAGTCCTCAACAGTCACACTGACTCTTATTATTCATTTGATGATGACCGGTATGTGCTATATATTTTGCCTTGTAATTTAAACATATATTTTGACATTTATACACAATGTTAAACACTTATACCGTCCAATTCCACTTTCCACGAATCAGAGCTTAAAGAAAGGCATCATGATTTTTAAACATTGTCTGAATCAAAGCAAAACGAAGTCATACTATAGAAATGAATGATTATAACCTTTGGTTCCTTAAAAAACGGAAGATGTGAGCTAGTCACATGGAGGCAATTAGTGATATTTAGATTAAGTCTTTTCAAGAGTATATAAATTTGTAAACTGTGCACTGGCTGCTCTTCCCTTTGCTCTAAAGTACTTATTTATGTGAAATGTCATTTGGCTTTTTAAGTGTGATGACAGCAAATACAAGAGACGTGCTGTTCCCCCACCCCACCCCATGCCCCACTAAAGCTCCAATTCAGCACCACTATAAAAAAAAAAATCAACATTTAAATGGGTATGTCATTTTATAATGACATATTGAGGTTAAAAATATGAAATAGTATCTCCAAATTTTGTTTTAATTTTCTATTTATCAACTTTCAATCATTCTCTGTAATCATGTAAGCCAATTGAGACTGTTGTACTGTTTTCCTAGTCTCAGCATACTGACAGTAAAAAGTAAAAAAAAAAATTAAAAATGCCATTGAGTTGATTCTGACTCACAGCAACCCTACAGAGTAGAATGAACCCATAAGGTTTCCAAGGCTATAAATCTTCACAGAAGCAGACTGCCACATCCTTCTCCCCTAGAGCAGCTGGTAGTTTCGAACTTCCAACCTTTTGGTTAGCAGCCAAGCACTTTATCACTGCA
Source organism: Orycteropus afer afer (assembly GCF_000298275.1). Classification (NCBI taxonomy): domain Eukaryota; kingdom Metazoa; phylum Chordata; class Mammalia; order Tubulidentata; family Orycteropodidae; genus Orycteropus; species Orycteropus afer. Next base: position 28,647,626 of record NW_006921589.1, read on the forward strand.
CCACTAGGGCTCCTTCACACTAACAGTAGCATGTCTCAAGTGCCACTTGGTGGTCTGACAATATAAGTTAAATGTTTAAAATAAGTTTTATAATTGCTTTCAGAGAAGTCTGTTAACTTGAAGACTGATCTGTACACCCTACCTACATGATCTTTATGACATATAAAATAAGAACAGTCTTAAAAATATTTCTGTTACCAGAAAAATACAAGTTATTCCTACCCCTGTTGACAAATTCTAAGTAGGTTCCCAGTCAGTGACAAAACCACCTTCTTTACCCCAACTATAATTCCATGGCAACTGATTTTTTATTATTACCTATTAATAAAATCACTGATGTTAAATTGTGAAAACATTTTTGAAGTTCTCAGTAGACAGATTTGTAGACCAAGAAAAATAGTTATTTAAGTACCTAAGCAAGCAGTTTCTGAACTAGTAATGAACATATTTCCAAGACTATACCTTCAGGAAACAGTTCTGAAAGTGAGGTCTGTGAACTCCTGGGGTTCCTGAAACGGACTCAGGAGGTCTGCAAGGTTAAAACTTTTTCCCAAGCAATTCTGAAAGGTTTTAGCCATTCTAAAAAGGGAAAAGGTCCTTTGCCTTTGCTCTTTCACTGGCGGACAGTGCAGTGTTCCAGAGGCTGCATGCTGTGCAGTGACTCAGATGTCTAATAGAATACACACTTATATATTTTCTTGAGTTCTAGAGTTTAAGGCAGGAATAGGTGAATCTAGAAATTAACCAGTTTGTTCTCTCCACTTCCATTTTGCCCTTAACAGGTATCTTTGATTACACCTGTTATCATCTCTCATCTAATTATTTTCAATACTTTGAAATACTGAAGGTTTTCCAAATGAATCTTACTGTTGTAGTTGTTGTTAGGGGCAATCGAGTCTATTTTGACTCATAATAACCCCATGTGACAGAGTCAAATGGCCCCATTGGGTTTCCTAGGCTGTAATCTTTATGGGAAGGTTGGACAATCTACTTCTATGGTGATACCGCCTTGGAAACCTAAGGTGGGGTTGCCATGAGCCAGGTCTGACTCAACAGCAGTGAGTTTGGTTTTTGTTTTGAACCTTTATGAAAGCAGATCACGGCATCTTTTTCCCACAAAGTTGTTAGGTAGGCTTGAACCGTCAACCTTTTGGTTAGCAGCCAAGCTCCTAACTGTTGCACTACTCTGGCTCCTTCACAGAAATACAAGTAAATAAACTTTGTTGCCAATTTTTGCATTAATATTTTACATCTTTTCTGAATTTTTGAATTTTATTAAAACTACAATTTAGAATTAAATATTTCATTTAATATTTTATTAATTAAAATAAACATTTATAACTTTTTTTATATTTAACAATGGTTCATTAACTTAGGAAGACTAGAAAACCTGTTTTCTCAACACATAGCTGTACTATCTATGTCTAACAATACTTAAGAAAATGTAACTGACACATCAGATGTCTCCAATGCATGGAAAGGAGGAATACTGAAAACTGGGCAAAACTATGAATCAAAATATGATGAAAGTTATCTTTATCTTGACTTTATAGATATTAATAATTTGCCTTGCATGTCTTTTTTAAAACATACATAAATAATAATTCAGCCTGTCCACCCAGCTATCCACCCATAGATCAACGCTTTCCATCACTGACAACACAGTACCGTACATGCAGAAGGGTTCATTTTTTCTTTCTGTGCCTCCCGTGTACATTTCTGTGTCTTTCTCTTATTTTATGCAATAGAACATTTTCAAATGGTTAAGTTGTGCATGATTTTGAAACCAATCATAAAGAGTTTAAAGGAAAACAAATGGAATAGTTTTAAATGTAGACGTAATGAACACTTAAAAGTCAAACACTGTGAGCTTTTTCAAATAAGAAAAATGAAAAAGCCACTGAGGCACCTTATGGGGTAAGCTATTGTGTTACAATACCTGGAGAAGCGGGCAATAACTGAGACACAAGATAAAGTTGATATTACTCAATGCCTACTGAATGAAAAGTCAGTAAAAAAGCACCGCAATGCCACTTTCCAATTCTTCAAATTAATGAGTTAGCAGTAAACATGAAGACTGAGTTAATATCCCATGTACAGAACTGGGCTTGTGCCTAACAAATGGATCAATCTACAGATGTGACTGAACTTGCTGTTTCTTTTATATGTGATGACAAATTGGTACTGCTACTGGTTGGAAAACAAAAACGCATATGCTTGACAACAAATAACCAAACCAAAAACCCACTGCTCTCATGTCAATTACAACTCACGGTAACTGGAAGTGCTACAGAGTAGAACTGTCCCATAGAGTTTTCTTGACTCTATTCTTAATAGAAGCCAATCACCAGGCCTCTGACAACAAATACTGGTGCTGAAACAGAAATAGTCAATATATTGAATAACTTTTAGGAATCTCATGTTTATCTTGGCGCAATTCACTGTCAACTTGTACTGCTAGTACAAAAGCAATGGTGGGTAAAACTGCTGGTGCCTTATCCTGAATCAAGGCAGCGGCACTAAATCATTCTCATAATCTTTGTATTCTTCACTGTCATTCATTTGCACTTTAAAAAGCCTTCACCGTCACTTAAGAATGCCCTTGATGAAGCAGTAAAAATGATTTTATTAACTCCTGACCCTTGATTTCGTATCTTTTTGACCTTATGTGTGAACAAACGGAAAGTACACATAAAGCACTTCTGCTGTACACTTATGTACAATGGTCTCCAAGAAAAGCGGTTTTGTGACTGATGGTCTGAGGTGTAAACTGAACTAGCTTTTGCCTTGGCACATCATTTTCACTTGAAACAACTGAGATAAACTATGGTGAGTCACATGTCAATTTTTGGCAGTTCTTATTTTTAATTGTTATTGTGATTTGAGTGAAAATTTATAGAGCAAATTCACTTTCTATATAGCAGCTGACATACAGTGTCTCCTGACATTGACTGCAATTTTCCATAATGCAACAGCTCCCCTCCCCACTTCCTCCCCATAGTTACCTCTTCCCCGTGTTCCTTCCTCCATGCACTCTTGCCCTACGAGCTGTCTCCCTGTGCGTACACAGACCTTCTATTCTCCCATGATTGATCTCTCCAAGGAGTGTATCTACCTAATGTAAATGTTCAGCTCATATGCCTGTCTTTTCTTTGGCTGGAAGCCACAGGAGTGGGTTCAATTCCAGACCTGAAGGGCAGCTAAGGGCCATAGTCTCAGGGGTTCCACCAGCCCCTATCAGACGAACAAACCTGGTCCTTTTTTTTTTTTTTTAATGATTTTGAGTTTTGTTCTCCCACTCCATCCAGGATCTCCTACATAGAGCCACCTCTGAGTGGTTCACAGTGGTAGCTGGGCACCATCTCATTCTTGTGGTCTCATAGCCGTATAAGCTGAGGACTGCATGGTATACCAGTTCCTTGGACTAATTGTTTCCATGTGTCTTTGGTTTTCTTCATTCTTCTTTGCTCTGGATGAGGAGAGACCTGTCATTGCATCTAGATGGCCTCTTACAAGCTTTTAAGATCCCAGTTACTATTCACCAAAGTAGGATGTAGAACAATGTTTTTGTGCAATATGTTACTGGGCAGTTGTTTCTTGAAAGTAAACAGCCAAATGACAGGCCTATAAGGTGAACATTAACACCAGGGAAGTAGGCACCCATTAAGACAATCAATCAATCATACATGATCAATAGGGCAGCATTTGCCCAGGGATCGATCTCAGAAGGCAGGAAGGGGTAGGAAGGAAGAACAAAGGGAAATAGTAAAGACAGGGAGGAAGTAGGAAGCATGCTATTATTACATTGTGGGGGTTGCAATCAATGCCACAAAACCAAATGTGTAAGAACTGTTGAATGCAAAACCATTTGCTCTGTAAACTTTCATCCAAATCGCAATAAAAAGTCAGGGAATAAAGAGTGAATTGTGTGAGCCTGGCCATTTCAAGTGGGGAAAAAAAATGACAGTATTTGCTGCCAATGAAAAAATAAAGCAAAAATTAAAACTTTGGAGGTCTTGTATCCACCATTGTGATCTACATAGCTTCCCAATATTTAGACCTTTCTGCTGAAACTGATGATAATAAAACCAAAACCAAACTCACTGCCATTGAGTTGGATCTGACTCACAGCGACCCCTCTTTTAGGTATCCGGAGCAGCATCGCCACAGAAGTAGATTGTCCAACTTTCCTTCCAAGGAGTGACTGGTGGGTTTGAACCACCAGCCTTCTGGTTAGCAGTCAAATGCCTTATGCACTACACCACCAGAGCTCCTGATGATAATATTATATAGGTTTTTTAATATTGTACAACGGAGTGTGCCAACATTTGGAAGACTGTCAGAACTCAGTAAACCAAAGTCTGAAAATCACGCATGGGTAGAACATCTGTTCAAAGTGCAATACCAACCAATGAACTGTAATATAACAGTATGAAAACTTCATTGATAGTTAAAAATGTGGACTTTGAAACCTAACTTTGAAAAGAACATCACTTACTCAATTTCCACATAACATACAAAGAAGCTGCTGCTGATTCACCACGACCCCATGTGTGTTGAGTAGAACTGAGCTCTGGAGGGTTCCCAACCACCACCGACTGAGTAAAGCTGTGCTCCTGAGGGCTCTCAACGACCCTTCTGATTTTTCAGAAGCAGATCACCAAGCCTTTCTGCTGAAGCACCTCAGGGTGGACACAAAACTCCAACCTTGTGGCTAGCAGCCAACCATGTCAAGGATCTGCCAAAAGGCATATGCATAATTATCTGAAAATGCTGTTAAAATGCCCCTCCTCCCTTTTCCTACTGCATATCTGTAACAGGCAGGATTTTCTCCATATATTTCAGCCAAAACATACTGCAACAGATTGAATAATCAGACTATCCAGTAGCCAAGTATCAGAGATTTGAAATATAGTGCTCAGGAATTTTTCTTTTTGGAATATATACTTACTTTTCATAAAAATAAGTAATGTTGATATGTAATGGGTTTATAGTTATTTTAGATCAAACATGTTTATTTGTTTTAATTTCTTCTATGGTAAATATAGATATAAGCCACTTAATAAGCTCTTTTGGGTCTTCAACAATCTAAGAGTACAAAGGGGTATTGAGACCAGTCAGTTTGATAACTACTCTAAGACTTGTATTTCCTCTTCTCTGCCACCTGACACACAACCCCTTTCCCCTATTTATCTCAATTCTACCCATTTTGCACATTGGGTCATTTCAACCTACTCTGCTCTCTACCCTCTGCTTGCCTAGGGAACTCATCTGGCATGGTTGTTGCTTTCTTCATCTTCGGTATGAACTTTTATACATGTCTCTCCAACAATGTTGTGAAGCCCTAAAGGAAAAGGACTATGCTGTATATGGCATACGGCAGGTGCTCAAAAATACCATGGCTAATTTAATTACAGACTGGTAGAAATGCAATTCATACAAGCCACCAGGCTTTAATCAACACTTGATTGAAGCCAGACCACAAAGGAAGTAGAACAAGGTGGAATTTAGGACATACTTGAGTTTTAACAGGCACACCTAGAGAAGCCAACAATTGGAAACAAAAGATTGACACTAAAATGTTTAAGTGCAAAGGACAGTAGATAAAAGATAACAGATCATATGACTGTCATTTCTTAAAAAAAAAAAACAGAAAGCAAGTTATCTATGGCGTTCATTTCAAAGTAACAATTTGAGGTCTAAATAAAGTAGCATCACAGGGAAGGCAATGAAGAGTCAATGAAATTCCTCCTACACCTCTTACTGTAGTAACAGGAAGAAATGTATCAAAATAAAGAGCAGTATAATGATGGACACCTCACTCCCTGGAATCACACATCCCAGCCACCATTCCTCACTCACAGACAAAAGTGGAACAAAGGTAGAATGATCTGAAATGCAAATTGTAACCAGTTACAGAAAAAGAAAAAGAATTTCTGAGCCACACAGATTTTTTTTTCTCCTTAAGATTCTGGGAAATGTCTCTGATCAAACACAGCTGTCAAAACTTGAGCCCACTGAATGTCTATAAATGTGCCTATAAATACAGAGACAAGGATCATTTATCCATCTTGCCATTTCCTCAACTCTTTCCTACAAAAGGAAGTAATCCATAACCTAATATTTAAAAGTTCCCAATACTATTACTATGTCATGATGAAAGAATACAAGATGACAAGTAAAAATCTCTTCAAGATTTATCAAGCCTCACGGACTTCAGGGCCAAAATCACTTTCAGCTCATGTGCTGGCAATTCACAAGTCTCAAGGTCCAAATCTTATCTCTATTAAACATATAGATTAGTTTGCATTAGAATCTATAGAAAAAAAAATAAGTTAAACACTTATAATGTATACTTGGTTTTTAGAATATAAATTCAAACTCATTTTATTTCAAGCCATAAAGCAACAGAATCTTAGAGCTCTGGAGATTTCTAGAGTCACCTGACTTCATGACTCACCTCCTATCCCCTAAACATCAGGTAGTCCCTGTGATTTTAAGTATGGTCTCCACCCCACTAGTAAGCTGTGAAATCATTGTGGTGTGTCCCAACTTTTTAAAACAAATACAAAATCAGAGGGGTCATTCATAAGAAGGGTAAGTAGTCTTTGATGTAAATTCTGTTTCAGTTGTATGCATGTGTGTGTGTATGTGTGTGTGTCGGGGTACTGGGTTATAAAGGAAAACTTATTTCTTACTGTGCTTATCAGTCTGAATCAACCCCATGTAGAACTGATCTACAGGGTTTCACTGGCTAATGTTTTAGAAGTAGACTGCCAGAGCTTTCTTCTGAGGCATCTCTGGATGAATTCTAACTTTTCAGCTAGCAGCCAAGCACATTAACCATGTATACCACCCAGGGATGCAGCCAGCCACAGTGAAGTGGAAAGAAGGGAGCTGGGCCCACTCTATTGGCTAAACCTAATTAGAAGCTAAGGTGCAAAAAGAGCCTACACATACGCAGTCTACACTGCTCAGTCACCTGGGTCAGGATTTCCAGCCACTCTGAGTCTCCATCACAAAACTCTGAAAGTTACCAAATAGTCTATAAATTAACTTAGTGTCGCCACTTTCATCATTGGACACGTTTTTCTCGCTCAAACTAAAAACTCACCGCCCTTGAGTCAGATCCAACTCATAGCAACCCCTCCTTGGGTTTCCAAGGCGGTATCACTACAGAAGTAGACTGCCCAACCTTCCTTCCGAGGAGTGGCTGGTTGTGGTGAACCGCCAGCCTTCTGGTTAGCAGTCAAATGCCTTAAGGCCCTATGCCACATCTGTCCTTAAATCTCATTTCTGAATAGAGGCTCTAACACAATGCCAAACAACTGACACTACTAACAGATTGGCATTACTACATACTAGTGATTTATGATCTCAGTCAGGCCCTCGGCACTCCTCCTCAACCCTTTCATCTTCCACCACTTCTATCCCTGAGGCTCTGTGAGGGCACAGACCAGGTCATAGGCATCTCTGTGTCCTGAGGCTGCAATCCCTAAGATACTCATGGAAATGTTTGCTGAATAAGTAAACCTAGATTGTTCTCCCTTCCTCAGCCAGTCCCCAAGTCTTATTCTTTTGCTACCTAGATCTCAAAGCCCTTTTCCTCTGGCTTTCATTCCCACAGCAGAGAATCAATCTCTAGTCTCAACTCTATTTCCATTCTCCAGCATAATCTGGGAGCTCTGGTAGCATAGTGCCTAAGGAACTTGACTGCTAACCAGAAGGCTGGCAGTTCAAACCCACCAGCCACTCCTCGGAAGGAAGGTTGGGCAATCTACTTCTGTAGTGATACCTCCTTGGAAACCCAAGGAGGAGTTGCTACGAGTCAGGTCCGACTTAATGGCACATAACAACAACAATAACAGCATAATCTATCAAAAAAGTCAAATAGGACACTATCATCACCCTGTCCAGAATGTTTTGGTGATACCTCAAGCTCTTCAGCAAGCTATAAAAAAGCCCTCTTGGATTCGAGCCTGCCTTCCTCTTCCAGCCTCATTCCCTACATCAAGTAGTCCCAGTGGTTTTGTAAGTATGGGTGCCAACCCACTAGTGGGCTATGAAACCACTGTAGTGTGTCCTGACTGTTTTTTAAAATAAACACAAAATCAGAGGGCTTCATTCATTATAAGGGTAAGTACTCTCAGATCAAACTTTTGTTTCATTTGTTTGTATTCCTCCCAAGATCACCTCTATGAAATTTTGCACAATACTGTTGGTGTTGGTAGCTGCTGTCCAGTCAGCCCCTAACTAACTGGGACCCCAAGCATGACCATGGTGATTCATACAGTTTTCACTGGGTGCCTTTTTTCGTAAGCTTATCACCAGGCCTTTCTTCCTGATTTGTCTTAGTCTAGAAGCTCTGCTGATGCCTGTTCAACATCACAACAACAGGCAGGCTTCCACAGACAGACAGGTGGCAGCTGAGTTTAAGGCACACTGCTGGGAATGGAACCCAGGTCTCCCACACAGAAGGCAAGAATTCTAGCAATGAACCACTACTGCTCCTTCTACAATACCACCTCCACCTCCATCCTCGAACAAAGGAGCTCACTTGTTTTCCTTCAATCACAGTAGACTGCTTCATACTCACGTCACTGCATAAGCCACACTCTCTTTGGCTACAACATTCTTCCTCACCCTTACTGCCCTGACAACTATCTATTCTTCCTTCAAAACCCTATCATTTAATCCACTGAGTAAAACCTGCCAGGCTCCCCGACTCCCACCAACCAAAGTCAAGCATTCCCTCCGTCCACCGCTTGCACAGCCCTACATCACGCTGTTTTATTTATTTGGGTTGTTCTCTCTGCCCTTTTAGTCTACAAGGCTCCTGAGGGCAGAACAGTGCCTCGTTTTACTCTTTATCCCCAGCACAAAGCAGCATGCTTATTTCAGAATGTCTTTCTATATATTTTGTGAAGTGACTTTTAGACAGTTACACTGTTTTCGTTACCTAGTCCGAATATATCACGAATGGGATGGCTTTAACAAACAGGAGTTTATTCTTACAATTTGGAGGTTTTAAGTCTGAGTTCAAAGTGCCAGGCTCTAGGGGCTGGGTGAAAGACCCTCGACCTTGGGCTTCAGCTCTACCTCCTGCTCCTGGCCCACTGAAGCTAGAGGCTTTTCTTCACTCAGACAGTTGCTGGCTGCTGAGACCGACAAGCCCAAGATTGACAAGTAAAAAGGCACAGTCCTGGTGTTACCAAACCACATGGCAGGCCATTCATTCAAGTCCATTCAAAGTCCCAAGGTCTGTAGAGAGTGTCAGGCTAATGAACAACAACATGGCTATATGCAGGATTCAAATGCGCCGTGAGCTAGAGACCATTCCCCAAGGCTTCTCCTTACATACAGGAAGCAGACCACAGCCCTAAGGCAGCTGCTCACAGTAGATTCCACCATGGAGTTGATTACCAGTCTCATCATGGGGAATGCTACATCCAGCTGCCCAACACTCAACCAGTCCCAGCCAAGTTGACACACAAACTTAACTACCACACATACTGTGATAAACAACATCTCCGACATAGAGAGCAACAGAGGTCTCCCTAAATAGACAACACAGGTTTTTAGTTATGGAGATGGATTGGGAGCCTGGAGTTACTCCCCTTCATCCTTAAATTAGGTATCCCACTGCCTCTCCACTCCATTCTCAGAAAACAGGTGACTTCTCTGCAAAGAAGAAGGAGCACAAATATTATCTACAAATCCTGTCAAAAGTCTCTTTTTACTTAGAGGTAACACTTTGTGGTGGTTAGATTTTGGGTCAACTTGGCTGGGCCTGGTTGAGCGGCTGGGCAGCTGGTGGTACTTATTCCCCACCACGAGACTGGCAATCAACTCCATGGTGCACTCTACCGCAAGCAGCTGAGTAGCTGCTTTAGAGATGTGGTCTGCTTCCCTTATGTAACCAGCAGCTTTGGGAATGGTCTCTAGCTTATGGCACGCTTGAACCTCGCATGTAGCTATGTCATTGTTCAGCAGCCTGCCATGTTCTGCCAGCCTGAGAACTTATAGTGGACTTGAATTAATAGCCTGCCATGTGATTTGGTAGTATCGGGAGTGTGCCTTTTTACTTGTCAACCTTGGGCTTGGCAGCCTCAGCAGCCAGCAGCTGTCTGAGTGAAGAAAAGCCTCTAGCTCCAGTGGGCCAGGAGCAGGAGGCAGAGCTGAACCCCAAAGTTGAGGGGCTTTCACCCAGCCCCTAGAGCCTGGCACTTTGAACTCGGACTTAAAGCTTCCCAACTGTAAGAGAATAAACTCCTGTTGTTCAGGCCATCCCATTCGTGGTACATTCTTGTCAGAGTAGCACTAGGTAACCAGAACACACTTACTAGGGTTCGTGTCACAATAAAGTAGTAGCATGAAACCTGTTAAATCTCCCTAAGAAGTTATCAGTAGGATCTGTGACTGCAATTTCCAGAGCCTTTAACATCTGCCCTGAATGAGGCAATGAAAGGGGTCTGATCACTTCCTGTCACTGTGGTTCCCTGGTCTTGTTCCCAGCGACTCAGCTGAGGGCTGCAGACATCTCTTCTGTCATCTATCCACATCACCAAATGAATCCCACCAGAGGTAGACCACCTGAAGAGTGGTGCAGGACGTGTTTATCTGGATGATGTTGGCACTGCATCTGATAGAGACTGAAGGGAGAATGAACCTTTTTAACCAGCCTGTCCTTTCAGTATCCCTGCAACTCCATCTCATTATAGTCCAAACAGGGAGAATCTGGAAATCAAAAGGATGGTTGAGCCCAGTGACAAGAGGCAGCCAGCCCTAAGTTTGGTAGCCCTTAGGACATAGAAACTGTGCTTCAGAAATAATCAAAACAGAGATAGCCCAGATTGAGTTTAAATAAACATGAAATTAATAAGCATACTGAAGATCGGACATTGTTCAAGAAACATCATTACATAGATCTTCATGAAGCAAAAACATCATAATGCCCCTTCTTTGAAAATCCAGTACTACAGAGCATTCAATCTCAAAAACCTAAGGAGTCAAAATGCCAGAATTTGAAACTGTTACTTAAGACAATCAACATGGCCGATATAACGGACAGCTAAACTACAGCCTATAGAAAATGGAGATATGATGTGGCCTTGGAAGATCATCAAGAGAAAAGTTGTATTGAGATTTTTTTTAATTGTGAGTTGGGTGAAAATTTACAGAGCAAATTCACTTTCCATACAGCAGTTCACATACAATTTGTCTCATAACATTGACCACAATTTACCACAATGCAACAGCTCCCCTCCCACTTCCTACTGATAGTTACCTCTTCCCTGTGTCCACCCTCCATGCACTCCTGCCCCCTGAGCTGTCTCCTTGTGCATTAAGTAGTCCTTCTTTCTCCCATGATTGTTCTCTCCAAGGAGTATATCTACCTCAGGTAAATGTTCGACTCATATGCCTGTCTTTTGTTTGGCTGGAAGCCACAGGTGTGGGTTCAATTCCAGATCTGAAGGGCATCTAGGGGGCATAGTCTCAGTGGTTCCACCAGGTTCTGTCAGACCAGCAAACCTGGTCCTCCCTCCCTTTTTATTTCTCCAAATGATTTTGAGTTTTGTTCCACACTGTTCTCCCTTTCTATAAAGGATCTCCTACATAGATCCCCTTCCAAGTAGATGACAGTGATAGCCAGGAACCATCTAGTTCTTCTGGTCTCATAGTTGTATAAGCTGCAGATCGGATGGTGTACCAGTTGCTAGGACTAATTGTTTCCATGGATTTTTGGTTCTCTTCATTCTTCTTTACTCTGGGCAAGGAGAGACCTATCATTGCATCTAGATGGCAGCTTGCTAGCTTTCAAGATCCCAGTCACTACTCGCCAAAGTAGGAGGTGGAACAATGTTTTGTATAGTATGTTATGCCAATTGAGCTTGATGTCCCCTGTGATTATGGTCCCGAGCCCACAGGTTCCACTACTTAGTCCCTCTGGGTAGCTGGCTGTGACCAAGCAGTGACTACAACCTTGCCCCTTGTCAGCTCTACTATACACCTGGGCATTCTGATCATTCACATGAACTTACAGAACCATTGTCTGCCAACCCTATACATGTTCTTGGGTACACTCCCCACTTCATAGACATACCTAATAGTTCAGCCTGTCCACCCATCTGTCCACCTGTATACCCATGTTTGCCTTCACTGACAACACAGTACTGTATGTGCAAAAGGGTTCATCTTTGTTGTCTGTACCTCCCTGTACTGAGATTTTTTAAAAAAGCAATACCACATATGAGGAGTCCAAACTTACAAAAACATTATGTTGAACACAAGGTCATTCTCATTTTCATAAAAGAAAAATCCGTGAAGTTTTTATATAATTTAATAACTTATATTTATTGTATACATACTGTATATCAGGTACTGTGCTAACATTGGGGATAGGGAAATAAATAAGGCTCACTCCCTGTTTGTCAACAGTTCACAATCCAGTGCAGAGACAAAATGACTGCAGTATGTGCAAAGCCTGGGTAGTTTTGTCACCTATGTCAAGTAAACTACTTCCAAAGCCTGCTACACTGAGACGGGGCAAGTGACCACTCTCACCGGTGGGACATGAACAGCAGTGATGTTCACCACTCCCAAGCCAGGCTCCCTAACCCCCATGGCATTCTCCATATATGCTGTTCATCAGTCAGCACAGTACAGAGGATCTACAGAAAACACTACGCCCAAAGGCAACAGCAGGTAGGAGTCCGTGTGGATCATAGCCCCCAACCAGCACACAGAAAGAAAATTCTTTGTTGCCATAAGCCACTGTGATTTGGGGGCTGCCTCTTGTTAAGCTCTTAGTTGCTAACCAAAAAGTTGGTGCTCAAACCCACCAGCCGCTCCACAGGAGAAAGATGTGATGGTCTGCTTTCACAAAGATTACAGCCTTGGAAACCCTATAGAGCAGTTCTACTCTGTCCTATAGCATTGCTATGAGTCAGAATTGACTTGACAGCAATAGATATTTTTGTTTTGTTAGCTAGCATACCCGAATAAACAGTATAATGTAAGACATGTTTTGAATAATACAGGGCACTCTGGAAACACAAGGCTAAGGCCCCTGAGCTACACTGAGGCAGACAGGGAAAGAAGAGGAAAGAGGAAGCTGAAGACATGTCCTCAAGGATGGGAAGTGGGGGTGACTAAAAGGACACTAGACAGCATGTAGGATTCTAAAAGGAAAAAGAAATAGGAGACAGGACAGGTACGCAAAGTTTGGATTTTCACCTAAAAGCAATGGGTAACCATTTAAATATCCCCAGCATCACTGGTGACATGATCAATTTGTGGTGTTAGGGCCAAAGAAGAAGAGTCTGGAGAAGTTAGGTGCTAGTAGAGGCAGGGAGACCACTTAAAGGTCTGCTGCAATTTCCCAAAGGAGAAATGAGAAGAAGTAAAGGCCATGACATGGCACTGGGGTGAAGACAAGGAGACAGATCCAAGAGATACCACTTGGAAGAATAAAAGGAACTTTCAGACCAACTGGGCATATGGTGAAGTATGAGAGATGAGAGGTCATCAAGGACAGGAGGAGCTCAGGGTTCCTGGTTTAGGCAACCAGGTGAGCGATGGTGCCATATATGGAGAAAGAAACTACTAGAGAAGAGGCACAAGCAGATTCGCAAAAGAAAGGCTGGGCTTGAACTATGTGTGGGGCATCTTGTTGGGGAAGCCCAGAAGCTAATGGATAGTGGGGTCAATAGCAAATTCAGGGTTAAAGTATGTGTCTGATGGAGGTGGGACAGGTAGATGAAGCCATTGAGTGGCTAAGATCTCTCCAAGAGCTGCCAGAACCCTGATGAACCAGCAGACAAGGAGCTAGTGCAGGAGCACCCACAGAGTCTGAGAAGAGAGAGACAATTGTTACAATTCTACGAAGGAGGGGAATCCATGATAACGAATGAGCTCACAATGGGATGAGTAGATAAGACACAAGAGGAAGTACATAGATCAAGTCCAGGGATATCCCAATGAAAGAGGTAGGAGAGGAAAGAAGGGACCAATGAAGGAGACTGAGAATGGCCAGTGAGGTAATAACATCAGGAGAGTGTGGTACTCAGGAAACCGTGTGCTAAAAATGTTTAGTATTTCTAATAGTTGAGAGGGAGCTCTGGTAGCATAGTGCCTAAGGCACTTGACTGCTAACCAGAAGGCTGGTGGTTCAAACCCACCAGCCACTCTTTGGAAGGAAGATGGGGCAATCTACTTCCATAGTGATACTGCCTCAGAAACCCAAGGAGGGGTCGCTAGGAGTCGGGTCCGACTCAACGGCACATAACAACAACATCAATAGTTCAGAAGCATCTACATCTCACTGAGAAAGGTCTGTATTTTCTTTCACTGCTCCTTGTTGCCCTACCATCGGCCCATTACTAGAAACAGGACAGACATTCTCAGGCTACTGCACTAAAGGTGCAAACTGAAGCAGACTGATTTGCTCCACAACCCTGCTGGTTTCAGCTTTGGAACCTAGGAATATTTAAGATTTCAAAGGTTCCTGTGGATACCAGAGAGTAAATGAAACTCCTTTTCTGGTAGCAATGTTCTCAACAGAACATACCAGCAATATCTACAAGAATTTCAAGATAAGGATTGCCTGGCATCTGGGCTTTAGATCAGTGTTTCCCAAAAGCAGCTGAGAGAAATCATCAGAGAGCCTCTAGACACATGCTGTCACATAAGGTAACAACTAGCCATATGTGGCTAAGTTTAAATTAATCGAAATAAAAAATTCAGTTCCTCTGTTGCATTAACCATATTTCAAATGTTCAAGAGCCATGTTATATTAAAGCAAGTCACCAGTATAGTCAAGATTCAAAGGGAAAGACTGAATCCCTGCAGCTGTGCTTCTTTGGAAGGGTCACCAATATAACAGATTATAACCCCATCTGAGGTAATGTAAAGATTAATGGCATTGTCTCAAGTCTGCTTTCGAGGGATTTCAACTCCTTACTAAACAAGCTTTTCCCTTATTTAGTTCAACCTCATCTACTACATATATATATATATATATATATATATATATATATATATATATATATATATATACACACACATACAGACAGTGATACACACACATACACACACACACATATACAGACAGTGATACACACACATACATAATCTAAGTTCACTCCAATTATTAATTATTTGAGCACTTGCTATGAGAAGAATTAGTATGGGTTGGAAGTAGAGGGACAGGTAATAATGACAAGTTGGCCTGCACTATAACCCTTCCAGAGCAAGTAAACCTAGCACAGGTACACAGGCAGTGGCTGTGATGGTACCAGAAGTGGAGGCAAAGAGCATATTTGAAAGGTGGCAGATGAGTGTAAAGCCCCAACCCAGACAGCTGAGAGGAGCAACCCATAGCTCAGCCCACCAAGGGACGTCACTGAGCCTCCTGCTTCAAACTTTCCTGAAGGATGAAAATGAACACTGATTTTTGGGAAGGGTAAGTGGGTTCACTGTGAGACATGAGCAAGTCTCCCTTTTAGACAGCAAGATCCCATGCTGGGACCACTCCCAAACCTCACCCCATGCATATATTCATTTCTGTTTATATCTTGTTACTAAAATCGCTAGTAGAGTTATGTTGTTTCCATGAGTTCTCTGTGACCATTCAGATGAATTATTGAACCCAACAGAAGAATGCCATGGTGGGGGGCCATGGCTAGAGCCAGAGAACAGGGATGTATCTGACCTCTGCCTCACAGAATCCACCTTGGTGCTGATTCTTATAGTCAGAGCTATTATTATACTCTCAGTGAGCATCTCAGAGGAGAAGACTTAGGCATCTGCATTGTTTAAAATGTTAAAATTAGGGGTAGTGACACACTGGGTAAGGCATCTGGCTGATAACCAGGGGGCTGACAGTTCAAACCCACCAGCTGCTCCGTGAGTAGAAGATGAAGCAATCTACTTCTGTAAAGATTCACAGCTTGGAAACACTATGGGGGGTCACTATGAGTTGGAATCGACTGGATGGCGGAGGATTTTTAATGTTCAGACAGGGTTAAGAGGCCCTGCAGGATACAGCTCAATCACGCATTCCCCTGGGTCAAATAATTTTGATGATAAATTTAATTATTCAACGATCCCCACCTTGACTACTTAGGCAGACAATCACTTCTTCAGTAAGTAAATTGGTTTTAGAGCCCAGGACACTGATAAACTACCAAGATCCAAAGATAAGCTAGCTCATAGTTCTTACCCCTCAGTCAATTCACCTCCCCAGTGGAGTTCATCAAATGGCAAAGTGGGGGAGGGGGAGAAGAGGCGGCAAGAACCTTGAAGTCCCAGAACTCAGAACATAATTAAATCCTTCCACAAAACTCCCCATTTCTTCAGCATCTCAGCTACTCCTGCCCTTATCTGATGCTGAGTCAGCCATTTCCCCACATTCCTCAAATCCCAGCCTTGTTTCTTCTCAGCATGTGGCCGGTACTTTTCAGATGCTGCTGACAAAATCCAGAATGGCTTCTTTGGGTTTCATTTACCATCCAGACTTCAGAAACCTCAACTTTGCTCCTCAGTCTTAAAACCTGCTTCCCCCATCTAAATTATTATTCAGGGCCCTGGAAGAAACACACTTACACACCAAACCAAACTCACTGCGGTGAAGTAGGATCTGACTCACAGCACCCCCTCCTTGGGTTTCCGAGTCAGCATCACTATGGAAGTAGATTTCCCAATCTTCTTTCCAAGGAGTGGCTGGTGGGTTTGAACCGCCAGCCTTCTGATTAGCAGTCAAATGCCTTAGGCAGTTCTGCCAAATTTGTTTCTTTTACAGTACTTTCTACCTGGATGTCCAAGAGATCTTACCCATTACCCATTTGTAACTAGAATGAGTAATAACATTTTATCTGTTTGCAGTTCTGCAATACATGCCTCAGACTTCTGTAACAGTATACATGTGTTATAAAAGATACAAAAATGGAACTTGTAGATGTCCCATCTCTCCACAAAAGACACAACTGTTATCTTTAGGTTGTTATATTAATTAATGTAACAGTTTGTGGATGGAATTTTCTTTTAAAACAAATTGTAACAAAGTAAGATGAGTAAATCCCCAAGCATAGTAACTAGGCTGTGTAGCTAGTGGCCAAGTACAAGGACACAGAACCACAGAGCTCTGGGGTCCACACCCCAATTCTACTACATATTAGTCACGTAATCTCAGGTAAATTGCCTCCTCTTCTCTGTTTCCCCATCTGTGGATAATCCCTGAAAATTGGAAAGAATAACAATAATACCTACTTCATGGAGTGACTGTCAGGAGTAAGTCATTTAATGTATGTAAATTAACTAGAACAGTGCCTGGCACAGAGTAAGCACATTTCATGTCACTTATAGTTGATATTTTGAGTTTAGGGCTTAAAACCTTGGTTTCAGGAGAAATAAGCTTTTTAAATCTCTTTCACTGATTTAAAGATAGTGAATGTATTACAAATTGTTTTTTCAATTGAATTTTGACATTTCTGTTCTGTTTCCATTATTTTCTAAATTCAATATATAAAAGCATAGACTTTGTCAGAGTATTTCCTGACATTTCAGTCCCATTAGGAATACCATTTAATATTAGTTACGCCTTGTTGTGATTACATTATTATTTAAAATGAAACTATGGAAGAGGAATATTTTGGGAGGGAAAAAGATCACTTGCCACTTATTAAATAGAGATTTTAAAAGCCAAAGAGGGAGGGAGGATTTATAAGCTGCAAGTGACCTTTAAATGTCACATTCAACTAATATATAAATGTAAACACTGAAAAATGTAATGTCTGGTAATAACAGTAAACTGATCAATGCACTTATATTATAGGTTCTATGATTTTATAAATTATGCTTCTAGTCCAGAATACCAACAGTTTTAAAAAAAAAATCTTTCAGGATCAAATTACAATGAATTAAACATCATCTAGTTAATTCCCTGTATCTTATTGACATGCTTGTAGCTTACCCCTATTTCTTTATCACTCCATGCCCTACACTTCTAAATATACAAGATTGTTGTTGTTGTTATTTGCCATCGAGTCGGCCCCGACTCATAGAGACCCCTCCTTGGGTTTCCGAGGCAGTATCACTACGGAAGTAGGATTGCCCAACCTTCCTTCCGAGTTAGAGGGATATATTTATTAACCCTTTATCTCAGTAAGACAATCCTTCAACAAAATCTACTTTAACAATTTGTCCAAAATAGTGTTCTTACTATTAACCTTAGCCCACTTTTTGAAGTTAATGAAATATGATTTCAAAGACAATTGGTTATTGACATCACTTTTCAGTTTTTTACTCGTATATACAAAATATAATCACCACATACCATGGTAGCAATGGCAAAGATACATTGGAGTAGATTCTCATCTAGCTTTATAGACAATTTTGATTTTTTTTCCCTCCTCTATCTGAAGTCCATCAGTAAAAAGTTCTATTTTGGGGATCATATTTAATATATTAACAGACTGCTCATTGTTCTGTAACTCTTAACTGTTCAAAACAAACACTATCTATCTAGAATAAAAAATTTTTTCTGTATATTATTAGTGGAGGCACAGAAAGTGCAGGTACTTTCCCAAATGCTGGACTCATACACTTGAAAGAAACAAAACTAGTGTTTGTTTCTTATCTTCCATACCCTATAAAGTGTAAAAAGAAAGTTACATCCTTCCATCGCTAGATTGGCCAACGCCCAACATCTTTATTTACTTCTGCTTGAGAACAAATAAAACCACTGGCCTCTAAAACAACAGTTTGTGACTTGCCCTGTCTGTGGAGAATTCAGAGTTTAGAAGATGTTCCATTTGAGGATTCATAAAATAAAGATGCACCTCCATGCCTTAATTTAAAAGATTCCATCAAGGAAGACAGAGCCCCATTGTGCTACCCAAACACTTGATGTGAGTTTAGCATCCAGCTAGATCTTCTAGCTTCCTTTAAAGTGTACATTGCACACTTTAATTTAAAAAAAAAAAAAAAAGTCACCTTAGTTTTCACTTTTTCCAAACTTCAAGGACAGGGTTGGAGAGAGCCTCATTCTGATGATCACCCAGCACCTGACACAGCCCACACACAAAGCAAATGCTCACAGGATGTGTGTCATTGAGCTGAAAACAGTCAAAATATAGACTGATGAAAGCAAGCAGCATCCTCCCACCCGAGGTCCTGTCCAAGTCACTGAGAAAATACAGTTTATGAGGTTGAAACTTTAAAGGCCACACCAGTCTTAACTTCTGAGTATCTGTTACTTGCACCAATCAACTTTCTAACTCCAAAGAGCCAAAGTGGGACGGGCTTTGAAGGTGAACAGCACTAAGATGTCCCCTCAAGCAACTTCCAACCCAGTGCCTATGCATTTCAAAATCCAATGGGCATTCCATTCATCTGGGGATCTTGTTAAAAAGTAGATTGAGTCAAGGAGTCTGCATTATGGCCTCAGATTGTGAATTTCTAATGAGCCCCCAGGTGATTCCGATGCTGTAGCTCCCTTTGTGTGGCAGGGCCCTGAGCCAAAACGCCCAGAGGCACCCAGGTCACTTGTATTAGCAACATAAAAACCTGTGGCCACAAGTTGTGACCAATAAAGCCACAAGAGTATTCTGCGTCTCCTGAGCGTCACCACCCAGTCCTCTGGGCACCTGGCAGGTGCCTTGGCCTCCGGGCGCTCGCAGGTAGCCCGCAGGCGCGCCCTCTGCTCCCGCCGCGCCCTCCTGCCCCTGGGCGCTGCGCTCACCTTCTCCTGGGTTTTTAGGTACCGCTGCAGCGCCTGCTGCGTGAGCTCGCGGACGCGCAGCTGGCCCTCCTTGCAGGGCACCACGATGCTGGTCCTGCCGAAGCACACAGTCACTTTCATCCTGGCTCCCGGCGACCACGCCGGGCCGGGCCGAACAGGTGTCTGGCCCCACGCGTGCAGCCCCCACTCTCGGGGGGAGCCCAGCGCTGGCGGCTCTGGAGGCCCAGGGCACCTCCTCCCGGCGACCCCTCCGGACCGGGGACTTGCGACAGCGTCCCTTTCCCCCCGGCAGACGGCTGCCAGGCTGGGGGACGGGAGTGGGGGATCGGGCGGCTGCGGGAAGGTCTACCTTCCAGGTGGCGAGTGGCCTGGGACCTGGCGGCTCCGCGGCCCGGCTCCTCCTCCTCCTCCGGCTCCTGCTCGGGCCCGACCGAAGCGCCTGCTTCGCAACCGCCAAAGCGAAAACTGACGGCCCGGCCCTGGGCCCTGGCCCCGGCCCTGTTGGCGACTGGGGGCCGGCCCCAGGCCCCAAGCTGCAGTGGGCGGCGGCAGCGGCGCGCGGGGCCGGAGTTGGGAGGAAACTTTTGCGCCGTCTCCCAACTCCTCCGCGGCGCGCCGCGCTCTCGGCTCCGCCGTCCCGACCGGCCTGGGCCCGGCTCTTAAAGGGGCCGCGGCGCTGCCAGGCCTGCCGCGCTCTCTGCGGCGCTGGCGGGGGCTGTGCGGGGCGTAACTAGAGCCTCGGCCCCACACTCGCGCTCGCCCTGGCTCTCTTCCTCTGCACACACACGGAGCTCCGGGGAATTGTAACGGGACCTGAGAGCTACCCACTGGGGATTGAAACCGGATCTCATAAAGCACCCTCGAGGGAATGGCAAGGAGACTACTGAACGACTCCCACACCCTTCCAGTGAAGGGATTGGAGCAAGATTCAAGGAGCGCCTGAGAGCAGGTGTTTCTCCACGCCTCCAAAAGTACCCTAAGGAGCAAGAGCTTAGATGCAAGGATAGCTGAAGGGCCTGTTCGAAACTTTTGTGATGCACAGCATCTCACCTGCCTTCTGGACTCCTTGGGTAGCAGAGCCTAAGGGAACCTTAGGGATAACGTGATAGGGAAACCCTCCTTTTACAGAACACAAGGAATAATCTAGCAAAAGTCACACTCCAGACACAGATGTGATCGTGTATGTTGACATGTACCCTTGTGAAATGTGCCTCCTATTTTGCATTTGATTAGAGAAAGAATTTAAAATACCTTTAGGTCCGTGATTTGGCAGGTGTGCATCAATCAATTGAAATCGGCTATCTAGAAAACTTGATTTATGTCACTCACATAAATGAGCTCCTTTGAGCTTAACAATCCTGTAGAGTAGGCATCATTTTTCTCATCTTTTATGTGAAGAGCTGTGCTCAGGGAGTTTAAGGGGTGAGCAGATTGTGCAGGTAGTTACATTAAAAAGAACTCAGGTCTTTAGATTCGGAATCTCTGGTCTCTCCTTACGAGCAGTTTTCTTAGCAATTGGGTTCATCCAAAACCATCCTTGGGGGTACGTCATGTATTTCTCTACAAAAGGATTTGTTCCTATGTCAAGACACACTTAGTTGAACTTGAATTTCCTAAGACAGTATGATAATGCACAACAGATTACATTAATAGATTTTGTTTTTAAAAAAAGAATTGTTAGTCATTCATGCATTCAGTAAACATATATTGGTTGCCTTATACATATACCTGTTGCCATTGAGTTGATTTCAACTTATAAGGACTCTATAGGACAAAATATAACTTCCCTATAGGGTGCTCTGGTAGCATAGTGGCTAAGACACTTGCCTGCTAACCAGACGGCTGGCGGTTCAAACCCACCAGCCACTCCTCGGAAGGAAGGTTGGGCAATCCTACTTCCGTAGTGATACTGCCTCGGAAACCCAAGGAGGGGTCGCTATGAGTTGGGGCCGACTCGACGGCACATAACAACAACAACAACAACATAGGGTTTCCAAGGCTGTGATCTTTTAGGGAAGCAGGCTACCAACCTTTTGGTTAGCAGCCAAGTGCTTAACTACTGTGCAACTAGGGGTCCTTCTTTGTCTGTGTATACTCCTTATATTACACCAATGGCATCAAAGAGAATCACACAGACCAAGGTAATTTAAAGAAAATGTGTACTAGACAGTATATTTTGGTAGCAAATCCAACACAAGATGATTTCAACCAAATAGAGAATCTAAAAGACTACTCAGTTGAAGCAAGGTTGAATTCAGGAACTCAAGCCATGTCACCAGGGGCCATGCTCCATGCTTCTCAGTGTTGTCTTCATTCTCAAAAGGGTGCTCCACAAAGAGACAAAGAAGGCCACTCCCAATGCTCCAGGTTTACACATCTTAAAGCCAGCCATCTCAAGTATCAAGAAGGCCCTTTCCTGGGGAGGACTTGTATGCCTGTGCTGGGATCACATAACCCTCCCTGTAGAGAGAGAAATGCAACATTGACTAGATTGACCACCTAGTTCACCTGCCACCAAGTCATGTGCACTGAGAACAGAGGAGGAAGAGATCCTCAACAGATGTGACAACAAAAAAATATCCACCACAAAATATAAGATAGATTCCTGTGTGGATTGAATTCTGTCGCCAAACCCCAATATACGTGTTGAATTCCTAACCCTTTTACCTATGTATTTGATCCTGTTTGTAAGTAGAGTTTTTCTTCTTTTTATATTAATGACATCATATCAAGTAGGATGAATCCTAAACCTAATCACTTCTAAATTATAAAGAGATCAGAAAAGACACAAAGACACACACATGGAAAAAGCCAGATCTGTGTAAGGATTGTCTATAAACCAAGTGTTACAGATTGAATTGTGTCTCCCAAAAAATATGTGTCAACTTGTCTAGGCTATAATTCTCAGTATTATGTGATTATCCTCCATTTTGTGAGCTGATATAATTATCCTTAGTGTTGTAAATCATGGCATATTGCCTAAGGCATTTGACTACTAACCAGAAGGCTGGCAGTTCAAACCCACCAGCCTGCCATGTTTCCTGCCAATCTTGGGACAGTCTGTGGACTTGAACTAGTGACCTGCCATGTTGTTTGGTAATCTTGTAATTGTGCCATTTTATTTGTTAACCTTGGGTTTGTTAGCCTTAGCAGCCAGCAGCTACCTGAGTGAAGAAAAGCCTCCAGCTTCAGTGGGCCTGGAGCAAGGGACAGAGCTGAAGCCCAAGATCAAGGGGCTACCTAGTCCCTGTTAGGCCAGAGTAAACTCAAGCCACCAACATTTCAGTTAGCATCTTCCTCTGGTTGTCAGGCCCCGATGAGACAGCCTGATAAGACAACCAAGGTGACAAAACCTGCCCAGGCTGGAAAGTCCCACGTGATGACAAACTTCCTCCTGTGAAGCCCCCTCATGCTAATTAAGTGCAGACCCGTGCCAACAGCTAATTGGACCTTGCCATTTCCTTAGTTTCCCCAGTTAGGTCCTCTCTGTGTCTATAAAAATCTATCCCCCCTGCCCGGGGGTGCGACTTCTCTGGCCTTGATGCTAGGGCACGAGAACCTCGCCCGGGAGTGCTAATAAACTGCTTCTCTGAAACAACTCCGTGTCCTGGTGTCTCAGCAGCTCTGCATTACAGTCCCTAGAGCTGGCACTTTGAACTCAGACTTCTAGTCTCTTAAACTGTAAGAGAATAAACTCCTGTTTGTTAAAGCCATTCACCCATTTGTGTTATTTCTGTTAGCGTGGAACTAGATGACCAAAATACCTCACAACTGGACCAAAAGCAATACCACAATAAATGGAGAAAAGATTGAAGCTGTCGGGGATCTCATTTTACTTGGATCCACAATCAACACCCATGGAAACAGCAGTCAGGAAACAAGATGTCATAGTGCACTGGGCAAATCTGCTGCAAAAGACATCTAGAAAGTGTTAAGGAGCAAAGATACTGCTTTGAAGACTAAGGTAGGCCTAACCCAAGCCATGGTATTTTCAATCACATCATATGCATGTGAAAGCTGGACAATGAACAAGCAAGACCAAAGAAGAGTTGATCCCTTTGAATTGTGGTGCTAGCAAAGAATACTGAAACTGCTATCAACTGCCAGAAGAATGACCATATCTGTCCTGGAGGAAGTGCATCCAGAATGCTCCTTGGAAGCAAGAATGGCCAGACTTCGTCTTACCTACTTCAGTCATGTTGTCAGAAGAGACCATTCCCTGGAGAAGGATATCATGCTTGGTAAAGTGGAGGGTCAGCAAATAATGGGAAGACCCTCAATGAGATAGATTAACACAGTGGCTGCAAAGATGGGCTCAAGGATTATGAGGCTGGCACAGGACTGGGCAGTGTTTTGTTCTGTTGTATATAGATAGAGTCACTGTGAGTCAGAGCTGACTTGATGGCACCTAACAACAACAACAATAGGCACTGTTCTAGGGATACATGCACACACACACACATGCACATTTACATATCATTAAGAAGCCCTTGTGGTGTAAGACTTAAGCACTTGGCTGCTAACAGGAAGGTTGATGGTCTGAACCCATCAGTTGCTCCGTGGTGAACTGTTGTAATGAGGATTACATTACAACCTAGGAAAATAATGGGCAGTTCTACTCTCTCTATATATAAGTGTGTGTGTGTGTATCTATGTGTGTGTGTGTGTGTGTGTGTGT